>NC_137796.1:29893883-30078883 GCF_963383645.1 Muscardinus avellanarius
TTACTAGTATGTTATTTTGCATTAACTGTCTTTGAAACATTTTTGGGGTCTAATTAATATATCAAAACTTGTGTGAACATATGGGTATCTTCATGTTCATGTAAGTTTTCTCTATAGTTATTTTATTTCTGTGGTTTTATTGCAGTATTATAGTCTCACATCATAATGTAAATCATGTTGACAATGACATACAAGCACCAGCTCTTGTTGCCCCCCATTTCCCTCCTCCCCAATACAGAGTACCCAGATTGACTTTGGTATATGTATCCATGTATGCGCATAGTCTATGATAGTATTCCTTTTACTGAACCTAAGTCTTCCTCCACCCCTACACTTTTATTTCCTTTCTGGCTCCCCTGAGGTTTCTCATCAACTGGAGTCTCTCTTGTGTCCCAATTACTTTTTATTCTGCACATCTTAAAGAAAAAATATGAACTTTACCTCTCTGTGGTTGGCTAATCTTACTTAACATAATGTGCTCCAGGTCCTTCTGCAGTATTTTCGTCATATATTTTGCTCTTATATATACTCCAATCCTATAGTTCCTTGTAGCTACGTTTGTTAGTGTTTTATGACAATTTAGGAACACACAGTGCAACAAAATATGAACATATTCAAATAAAGGTAAAATTACCAAAGCAAACTATAAAAAAATAAAACATGTTAGTGGACCTATAACAGTAAACAGTAAGTTAATTAAAAATCTTGATGCGAACTTCCGGGAAGATGGTAAAGGAGAAAAGCAGGGCTTACGAGCCCCACTAACAATTAATCTCGATTACTACAAAATCAGTGCCTTTCATAGTCAGAAAACACCATCATCAGAGAAACAAAAAATGTAATTACAAGGGACAGAGAAAAAGAGGGCTGGAAAAACGAGACACCAGAAAGAAACCAGATCGCAGTGCTGCGGATGGAGCCATGGTGTGGAGCGGCAGGCGCCATCTTTCCTTGCAGCACCAGGCTCCAAAGAGGAGGGGGACTCAGAATGGAGCTCAGAGCCACAGAGGATGTCTAACACCTGAGGATGCGGCAGCAGTGCCTTACTCCCGACAGCAGCAGCGAGTTCACCAGACGGCTCCAGATGAACGCACTCAACAGCCCACCAGGCTCCAGAGAGGAGCAGCGGACAGTGAGCCTAAGTGAGCCGCTGTGGAACAGCTGGGAAGGATTCGTCAGATTTTTCGGCACAGGGAGCATCTAAAGCTCCCAGGGGCTGGGCTCAGCACACCCTGCAGGGACTCAGAGTGGAGTGCAAAACCAGAGAAGAAATACGCCAGCCTCACGGCGGAGGGCATGGCAGTGGTGCCATATTGCCACTGGCGGCAGCAGCAGCGAATTAACCGAGTTGACTACAGTTCCATCGGCGCACTCAACAACAGTGAGTCAAATTGCAGCCCCTAGAGAAGAAATCCCAGTACAGCACTCCCAGGGACTTGACCCAGTGGGAGAGTGTCAGTGGCAGAATATCACACCATAGAAGAACTCCCAACCTGGCACCCCCCATGGTCTAAAGCAGCCTCGATTGACTCCCTGGGTCTGAGACTCTGCAATACAACCTAGTAAAGGAGTAGTGAGGACTGAGATACCAAAGACTTGAGATCCAGAGCACCTTAAGTGAAGTCTTAGTGACCCAAGGGAAGAACCCAGAGAAGGCACAAACTTCCGAAATCATGAGAAAGAGGAATAATACTGAAGCCATGAATGCCCACAACCCCACAACATCAGAACCTGATAAAAAAGAAAATCAGAGATTTCTAGAAGATCAAATCAGGAAAATAACTGTAGAAATAATAGAGGTGTTTCTAAAAGAATTGAGAGAGAGCCAAAAAGAGATAAAGGATGCAATTAATGAAGTAAAGTCCTCAATTCAAAGTACAAACAACCGACTAGACCACATGGAGAATAGAATCTCGCTCTTAGAAGATGATCACTCCATAAATGAATGCATAGTTTCTAAATTAAAAAAAAATTCCGACAGCAGGAATCTGACATTAAAGAAATATGGGCCCATTTTAAGAGAGCTAACCTAAGAATAATTGGAATAGAGGAGAGAAAAGAAGGTGAAACCAAAGGGATCAACAATCTCTTCAAGGAAATAATAGCAGAAAATTTTCCAAACATAGAGCAAGAGGTTGATACACGGGTCCAGGAAACTTATAGAACCCCCTTTAGAAAGGATCGGAGAAGAGGATCCCCACGCCACATAATTGTCAAAATGACCAATGTGGAAGCCAAGCAGAGAATCTTAAAGGCAACAAAAACAAAGGGCCAAGTGACATTCAGAGGCAAACCAATTAGAATCACTCCAGACTTCCCAAACCAAGTCATGAGAGCCAGAAGCGCTTGGAGTAACATATTCCAAACTCTGAAAGAAAACAACTTCCAGCCAAAAATTTCCTACCCAGCAAATTTTCTATCAAATTAGATGGAAAAATAAGAAGCTTCCATGACAAACAGAAACTGAAGGAATTTATGTCTTCAAAACCAGCGCTACAGAAAATACTCAAAGAGATTAACTACAAAGAAGAATTAGGTAATACACACCAGAACCAGAGAAACAAGATTTTCCATCCAACAGACAACTAAGATTGGTTATCTGTGGAGATTCATTATTTATTTTAGTCTTTTACCTATGTCTAAATTGTATTGTTTGCTTTTATTGTTGTTAATTTTTAGGATTTCTAGTTGGAATATTAATATACCTTCAGATATAGCATTTGGAAATATTTTATCCCATTCTATCAGTAACTTTTAACTCTGTTTACATTGTCTTTGGATATACAATATATTTTTTTTAATTTTTAGGGAGTTTGTTTACCCTTCTGTTGCCTGTGCCATTGAAATCATATCCAAGAAATCACTGCCAATTTCAATGTTGTGAGGTTTTATGACCCAGATTTTCTTCTAAAAGTTTATAGTCTTAAGATTTATATTTAGGTCTTTTATCTATTTTGAGTTAATATTTGTATATGGGATTAGGTAAGGGTCCAATTTTATTCTTTTTCATTTAATTATTATTTTTCAACAATATTTAGTTAAAAGATTAGTATTTCCTCCACCAAATGTTCATGGAAACCTTGTCAAAAATAACTTGACAATATAGGGAAGAATTTATGTCTAGGCTTTTATTTAACTCCAATGGTTTATATATCTGCCTTTAGAACAGTACTACACTGTTTCAATTATTGTAGCTTTATATGGTTTGAAATCAGAAATATACATCTTCTAGCTCTGTTATTTTTCGAGATCGTTTTGGGTATCTAGAGTCCATATTCCACATTAGGATAGATTTTTTTTCTGAATAATAAGTAAATAAATGTATGATAGTTTCACCTAAAAAAAAAGAAAAAGAAAAAAATATTCTCTGGTAAGAAAGAAAGCAAAAAGAAATATTGAAATGTTATCTTTAAGTCATCAAAAGCTTGGCATCAGACAAATAAAATTGTTCTGTGAGATTATCATTGTTAATTTTGGATAAATTGCTATAATACTAGATGTCAACCACTAAGCCAAGCATGGGAAGGAGGGATGGGGAGGGAATGGGGTGGGGATCGGGTAGGGGCTAATTGGGCGATGTGTGAATGTATGTCTTCAAAAGTTTTTTTTTTATCCCATTATGATGTATGAATACAGTGTACCAAAAATAAATTAAAAAATAAATAAAAATCTTGATGCAAAGATTATTCCAGATCTAGATGGCATCACTGATACAGTCCATAAATTAATTATTATTATTAGTATTAGTAGTATTAGTAGTATTAGCAGTAGTAGTTGTAATAGTTGTGCTGGGGAATAAATCCAGGGACTTGTGTATCTAAGATAAACCCTCACCTTATTTTGTTTAATTTATTTTGAAACACAGGCTTGATAAGTTTCTGTAGGGCTCCCTATGTTGCTGAGGCTGGTCTGTAGCCTGTGATCCTCTTGTCTCAACCTCCCAGGTTCAGTGATTAAAGACATGTGCCTGGCATCAGTTTACCAATTTTTGATGAAAAATCACCCCTCCTTTACAAACACCTTCAAAATAAAAAAAATAACTAAAGGAAGAGAATTCATTTTAATTCATACCACTGTGCCAGACAGAATCATCACAATAACTACACATAAGCATCACATACAAGAAAATTATATAACAATATCTCTCTTGACCCTGAACAGAGAAACCCTCAACATAATAAGTCCAAATGGATCAGCATATAAAAAGGATCATGCACCATGATTGCATGAAACTGTACCACTATTATGTAGTTTAACAGATTAAAAAAAAAAAAAACCAACCTATGCATAGGTTTTGCCCCATCTACAGCCATAGGGTAAATCCCAAAATTTCTATGTTTCTTTGTGTGTGTGTGTCTGTGTGTGTGTGTGTGTGTGTGTGTGTGTGTTGGAAAGAGCTCTTGACAGGTATGTATTTATTATCTTGATTTTCATTGTGATGTTGAAATTGATTCAGGGGTTGCAAAGGAGGCAAAACCCAGCCACGTTATTGTGTGAGACAAGGCCTCTTTAATTGTACTTGTGGGTGAGATCTGCCAACCCTGGGTGAAGGCTGAGGCACTGAGTGCCTTCCTGCCCACCAGTGCCCTCTCTCTCCCTGCCTGTCTGTCTATCTTGTGCTCCCTCCCTTCCTGCCAAAAGCCCATTCTCCCTTAAAGTGAGTGCTAGAAAGCACTTTAGATCGGGGCCCACCCTTTTTAGGCTAAAATCAGCACAAATATTTGGACCCTGGAACATTTTAATAACCAATTTGTTGACTCCTTAAGCCTTTTGTTATAAGTGTAAGCTCTAGAAAAAAAAATTTTTTTAATCTTATTCTCTAAAAAAGCAGGCCAACCATGTGGTTGCACCTACACAGTGACACCTACTGGAGATAGACTCTGTTTATTTAAATGTGCTGTATTAATTTCTTTGGAACATTTAATTTTGTTTTTATCTAGGAAATGTCCTCAAGGTTTTAAAAAGAGCTTTGCAAGTTATATAAAAATTATTCATTCTGTTCTAAATTGTTTGCTATGTTTTGGTTGCAAGTATAAGGTTATAGATTCTTAAGGGCATTCAAATTACTGGGGATGAGACAGGGCTTCTGTTCTTAAAATTTTCTTTTCTTTTATTTTGTGGTACTGGGGTTCCTGGAAGCCCTTCTACCTCCGAACTACACTCCCAGACCTATTTTTTACTTTTTATTTGGAAACAGGGTCTCTTACGCCAGCACGGCTGGCTTCAAACCTGCACAATCCTTCTGTCTCCGCCTCCCAAGCACGGGGATTACAAGTGTGCACCACCATGCCCGGCTTCTTTTGTTTTGTTTGCTTGCTATTTTCTGTAGAATCTGAAGAGGCTCTGGTTCTGGAGGGACCAAAGAGGGCATCCTAAGTTTAGTTTGGTAGGGGCCAAAGTAAGCCTGAGTTTAGAGGGGCCAAAGAGGGTACCCTGAGTTTGGAGAGGCCCTAATGAATATATTAATGGGTTTCAAAACCTGGCTATTATGTTTGTCTAACAAAAATATGGAGGTATAAATTCTACTGTGTTTCTTGGACCTCAGAGTCCATTAATCACTTTTAAATTTGGCCTTTGAGTTTTCAACAACAGAGACAAGGTAGATAAATTAAAGATGAGAAGAGACAAGTGAAAACACAGGGACAAGCCCACTTAATTGTCCTGGCACTTGAAAATAAGTCCGTGCTGTAATGGAGCTTCATTGTTGGGTTCCAGAACTGTAACGAAGCCGAAACTGTAATGGAGTGAGATGGCAATGTGGGTTCTTGTTCTTAGTTAATTTTAGAAAAAAAATAGCCAGAATTATGTTGCTGCAAGCTTAAGCAATTTTTATTATTACAAAGGCAGAAAGAATTATTAAAGGCAGAGTTATTAAAGCACTACATCAGAGGGACATAGCGGAGTGCCTTGAAGATAATACTCTGAAGTTTTTGGATATAAAACAATTTTTATAAAGATTAATTATCTTCTATCTTGCTTAACCAATAATCTTCCTTACCCGACTAGGTGAGCCTACCCATTATCTCCCTCTGTACAAGCTTTTGATATGATTATGAGTATTTACTATCTCTCATCCTGCTTGACCAAAAGCCTTTTTCCTGCCCCATGCAGGTGTGGGCCTGCCCTCTGCTGTCTTTGACAAAGGCTTATAACCATCCTTCTGTGTCCTTGGGGAATTTTAGCCTATCTGCTAGAAGTTATTTATTATGTAAACTTGTCTTTAAAATATGAAGGAACTAGGCTACAACTCTTTTGTGTACTTGTTAAAATGGTTTACTGATGAGAGTAGCTACATGAATGATGGAACTCAGAAATTAGGCTATGCAGTAGTGAGTATTCAGGAGATAATAGAGAAAGAGCCACTTCCTCTAACTACCTCAGGAACTTGGTTAAGCTTACTACCCATTAATCTATGTGGCAAAAGTATAACCAAGTGATTGTCTTACTCAAAACCTGGAAAAGAATTCAGCCTTAGATCAACTTCTTCAAAAGTGGAAGGGTCCTTTCTATGTTTTTAGCACTCGTTCAGCTTTTTTAACTATAGGGACACAATTCCTGGATTCATATTCCTAGAATTAAACCTGTCCCTCTTGAGAATTTACAGGATTGAGTCTCTAAAATCAGAAATAGGCCTCCAGATGCAGAGGAGACCTGTGAGCACTATTTCTGTGAGCCTTTAAAAGATTTTAAAATAGCCAGGTGTGGTGGCGTACGCTTGTAATCCCCACGCTTGGGAGGCAGAGCCAGGAGGAACATGCAGGTTCGAAGCCAGCCTTGCTGGCTTAAGAGACCCTGTTTCCAAATAAAAATATAAAAAATAGGTGTCTGGGAGTGTAGCCCAGAGGTAAAAAAAAAAAAAGTTTTAAAAGTATTATTCAGAAGAATGAAGAACACAGTATCAGAATGAGTTTTTAAAGTGCTTGTTGGATTTGTGAGCCAGTATCTACTTCCAGTTCATCTAAATTACCTTGGTTAACATCTTGGTGGGTTAAAAGTTTTATTTTCTTGCCCAGTACTCTGCATCAGAATACTCTTCTGTTGTTTAATTTGCTGTTGTCTAAGGCTAATATCTCACATGTTTATGCCTTCTGTTCCAGAATATGAAAGGATGATGGTTCTGCAGCCAAAACATGACTTAACCACCCTATGTCTCCTTTAGACTAGTCAGAACAAGGCTTTTGGTCACTGAATAGGGAGGAACAGCACCCTTTGTCAGTTAAGAAGAAATTACAGAAGTCAGACCTTCATCCTTTGGCAAACTTTATGATTAAGGGACCAAATGTCTCAGTGGGGGAAATGATAAGGAAGAATAAAAGAAATAAAATTTTAGGTAGACAGAAAAATTGGGAAGAAATGAAGAATATACTTGTAAAATCTGGAAAATTTAAAATCTAACTCCCTTAAGGTATGTCTTAGGCAGAAGCCTTAAGGAGGCCACATCTTAATCACAATGGCCCCTTTTCTTCTGTAGGCTCTTAATCTTAATCACAATTACTATTTTCCCATCTGGGATTCCTGGGATGCCTAGTAAACAAAGGGTCTAGGAGGAGGACAAAGGTTAGGACACCAGCCCCTTCTCCCCTGTTACAGATTGGGAGAATATGGGAGTGGGAAACTGTTCCCCAGGGGACCCCTGCTAGAGTTCTGGACACACTTTCCCCCAACCCATAACAAAACCCCAAACAACCAAAACCAGAAAATTACCGCGGGTTCTTGTCCTAAGCTAGGAATAAATATGCATAGCTTGGACAGTTGCTGAAGATTTAAAGAAGTTTATTAGAAAGATAGAAATATAGAAAATAGAAATACAGCCCCATGCCAAAATGGCATGGGGGGGGTGACTCGAAATGAATACACCAAAGGGATCGCACATGGACCAGACTTTTATAACCATGGCCTCCATCTTGTTTACATAATTCTGACGTAGTGAATGTCCCTGTAAGATACCTCCCCTTACCCTGTAAGGTACCTCCCCTAGCAAGGTGTGGTGAGGTGTCTCCTTTCATGAAGGTCGACCCCTCCTACCAACTTAGCTAGCTTATCCAATCATGTATATCTGTCTTTAGAGAAAGGCCTAGTTCTGCTCTCCTAAGATCTGTCTTTAGATAGAGACAGGCCTAGTTCTCCTCTCCTATTGACTGGTTAATTGCTTTTAGCTAGGTAAATTTGCATTGGAATAGTTGCCTGCTTTTAGGCAGAAACCAAGTCTTTGCACAGATTTACCTCTCACCCAATTTTTGAAATATATTAATAATCATAGCTTTCTCAAATCTTCCTAGACCATTCCCAATACTGGTACATCTCCATTGCCAGGAGAACCTGAAGATTAAGAGGAAGTCCAGACTTCCACTGTGGGTCCCCACTCACCCGCTCATGGAAATTCTATAAAAGAACTAAAATAAGTGGTAAAGACCCATTTTTTGCCCTTTTTTGCCTCTTGCTCAGATGCTCTCTACCTCTTAAGATGGCCTTCCCTTTCCCTCCAGTTCCTCGTTTTTCTTAAGTAAGACCTCTATCCTTATCTCTGACTGGTATGTGTTGAAATTATTTTCATCACAGAAGCCAAGAACCCATTAAAGATATATTGTTTCCTTGTTACACTTAGGGTCACTCTCCCCACAGGTATGATGACATCTTCCACCTGCAGGGAAGGTGAGCCAATGATCAGCCCTACCTCTCCAACATGCTGATCTTCCTTTAGAGTTTAAGGTGATCATTCACTAAGCCACCCCAACAAAGGCATCTTCATATTATGCTTTTTTTCTTCATTTCTCACTCTCTGTTTCAGATGATGGATTAATCTACAACCCCCAAAACAAACATTGATTTGATCTCCAAAATAACATTTATTCTCCAAATTGAGTCCACAAGTAAAAGCATTCCTGCTTCTGGCTCTCTATTTACTCCCATCCACCCATGCAATCCTCCAGCCTCCACAACATGATGTTTTTGTGGCCTCTAAACACATTCTGTACAATATGCCTTTCTTGGTCACTCCAATCTCCAGAGGCTGAAGGAACTCTGGTTCATAGAATAGTGAGTTCTCCATGGGAAAGCTTATGTGTTGCCTTCTTGGTTCTGTTTTTAGTCCAGAAATCTACTTCCTCATCTTTCAGTCCCTGGGCTTCCTGGGTGGTGGCACCAATCTTCAGATAGCCTTCCTTTTGATCATACTCTGGCCAGTGAGGCAGCCCCTCTCCATTGGGGTTCCTGAGAAAATAATCACATAAAATTTCCTTAAGTTGCTACGTGGTCTCAGCAATACTTTGAGATTTGCAGTATCCCCTGACTTATCTCTACTAACAAGCCTGGGAAGCTTCAGAGACAGGGAGCTCTCTCCCTTCTGGGGAAGCTTGTGCATTAGTAGAAAGCCCTCATAGAGTGTTATGATTCAGGTTTTCTCATTCATATTTTAGAAATAATCTCCTCCATACCAGTATTAGGAAATGGATTAAAATATTTTAAAAAAGTTTTGGTACTAATATATATCAAAAATTGGTTTATTGAAAGTGGAGTTCAAAAGGTAAAAAGAAAAGCAGTAAGGGCCTGGTTACTGCCCAGCAGTCAGGTAGCAGTTATAATGCAAAGTACCCTCACTAAAAGTAATTAGCAAGTGGATAGAGGGTTGGGACCTAGGACCTTCACATTCTAAAAGCACTCAGGTAGCTGTTATAATATAAAGTACCCTCGCTAAAATTAATTAGCAAGTGGATAGAGGGGTTGGGTCCTAGGCCCTTCACATTCTAAAAACAGATTTATAGCCAGGCATGGTGGCACAGGCTTGTAATCCCTGCACTTGGGAGGCAGAGACAGGAGGATCACACAGGTTTGAAGCCAGCCATGCGCACTGGCTTAGGAGACCCTGTTTCCAAATAAAAATATAAAATAGGTCTGGGAGTGTAGCCCAGAGGTAGAAGGGCTTCCAGGAACCCCAGTACCACCACAAAAAAATAAAAAAATTAAAAAACATAAAAACAGATTTACATAATAAATGGCATCTAACAAAGGCTAAGAGTTCTCCCAAGATTGTAGGTGGAGGGTACTGACCTTTGTAAAAGGGGAGCAGATACCACTGTGACCCCTGACCTTGTGAATCATTCTGATCCTAACAAAGAAATCTATAACAAAAGACCTGCCCCTGGAAATAGGGTAGATCTAGTTGGGTTAGAAGATTACTGGTATAAAATGCTCTGGGTCCAGAAGCCTCTGGTGACTTCATTTCGGGCCACCCATCCATGGCTGGAGCTATCTTCTTTATTTCTATCTTTGTAATAATAAACGCATTTAAATCTTCAGCAAGAGTTCAGACTAGTGTATATCTATCCTAAGTCTGGACAAGGACCCGCGTTTATGGAAACAGTTTCCAGGAGCCTAACAGAGGTCCTTGGGAGCAGTTCTCCCCCCAGAACCATAACATTCTTATATTTATTCTCAGTACATGTATATAACATACCCACCTCACCACCAACCCTGCTCCATCTGTGCCACAAGTCTTACCCAGTCCAGGCAAAGTTGGTCCAGAACTTCATCATCATCTTACTGAGGTTGGTCTCCTCTTCTGAGGATCCATCTGTGGGGAAAAGGAAAAAAAAAAAAAAAAAAAAAAACCTTTGCTACTTGAAGTGTTGTTCAGAACAAGCAGCACAACAGTGCCTGGGAGCCAGAGATATTGGCCCTGACTCCTCACCTCCTGAGTCACATCTGCATTGTAAGAAGATTGTTTTACCTGGAGTGCATGTTCAGCTTGAGGGGAGCTGATCAAGGGCCAGTGATGGGGATGCAGTACCTGCTTACACTAGCTACCTTTGACTTTTGTGTCCACCTGCTTGCCCTGCTTCACTTAGTGTCTTCATTCCATACCTAAGAGTTTCCCCTGCCCCACAAGATTGTCGGTTGTTGAGTTCTTTTCTCAATCTCCTATACACACCCACATTTTAATAGTCTGATAAATCAGAATTGCCAAGGTCCTAACTAGGAAATGTCCAGAAGCACTGGTATGTTACCATCAGCCATGAAGTGGATCACAGTCATATGCAATTGCTCAGAGTTAATGTATTGAAGATGTTTGTGAAATGTTTTCTTTAAATATTGTGTTTTATAATCTACTATAGGTAAAATATATGAGTTTTAGAGGTACCTGTGGCTAAAGAGTTACATATTACACAGCGTGGCATTCAAGTTTAGCTCCAATCTTGACCTGACCATCACTCACATTCTAACATTGTCTTCTGAGTAGAAAAGCCAGAAGTGGCATTGCTACCATAGAGCAGGTCCCTCCCACCTTGCTTACTGATGCCACAGGTGGGGATTCTGAGACTGACTATGACTCAGGCACATAGATACACATCCTCCCTTATGCATGTCAGAGAAAGAAAAAGGCTGGGACTGCCCCATGTAGCTCAGCCCTGTCATATTGAATCAAGAAATGAAGACTGGAAGAACCAGAAAAACTTACTCAAGGCTACCAAAACAAAGACTAGAACTCAAACCATGTAACTTCCAGTTCTGAGCCAGCAAAAATACTTTACCTCTTAAAATTGGAGCCCCAAAGACAGAGTAGAGCTCATCCCCATGGTCTCCTTTAATGTTCTTGGGTTTCCAGGCATATGTGAAGCTTGGGTGATATGAAAACTCATACATGTAGGTAGGGCCTCCAGCATCTAAAAAGACAAAGATTTACACACAGTTCTTATTACCAGGCACACACATGGGTGATATTTGGGTCTCCAGCTTTGCAGAATATTAGCCTAATGTAAAAAAGTAGTTATAGGAAATCCCAGTGACTTAATCAGGGCTGCAGAACTGATTGCAATGAAACTGGGATTTTAGCCAGATATTTATGAACATAGAATGAGCGAATAAAATGCATTAAATAAATGCCTTGATTTGTTTCATTGAAAACACACTGGTACTCATTCATTTCAAGAATATCTATCACCTATTAAGTTTCTTATATTCAGCCTAGTTTTAAGCATGTCCATATCTTTTCACCCATTCAGAGAAGAGATATGTAAATCCAAGCTTCTTATCTGAACATGAGGATTTTTTTTTTGTTTGTTTTGGTGGTACTGGGGTTCCTGGAAACACTTCTACCTCTGGGCTACACTCCCAGACCTAGACCTATTATATATATATATATGTATATATTGAAACAGGGTCTCTTAAGCCAGCATGGCTGACTTCTAACCTGCGCAATCCTCCTGTCTCCACCTCCCAAGCGCAGGTATTACAAGCGTGTGCCACCACACCTGGCAACATGAGGATATTTAAAGACAAATAAATGTAGAGATGAAACAATTTGTGACCTTTGTCTCAGAAATACTGTATTTGTAATAGCATCATTTTTCAAAAATGATGGGGAAGTAATAACTCTCCCAGACAAATAAAAGCTTATGGAATTCACTACTTCTAAACACAATTTATAGAAATTGCAAGTTCTTTATTGGGAATAAAACAAATACTGTCTAAAAATATGAAAAATATAAGAGCACAAAACTCAATGATGTAAATAGACAGGACCATATTCAGAATGTTTAAGGAGTGTAATGATAATGTTTAATGAAATTTGATCCTTGGTACAGGGTTGAAAGACAAAACTATTACTAACAAATAGAGTAAAACATAAACTATAAAAATGTAAATTGTTACTATAAATTCATAGAAAAAATTTATATGCAAATTGACATCAAAACATGAAATATGAGTGGGGAAGAGTCAAGTACAGAATTGTTATATGGAATAGAACTTAGGTTATCATTTTAAATTAAGCTACTGTAAATGCTGTTGGGAAAACTGGTTATCTATTTGTAGAAAAATAAAATTAAACCCCATCTCTTATCCTGCACAAGAGTAAACTCAAGATGTATCAAAAACATGGACATTAGACCTGAGTCCCTGAAATTATTAAAGATGGGCCTCAGACCAACACTCCAACATATAGGCACTGGTAGAAACTTCCTCAGTAAGACCTCCAAAGCTCAAGAAATTAAAACAAGAATTAACAAATGGGATGGCATTAAATTAACAAGTTTATGTACAGCAAAGGAAACCATCAAGAGTCTAAAGAGAGAGGGTACAGAAAGGGAGAAGATCTTTGCTGGATATTCTTCTAACAGAAGACTAATATCTTGAGTATACAAATAACTCAACATATTTTACACTAAAAACCAAATAAGCCAATCAAGAAATGGGCAATTTAACTAAATAGATCCTTTAGAAAAGCAGATATACAAAAAATGAGATACAAAATTAGAAAAAATAAAAGGAAAAAATACAAATGGCCAATAAATATATGGGAAAATATTCAATCTCATTAGCAATCAGGAGAATGCAAATGAAGACCACAGGGAGATTCCACCTAACCCTAATTAGAATATCAGTCATCAAGATTACAAACAATGATGAATGTTGGTGAGGATGTGGGGAAATAGGAACTTTTATACATTGTTGGCAAGAGTGTGAATTAGTGCAGCCTCTATGGAAATTAGTGTAGAGATTCTTCATATAACTGAGAAGGGATCCACCATATGATACAGACATAATATCACTGTGGATATTTTTCCAAAAGTATTGAAATCAGAATTTTATTGTGATACATTCATATATATATACACACACACACACACACACACTATAATATATATATATATATATATATATATATATATATATATATATATATACAGCAGCAAAGTTCACAATAGATAAATCATGGAACCAACCTAGGTGTCCATCAACAGGTAAATAAATTACAAAATTGTGGGCTATACATAAATGTAATTTTACTCAGCAATAAAGAAGAACAAAATTATATTATTTGCAGGAAAATAAGTGGACATGGAAAACTTTGTATTAAGTGAGATTAGCCAGTCACAGAAAGTGAAAGTCATGTTTTTTCTCATATGTGGAAGCTGGGGAGTAATCAGGATACAATAGGGGCTTTCAATAATGAAAGAGAAATCCCAGTGAACTGATGAAGGAGTTTTGGAGTGGTTGGTATTGTAGGGGAATTAATAAAGGTAACACTTACATTGAGTTTATATACATATGTGAATTATCAATGCCAATTTCAATATCATGTATGGGGAAAAGGAAAGAGGCAGGAGGGAGCCAGGGAGAAGCTTGCCAAATGCTGCATGTATGTCCCTATGACACTGAACTACATTATAATGTGAGACTACAATGCACCAATAAAAGCACTCATGCGCATGCATGCGTGTGTGTGTGTGTGTGTGTGTGTGTGTGTGTGCACGCGTGCGCGATGATATGTGTGATGATAAGTAGAATGTGTCATGTAGGATTTATGGTAACCACAAAGCAAAAATCTTTAGAAGCATGAAAGAAAAATAGAAATGATTCAAATCATACTACCATGTAAAAATCATTAAACCATAAAGAGAGAGATCAAGAGAAGAAGGCACTTAGAAAACAAGTAACAAAGTGGCATTAGTAAATCACTATTGATAATTACCTTGAATATTATAAATTAAGTTACCCAACAAAGAGACAGAGTCACTGAATTGATTAAGAAAATGAGAGCCAAGTTGGGCATGGTGGTATGCACCTTTAATCTCAGTACTTGGGGGGGGGGCTCACACAGGAGGATCACGGATTGAAGGACAGAGAGAAATAATTTAGTGAGGCACTATTTCAAAATAAAAGGGGCTTGGGTGAGTTTTTAGTGGTAGATCACCACTAGGTTCAATCTCCAGTACCAGAGGCAGGCAAGCAGGAAGGAAGGAAGGATGAAAGGAAGACAGTGGGCCAAGTCATATGCCAAGTCACAATAAAAAATAAAGATGGCTAGGGGGTATAGCTTGGAGGTGGAATACCCCTGAGTTCAAGCCCTAGTACCATGGGAAGAAACTTAAAAACAGTCTTAAAATTCCTATGAGATAATCAACTGCCTGAATCAAGGCAATCATGAGCAAGAAGAAGAAAGATGGAGATTTGATACTACATGATTTTAAAATATACTAAAACATTATAGTATTTAAGTAACATGGGGGAGGAAGAGGAGGAGGAGGAGAGATGGATTAAAAATGTTCAACATCACTAATCATCAGGAAAATGCAAATCAACATCATGAGATATTATCTCACATATTGGCATCAATGGAAAACAATATATGACTTCCTTGAAAAAATAATCACAGAATGACCATCTGATCTAGCGATTCCACTTTTGGGCATTTACCCAAAGGATCTGAAGCCAGTTTGCTGAAGACAAATCTGTACTCCTACATCTATTGCAGCTCTCTCACAAAAGCCAAACTATAACCTGTGTCTATCGACAGATAAAAAGATAAAACGTACTATATATACACAATGGATACTATTTGGCCTTTAAAAATAAAATCATGCCATTGGAACAGCATCTATGGAAATGGAGAACATTATGCTAAGTGAAATAAGGTAGTCATAGAAAGACAAATACTATCTGTTACTTCTTATAGGTGGACTTCTGGAAAGGCAGAAAGAGAAATGCTGGCTACAGAGGCCAGAAGTAAGGTGAAAAAAGGGATGGGGTAAAAGAGTTCAAAATAACAGGTAGAAGCTTTTCTTTTCTTTTTGGGGGGTCTTATTATTGGGAGTGAATGTAGTTTTTTTTTTTTATGTGGTATTGGGGATGGACCCCAGGGGAATTCTACCTCCAAGCTATATTCCCAGCCCTATCTTTATCTTTATTTTGAAAACAGGGTCTCACTAAGTTGTAGAGGACCTCACTAAGTAGCTGAGACTGGCTGAGAACCTGCGATCCTCCTGTCTCAGTCTCCCACGTACTAGGATTACAAGCATGCACCGCCATACCCAGCTGTAAGTGAATAGAGTGTTGTGTATTGAATGATTATCAAAAGAAAATTTCAAGTCTCAGTACAAAAAGTGCTAAGTATTTGAGAATATGGCTACATTAAGTAGCTTGATTTAATTATTCTACTTTGAATTAATAAATCATAATATCTTGTATCCCATAAATATATACAAATAAAACTTGGACTTCTATTTTGTTATTTATTTAGTAAGTTATTGTGGTATTAAGAACTGAATGGGGCATTCTACCTAGAGATGACACCCCAAGCACTTTTTATTTTTTTTGTAAAATAGACCCTGCCTTAGTGACAGGGTCTCTCACTAGGTTGCTAAAAGGCTCATTAAGTTGCTGAATCTGGTTTTGATCTGAGATCCTCTTATTTTTGCCTCAAAAGTACTGAAATTTCAGGCATGTGTCACCATGCCTGGATTCAATATTTATTTTCTTTATTTTTTAAAGTTACATGAATGCATGGATATGGTTTCACTTTCAACATTTTATCATACTCTAACCATCCTTCTGTTTCTTCTTACCTATGGTCACTCATAGGTGACTACAAATGCAGATAACAAAACAGAAGAGGGTGGTCTAGCTAGCTTATGTATCATGTTTATAAAGTTTTGAAATTTAAAATCCAAATGGAATGTTGGAGAGTCTGGACCAGAGAACTGTTTTCTAGCTTGCATATTATGACTGAGGACTGGTAGAAAAAAGGGGTCCCATAAGACTCCCCAAATGATAATCAAAAGAGGACAGCTCCCTTAGGGAGAGCTCATGCATCTCCAACCTCACATACAGCCCTGGGTCAATGTTGGAAGGTCTGGGATAGACAGAACCCCAGTCCTCAGTTTTCCAACACCATCTCACACAGAGATAGGCAAAAACTAGCAAAGACATTCAGAATCACCACACCTCCAACCCTGCCCCTCCTACTGCCCCTCCTTTAGGCCCTAAAAAGCATTCCTGATCCTATCCTTAAATCCTACTCCCTCCGTAGCATCACTAGTTAACAGCCTAGTTCAGAACTAGCTCTAACTTTGAAAACCTTCCAAGACTCATCTACAGATCCTTGCCTACTAGTTCCAAGTGCCACCATAATCTAAAGCAAGTAAACCCCATGGCAGATTTTTTGGGGGACCTAATTCCTATCACAAATTTCTGGGAAGAGCAGCCTGATTTTCACTGCTGCCATCTTAGCTTTTGCCCTGGTGCCTTTTTCTGGTTGCTACAAACTATTATAACCATATGTACAGGTCAAAGGATCACACAATTAATAGCCCTTAACCAATGACAAGGCTTTTGATGAATAAATACCCAGCTCCACACTGCTCAGGCAGGATGACCCTGAGATGAACTGTCTGCTTGTTTCCCAGCATTCCCAGCTCAAGTTTTCCACAGGCACGCATGCTCAGCAGTGCACTGATTGGCTTCAATCTCTCTCCTGCATCAAGGCCTCATCTCCCTACTGCTGTTTGCTGAGATCACCTTCTAGATCAATTTACTTGCACATGAACTTTCTTCTAAGAGTCTGCTACTAGCAGGCACCAAACGAGGACAGCACCATTCCCCAGGCCATAAGTAATCACTCTTTGAGGCCTGATCCTTAGTAGTTTCCACATCTGTCTATGGTAGGAGGTGGGAGGTTAGAGAATAAAGCTGGCAAGTGAGTATCCCTCTCCCATCCAACCTCTGTGACTCACCTCTATGGTCACGGGCCACAATCACAGATGGGACACAAAATAACAGATCACCAATCATGTCCAGGAACCGGTGTTTGATTTTGACAGGGTCATCTGTCCATCCAAAATACTTCTCAGCAGCCTCTGGAACCATTTCTTTAGGGATGCCCTGAAATCAACAAGAAAATGATACCATACACACCTGGTAAGAAATGCAGCTGCTCAGGCCATGTAAGAAGAAATCATTGATGGTGGTCCTTTGAGCCCTGTGCTAATTCCTTGGGGCAGGGGAGGGGGACAAAGTGCAACAGGCAGAAAAATGGGAAGAAACCTCAAATCTCAGTCTTGTTTCTGTGATTGAACTGGTCTGTAACTTGAGACAAGGCCCCAGACCTTCTTTGTTCCACAATCCATTCCCAAGATTCCCCAGACTCTTATGATAATAAAGAAAAACTTATCCATGAGAAACTTGGTCTGCAACTTGAGGCAAGATCCCAGCCCTTTTTGTTCCACAACCAACTTCTAGGATTCCCAAAACTCTTACTATAATAGGGAAAAACTTCTCCATGAGAAACTTGGCCCATATCCGGTCGAGTGTGCCAGTCAGGATCGGAAAGAATATGTCGAGTGCCTGTTCAAGACAAATGGTTACATGTTCATGAGTGGTCAAAAAGCAATGGGAGAAATGAACAGATCAACCAAACAAACCAATGCAGATGACAGACCCTTGCTGTGCCTTGATGGTCATGGATCATTGACATATGTACAGAAACTTAAAGAATGCAAAGAGAATTATTTAAATACATGCAAACATATGTATTTATTAGGCAATGGCACAATGGTTATTCAGTACTGAAGTAGAGGCCCAGGACAGAGGGCCACACCAGACCCCAAAGACTCACAGGATCGAGGAAGCCCAAATTCATCACAATAGATTTGTCCTTTAGCACATCCTCTGAGGTGTAACTGCAGAACTCTCAGCTCATAATGACTTTGTCCGACCTGATCCTAGAGTCCTGACTTAAAAAACTTTAGCCTTGCTTCTAGAAGGTTAATGTTTGGGTAACCACAGGCCCTCTAAATGCCTCTTTGAAAAGCACAATGCTTTGAGGTGAAAATATTGATTTTTCAGTTAAGTTTTGGATTTTTTTTTGAGACAATTGTACCTCAAGCATTACCAACATTCTCTGAATCTTTCTAAAGAGGCATTTTAGAGCATATATGAGGATTGATGGAACCCAAGACCAAAGAAGCCATTGCATCCAGATCTAACCTCTGTTTCTTACTCACTCCTTCCCTTTGCTAGTTTTCCCCAGTTATTCCTTTTGCACAATTTTGATCTCTGCAGGCTTTCCCACTCTGGAAATTTTATGATTCTTTAATGGGAAGACAATAAAAAATGTTTGGGGAGAGAGGTTCCCAGTGTTGTGCCACTCAGGAAATAGTGAGGCCATTACAGAGGAAAATTCTAAGAAATGTCCACTCAGGTCAATGTGAACAGATTCTCTACACTCAAAAGGGACTGGGAGAAGAAAGAACTCAGGGGTACATATGTCAGATGCATGAGGGGGACAGAAATATATCTAACTAAATGTCTCTACTTTCTCACCTTTGGCAAATTCCAGGCAAACTCGTTTTTGTTGAAACCCACGATATACGGCACAGTGCTGAATTTCCTTTCAGCTAGAATCTCTTTAGGGTCCTTTGGCAGCAACACTCCATCAATTACAGTGGACATGACAGGTTGGCCCTGGGGAAGGGAGCAGAGTGATGAGTGACATGCTTCCTTATGAGGTCACACCCATGTCCCTGTCTTTGCTTGTCTGTGGTGGCCAGCATTTGACTTCCATGATTGTGGGCATTGGCCATAGAAACTCAGGATACTACAATGGGGCTAAGTTTGAGACACAGAGTGAAGGACTTTGGGGAGCAAGAAATATAAAGCAATATTGGTGGAGGACATGGACGGGGTTATTCTCACTTAAATTAGAATATGTAGCCGGGCGTGGCGGTGCACACTTGTAATCCCTGTGCTTGGGAGGTGAAGACAGGAGGATCGCACAGATTCGAAGCCAGCGGTGCTGGTTTAAGAGACCCTGTTTCCAAATAAAAAGTATAAAATAGGTTTGGGAGTGTAGCCTGGGAGTAGAAGGGTTTTCAGGGATCCCCAGTGCCACCAAAAAAAAATATATATATATATATATATATATATATATTACATATGAGCAATTTTAATTTGGAATTTGTATATAGGTGTGTATACAGTTTGTTCTCACTATATGGTCACAACAGAGCTCAGAGCAGGAACAAGGAAGAGAGTCAGATATCAGAAGAGCAGCCCATTTTCTGCATAATACCTGGCACATTGTTGGCACTCAGGTATATTTGAAAGAACTAACTCAATGAAGATGCTATAGTCTGGATCTTATATGTTTCCCAAAAGTCCATGTGTTGGAGGCTTGGGCTCTAGCTGTTGGTGCTACTGGTAGGTGGTGGAAGTTTTAGAATATGGGGCCTAGCAGAAGGTCTTCAGACCATTTGGCGTGTGACCTTGAATTGGATAACCAGACCTGGCCCCTTTCTCTCTCTTTCATCAACCATAATGTTTTATGAATGTTTTATTCTATCAGCCTGTGATGCCACAGGATCAAAGTAACAGGATCAACCAATTTTTGAGTAAAGCTGACAGTTGGCTTTCTTCTTTCCCTCAGAGATTGAACCAAAGGTCACCTGCTCCTAAAGTCTCTGGCCAATTTCATCCCCAGTTTCTAATTTTTTTAAAACTCTGATCAACATCAAACATACTACATATCCTCTTATTTTTTTTTTCTATACTACTATTGAAAAGGAAGGCTCCCTGGTGGCAGAGAATCTTGCCTGTTTCATTGTTACATCCCAGCTGCTAAATCAGTCTGCTCCAAGGTAAGTTCCTCTTAACACTTTGGTGAATGTCTAAAACAGATCTTATTTTATCCTCCCAAGACTTAAAGAATTCCAGGGAGAGAAGAGAAGACAGGATGTAAGGTGCTACTCAGCTCATGTTTCCATACCATGACAACCGTCGGGAGGTAGGAGGTGAGGAAGAACTAGGTAGAGGGATACTAGTGAAGGTTCCTTGGGTTTGAGATGAGGATGTTGTCCTCAGGACTGAGATCCTAGGATATCCTCCCTGCTCCTCTCTGCAAAGCAAATAAGCCCTCTGTCCTCTCAGGAGGTCTGTTCTCTTCAATGCAGGATCCTGAGCCCCTTATTTTACTAATTCTGCCTCCAGAAGTGTGTTCTAGTGAAGCTTTCTCCCACAGGGCCGTTGGAATCAGGAAATATAAATGAAAAAGAAAGTGCAGAACCCAAGGGATAGGTCACTGACTGGGAGGACTGCACTGGGAGCCAGGAAAATGGCAAGGATGTGGAGAAATAGGAACTCTTCTACACTGTTGTTGAGATTGCAAACTAGTCCAGCCACTATTGAGATCAGTGTGGAGAGTCCTTAAAAAACTGGGAATGGATCCACCACATGATCTGGCTATACTACTACTGGGTATCTTTCCAAAGGGCCTGATATGAGAGAACTACCTTAATGAATGCATACCTATGTTGATAGGAGCACAATTCAAAATAATCAAATTATAAAACCAACCTAGGATTCCATCAACAGATGAATGGATTACAAAATGAGAAATACACACAATGGAATTCTACTCAGCAATAAAGAAAAAATTTTTAAGAAGATGGAAGGATCTGGAGAACATCATGTTAAGATTATTCAGTCATAGAAAGTGAAGGGCCTTTAAAAAATAAAGTTATATGTTAAGTTTAACCCCCCCCAAAAAGAAAGTGAAGGGCCATCTCTTTTCTCTAATATGCATAAGTAGAGAGTATTTGAGATACCAGAGAGACCCCACGTAATGAAGGAGAAACCTCAGTGGAGCCAGAAAGAGATCTAAGTGTAGGGGAAGAGGAAGACTGAGGTTCATTAGTGGCAATACTACCATAGACTACGTGTATACATGTGAATATACCAATGTCAATCTGAGTGCTTGGTATTAGCAGGGAGGAAAATAGGGAGGCAGGGAGGGCACCAAGTATTATGTGTATGTATGTAATTGCCAACATGATTTACATTATGATGTGAGACCATAATGCACTAATAAAATCATAGAAAAGAAATCCTAGGAAAACATATTATTGTTTTATAATTGAGGTGGCTTCTAAATAAACCAAGAAAAATTCTTCCTGAAAGACTTTGCACTTAATATCCTGTTCCCAAATCCAAGTGTATAGTTAATTGTGGAAATGTGGAATGTCTTAGAATACATCTAAAGCAAGAATAGCAAAATATTGTTTCAATATAGCTTGGGGATTATGATACAGTTTTATCGTGTTCTTGTTGGACTTTTTGTTTACATTTGAGGCATTTCACAATGAAAAAGGAACAGTAAAACTTTCAATTTGGATAAAGAGGGTGACATGGCTAATCAGAGGTGAAAAGCTCTCTAGTTATTTTTTATTTTTAGGCAAGAGAATAGCTGAGTCAGTAAGGCTTGGGACCACTGGAATGGAGGTACCTACCAATTTATTTTGGACATTTAAGAGCTCATTCTCTGTCTTCTGGCGCAGGCATTGAACCATGACTGCTGAGGTGGTGGTTTTACATCCAAGAGTATCAGCAATTTTCTGCAGAGATCACAAAAAAATAGCAAGATCAAAAGCAGTATCTCTTCTTTCCTTTAGTGTATAGAATTGTCTTATCCAACAATCAACCTGCAAAGGCAGCTAGGAGCAGTCAAAAATACTCTAGACAAGAAGCTGTGGATTATGGTTCCATGTGTGGCCTTGTTAGTAATTGAGATTGTGATATGAACCTGTTATATATTTGTGCCTCTGTTATCCTTAAAATGGGCACAATGCTCTCAAAGTTGAATGTGTCAAGAGAGGCTGTGTGGAGTGGAAGTGAGGAGCCTGACATCCAGAATTCTACCTGCTTTATTTAATTTAATTTTTGTGGGTCTGGGGATGGAACCCAGGGGCATCCAACCTCTGAGATACACTCCCTGCCCTATTTTTTATTCTTTATTTTGAAACAGGGTCTCACTAAGTTATGGAGGGCCTCACTAAGTAGCTGAGGCTGTTCACAAACCGTGATCCTAATGTCTCAGCCTCCTGAATGCTGGGATTACAAGCATGCCTGGCTCCACTACCTGGTTTAACTCCCAACTCCTCCAATTACTAGTCATTTGACCTAAGTTTCTTCAACTGTAGTTGAGGGCAGTGGGTTGCATCTATCTTATAAGAAGAGCCAATGCATGTGACATGTCTGTACACTCCAATTTGTGCAGAATTGCCAGAGACCTGAATTAGATGATTCACACTTCAGACCATACAGGATATGATTGAAATGTGAGCTCTAAAGAAGTTCTTCCTGTCCAGGCAGTCTTACTGCCTGTATTCTTTGAGCAAGTCAAATAAATGCTACATGAGAAAAGATCCCTGAGGATTTCAGTAGAGCAATGGAAAGGGTACAAGAGCTGTGTGGGTAAGACCTACCTTAGCCAAAAGATTTACATCCTTTGTAAGCAGACCAGGAGTAATGGCCACGCCACTCTCAAAAATGGCCCTGTTGAAGAGGCCCTTGGTCAGTGGAGATAATGCCTGTCAGGGGATGGAGAGAGGAGAGGTCATACTCACTAAGTTAATGCTAATTACACACTTGCTCTTTTTTTGGTGGCACTGGGGTTCTGGGAAGCCCTTCTACCTCTGGGCTACACTCCCAGATCTATTTTTTTTATTTTTGGAAACAGGGTCTCTTATGCCAACGCTGCTGGCTTCGAACCTGGGTGATCCTCCTGTCTCCGCCTCCCAAGCGCGGGGATTATGCGCCACCATGCCTGGCACACTTGCTCTTTAAAGCTTTCTCCAACTGCATCTCTGCCTGAGACCCTTCACCTAGTGACTCTGGCACTCTGTGGAGGTAACAGCTACTATCTGTCTTTGGCTGCTCTCCTAAATATCACTGAGGCCCAAAGGGAACCCCAAAGGGATGAAGCTTGTGTCCAGCATAGGATCAGAACAGAAAGTATGTGACATGTATTCATCATGGCAGTAAGCTATTGAAGACAGTTAAGAAATTCCTAGTTGCAAATTCTATTTCAGCATTTCTATTGATTATAATTTATCTTAAGGAAGATTATTATAAAAATAAATATGGGAGCTGAGAAGCCCTATCTGCTTTTAGTTCTTTGGTATCTTAAGGTCTAAATCTACCTTGTAGTGATGATCTTTTATTTACCTTGGAGAACAATGACCCTTTATCTAACTCATGTTTTCTCATCACCTGATTATAATTGATACTCACTCTTACTTCCCAAAAGAAGTGAGATGAGACCTATTTATTGTTAAAATGCTTGGTAAGAACAAAGATAATTCAACTTATCAAGAGGATGAAGAAGGTCATTGTTGCAGACTGAAATAGAGATGCTAGGGCCTCAGAACATAAGCTGAGCTCAGAGCTTCCTGGAGGCTAAGAAAGCTTTGGCCTTGTCTCCCATCATCTGGTGTTATGCAGTGAGTCAAGTCCTTCCTGTAATCCAGGACTCATCAACAAAGGTGCAGTGGTTGAATGGTTTGGTCTCCAAGAGGTCCCATAAGCAGTGACAAGAACCCTGGGGTGAGGCTGATGCCAGCAACACTTACAAGAACAGAGGCACTTTCTCCTCCTGCTGACTCTCCAAACATGGTCATACAGCCCGGGTTCCCTCCAAAGTTGGCAATGTTGTCCTGGACCCAGCGCAGGGCAGCCACCTGGTCCAGGTGACCCCAGTTCCCCCTGCTATGCTCGTCACCTGTGCTACAAGAGAACAGAGTGGGGTGGAGGCAGAGGTGTCACTGCTGGGCGCGCAAGACCACAGATGGGCAAGGGACTCTTGGTGAGCCTTCTTCTGGAAGAAGAAAGTAGAGGCTACAGCACATGAGCTCTGTGCAGGCCTCCACATTCATTCTTCCTGCAAAGAGCTACTGAGTACCTAGTAGGTGCCCTACATTGTTGTAAGAACCAGAGAACTCAGCAACAAAACAGACAACCTCAGTTCACATGACAGCTCACAGATGAACATATGATTAGACAATATAATGTCAGGTAGTGAATGTGGTTTGAGAAAAAAATAAAACTGGGCAAGGAAAATGATAGGGGTGGGGCAGTAGCAGATACTACAGATTTTAAAAGCAGGCAAGTCTCTTTTGGGCAGTAGCTTTTATAGGAACCTGTATGAGAAGCACAGAATCTTATAAATGTCGAAAGAAGGGGATTGCAGTTAGGTGGAGCAGCAGCTACAAAGGCCCAGGGCCAAGGGAAAAAAGTGATTCTAGCTAGCATGAGATGCAGCTAGAGAGGGCATTGTGAGCCTTGGCAAAGAGTCCTGTGGCAGTGTAAGTGATCTGGGAGCCCAAAGAAGAGCCATGATGTGACTCAACATACATTTTTACATGATCACTCTGGCTATTGTTTAGGGGCTGTCACAGAAAAGTCACAGGTTGATAAGCACTTATTACAGAAATAGGGGCCAGAGTTGTGGGATTGTGATGTGGGTAGAAGCAAGGCATGGATGAAAAGCAGATGGATCTTGAGTATAGAGTAAAGGTGGTGCCAAGAATTTTCCCTAGTCCATTGGATGTGGTGTGAGAGCAAGAGGAGAGTCCAGGATGCTCACAGAACTGTGTCTTGAGCAGCTGGGGGAGTGGGGCTGCTGGAAACTGTGCAGGGCCCTGTTGGAAAGCAGGAGAAGTTTAGTTAGAGCAAGGACAGCAGGTGCCAAAGGCTCAGTCTATGCCTGTGAAGTCTGTATTTGGGAGGTGCCCTGTACACAGCAGGGCAGACAGAAGGAGGTAGGTAAAGGCTACAAATGGTGAGCTCTGAAAGTGCTTCTGGGAGTGCATAGAGAATAAAGAGGGCTATAGAGCTTATGTAAGAGAGCAATCTCAGAGTCCTGAGGGTGAGGAAGAAGAGGCCAGTTAAAGAGCTGAGAAGAAGCGCACAGAGGTGGGAGGAGACCAAGGCCAGGGAAAGGAACATTTTAAAGAGGCCAGAGTGGTCCTGTGATAAGACTTGAGAATGAGAGTGTCTGTGGCTCCCTGAGCAGTTCCATGAAGTTGTTCTGAGAGCTGGTGGGGCTCAATGTTGGCCTCTTAATGAGCAGCCCAGGGGCATGGTCAGCTGAAAGCCTGCCTGCAGGAGCATTCACTGGGCTCTGTGGATACCACTGTGCTTTCTTCCATTCCCAGAGAAGACATGTGATATTTAACTACTTAGTTGTGTTGACTTCCAGCACAGAGACCTGCATGATGCTGGGGCAGCTTGGGTGGGAAGAAGATGAGTATTTCAGACATGACAATATGAGGTCTGAGCCTTGCAGGAAGAATAGGTGTTTTACAGGTAGAGTAGATATTCCAGGCAGAAGGAAGAGCAAATGCAAAGTCAGGAGCAAGTAGACAAGTGGGGCTGGGGAAGGAGGAGGCAGGTGGGGTCCAACAGTGAATGGATGGGACACATTTTGAAGGATTTAACAAAGGTTGCTATGAGGGTTTACAGAGCTAGAGCTGGGTCGTGCATCTCTGGTTCCGTGCCTGCCATCGTTTGGATGTGGTTTCTCCCCAATGATTTATATACACATTGGTACCTAATGTGATAGTAATGATCAGTGAGAGAACCAATAAAAGGTGAATCTTAGTTGACAGTGAGTAGGTCAGTGGGTGAAGCCCTCAGAAGGAATTAATACAATGCTCCTTTGACCCTGGTTCATTTTGGAGAGAGTGTGTTGTTATTAAATGAACAAGACTTTCCTCCATGCCTTGATTTCTGGCCTCTTTCTCCATGTGATGTGTTCTACAAGTGCAATTTCTCCCTGTTCCTTAGTTATGTTGCAACAGACATCAAAGAAGACAAAGAGACCTTCAATAAAGGCCAGTACAGTAGAGCCATATGACTTGGATTGTGAGTTAGGTAAATATTTTATTTTTTTACTTCCCACTCTAATTATTTTGCTATATACACTAATGTTGTGGCAAACACACAGAATAATTCAGTATCTTACCTGTAAAAACCCATGATGCCCAAGCGGTACTGAATGGTCACCACCACCACCTTTCCAAAGAGAGCAAGAGGCAGTCCATCATAGGTAGATGCCCCACCCATTGTCAGACTACCCCCATGGATCCACACCATCACCTGGAATAAAAAATAGAATCGGGAAGGACCTTTTGGTTGTCTAAATTTTGTTTGTGACTCAGAAGGCCATTATTGAAAGGCTATAAAATTTTCAAACAGTAGCATCTGTGCAACCCAACCTCCCTGCTAAGGCCTAAACCAATATCTCATTCAGTGTCCCCTGCCTTTATCCTCAGTTCCAATGGAGAAGTCTTTCTGAAGCTCTTCACACTGAGAACATTGTATGGGAAGTGAAGGTCAAGAATGTTCTCCTCTCCCCAGCACTGCCGTCAGCTTCATGTCTGGACCACACAACCAGCTGGACATTGGGGGCACTTGTATTTAAGCTTCATATTCCTTAACTCTGTAGTGGGGATTAAGCTTTTCTTTGTGATTATCTCAGGAAACACACAGTGCTCAATGGTGCCTCTTCCTAATTTGCCTTCCTTTGCCTCCTCTGGTTGCCCAAATGTACTCTACTTCCTCTAGGAAATCTTCAATCATCTAACAGTTTTTGAAAGCACACTGGAAGCCAGGAACGGTGATAAAACTGGAAGATAGGAGTGGATAGTACAATACATAATTCCTATTCTTGCATTTAATTGTTTTTTATTTATTTGTTCATTTATTAACTCATTTTTGTGGTGCTGGGATTGAACTTAGAAACAATATGCCTAGGAGCTACACCCCCAGTTCAATTTTATTTTTCATTTTTCTTTGAAACAGGTTCTCATTAAGTTATGGGGGAACTCATAAAGTTGCTGAGGTTGGCTGTGAACCTATGATCCTCCTGTCTCAAATTCCCAAGTACTAGGATTACAGGAATGTGCCACTGTGCTTGGTTCTTGCATTTAAAAAGCTTTAAAATCAGTGAAGAAATGAGAGTGCAAAATTAATATTGTAATAAACTGGGTTATAAAAATACAATCTCACAATATGAACAATATGCCAAGTATTATTTAAAATAAACTATTTCTAAGGTAGTGTTAATATTGTTCCACTGGACAGGAATTCTGAGGTTTCATCTGCCTAGGGTCCTTCAGCTACTTAGTGGTAAAAGTAGAACTTGAACCAGTCAATCTGGTCTAGAGTCCATGTGCTGAGCTGCCCAGTTCCTTGCATCCCAAAGCAACAGTGCAGTGAGTCAGCTTGTATTGTCCTATATTAGTGTGAGAACTTAGAAAAAATTAAAACATATGTTCCAGATATACAGCCATCTCCCAAATATGCCTGAGGTCACTAGAGAAAACTGGGGTAAGGAAAACCTGTATTTCTTGTGTTGAAATGAATGTCTGGGGCCCTGAGTCGTCAAAGCCCACAGTGTCCCTGATCCAAGCTACCTCCATTCCCTGTCTGTTGTCACCAGAAAATCCTGGATGCTGGAACTCACCAGTCTTGACCTGTGGCCCTACTGTGCTTACCGGCAGCTTGCTATTCTTCGTCAAGTTGGCTGGAGTGTAAATATTTAGGTAAAGACAGTCTTCAGAAAATTTCAGATGAATTTTCTCCTTTCTGTTAGTAACGAGATCTGAGAGTAGTTGCCCTTGTAATGCATCTTGAGAGCACCTGGAAGAAAAGAAAGAGGAGCCCAGAGGTTCAACCAGGAGGAAGCTGAATAATCATTTGGGGTTAGAACTTACATTGGAAGTTTTAATCCTGTAAATAGAGTCACTATCACTGATTTGAGATGGCATAATGGGTAGAAGGCATTCTTGGGGGTTTGGTGGGAACCGTAAGATGCTCTAGAGTCTTCCAAGATCATGCAGAGTGAGAAAGACTTAGCACCTCTGTTCTGCCCAGAGTCTTTGGGATTCCCTTGGCCACAGAAAGGAGGCTATATGCTGAGCTATTCTGGAAGGTTACATTTCCTGCATTTCTGGGATATGGTTCTCCTCTGTGCTGGGCTGCAGGGTGACAGTGTTCCTCCACCTTGATTTTCTACCATGTCTTGATGGTAGATGTCCATCAAGCATGATAGAAGACATTTAGTTTGCACCATGTTAATGGTGGCATCTTTGTGAGACAGCCTTACCAGAATTGCCTTTTCCTGCCTCAGTTACTTATGTGCTGGGAGACCTTGAGTGAATTCTTTTGGTGCACTGGGTCTCAATTTGCCAGGTCTAGGAGATCTCATTGGATCAAAGGCAGGCATCATTGCCCTTAGTATGTAGCAGAGATAACTGAAACACTAAGGTGACAGGATGACACAGCCATCAATAACACAGGTAGAGTCAGCAAAGGCAACTTCCAGATTTTTATCCTGGGGACTTGTTCAAGAATGAGAAGGAGATCAAATGTATAAGTATCAAGATAAATGAAAAAGAAAGTCCAAAATTATATTTAATATTGTTATGATTATCATATTCTTATTATTATTTTGTTTACTCAATAGCCAAAAAGCATTCCTTTACCATTGGAAACAATCTGGGAATATTTTTGGAGGAAAAGTTAACAGAAAGTGTGTTACTATTTGATTAAAAAATATCATTTCTTGGAAAGTACCCTAAGGGAATGGGGTAGGAAGTGGGGAAGGGCTAAATGAGTGATGTGTGCATGTATACCTCTACCATCTTGTACCCTATTAAGATGTATGATCACAATGCACCAATTTTAAAACAAGAATGTATATAATGACTTAGCTACAACATATTCATCATAGCATTATTTAGAATGTCAGAAACTACATAATCACCTTAGAACCAAAAATGAAGTAAATCAATTTCATTTCAACATAAAATTTAATGCATCTATTTAAGTCAGACTGGGCTATGATTTTGATCATATATCAGACTGGGCAGAAAATGATTTTGATCATATATTTATAATGGAGCAAGGTGATCATTTAAACTATCTGTAGGATCCATTTTCAAGGGAGCAAGTATGTAGCAGATTAAAGGACTGGAAGATGTGATCTCAAACATTAACAGGAATTCTTCATGGGTAGTATAATTGTCCCCGATTGTAATGTTTTCTTAAATTTTCTTATTAGTATTTCTTTACTTTTTGGAAACATGTGTGTATTATATGCAATCTTGAAATAAAAACAGTATCTATTATTATATAAAGAAAAGAGGACTTCCGGGAAGATGGCGACCGAGAAAAGCGGGGCTTAAGAGCCCCGCTAACAACAAATCTCCATTACCACAAATTCAGCGCCTTTCAAAGCCAGAAAACAACATCACCAGAGAAACAAAAAAAATCACCAGGCTCCAGAGAGAAAGCGGACTGAGAACAGAGCCACAGAGGAGATCCTCACACCGAGGACGCAGCTTCACGCCCGAGGACGCGGCAGCAGCGCCATACTACCAGCGGCAGCGGCGAATTCACTGGACCGCCACAGCAAGCCGAGGGGAGCCGCTGCGGAACAGCCAGGCGGGATTTCTCGGCTCAGAGGGCATCTAAAGCTTCCAGTGGCTGAGCTCAGCACACGCTGCAGGGAAAAACACGCTGCAGGAAAAAAAAAAAAAATGCCAGCCCCATAGCCGAGGGCGTAGCAGCGGCGCCATATTGCCACTGGCAGCAACAGCACCGAATTCACCGAATTCAGTAGAGCTACATCTGCGTACTCAAGAACAGTGAGTCAAATTGTGGGCCACAGCGGAGAAATCCCAGTACTGTACTCACTGGGACTTGACCCAGTGGGAGAGGGGTGGTGGCAGTGATATCACACCATAGGAGAACGTGCAACCTGGCACCCCCCCACAGTCTAAAGCAGCCTCTATCTACTCTCTGGGTTGGAGACTCTGTGATACAACTCAGTAAAGGAGTAGTGGGGTCTGAGATACTACTGACTCGAGATCCAGAGCACCTTAAGTGAAGGCATAGTGACCCAAGGGAAGAACCCAGAGAAGGCACAAACTTCCAAAATCATGGGAAAGAGGAATAATACTGGAGCAATGAATACTCACAACCCCACAACATCAGAACCCGATAAAACAGAAAATCAGAGATTTCTAGAAGATCAAATCAGGAAAATAACTGTAGAAATAATAGAGGTGCTTCGAAAAGAACTCAGAGAGAGCCAAAAAGAGATAAAGGATGCAATTAATGAAGTAAAGGCATCAATTCAAAGCACAAACAACCGATTAGACCACATGGAGAACAGAATCTCACTCTTAGAAGATGAGCAATCCAAAAATGAACGCATAGTTTCTAATCTAGAAAAAAATATCCGACAGCAGGAATCTGATATTGAAGAAATATGGGCCCATTTTGAGAGAGCTAACCTAAGAATAATTGGAATAGAGGAGGGAAAAGAAAGTGAAACCAAAGGGATCAACAATCTCTTCAAGGAAGTAATAGCAGAAAATTTTCCAGACATAGAGCAAGAGGTCGATACGCAGGTCCAGGAAACGTATAGAACTCCCTTTAGACAGGATCGGAGAAGAGGATCCCCACGTCACATAATTGTCAAAATGACCAATGTGGAAGCCAAGCAGAGAATCTTAAAGGCAACAAAAGCAAAGGGCCAAGTGACATTCAGAGGCAAACCAATTAGAATCACTCCAGACTTCCCAAACCAAGTTATGAGAGCCAGAAGGGCTTGGAGTAACATATTCCCAATTTTGAAAGAAAACAACTTCCAGCCAAAAATTTCCTACCCAGCAAATTTTCTATCAAATTAGATGGAGAAATAAGAAGCTTCCATGACAAACAGAAACTGAAGGAATTTATGTCTTCAAAACCAGCACTAGAGAAAATACTCAAAGAGATTAACTACAAAGAAGAAATAGGTAACACACATCAGAACTAGAGAAACAAGATTTTCCATCCAACAGACAACTAAGATTGGTTATCTGTGGAGATTCATTATTTATGTTAGTCTTTTACCTATCTCTAAAGGGTATTGTTTGCCTTTATTGTTGTTAATTTTTAGGATTTCTAGTTGGAATATTAATATACCTTCAGATATAGCATTTGGAAATATTTTATCCCATTCTATTAGTAACTGTTAACTCTGTTTACATTGTCTTTGGATATACAATATGTTTTTTTTATTTTTTAGGGAGTTTGTATACTCTTCTGTTGCCTGTGCCATTGAAATCATAACCAAGAAATCACTGCCAATTTCAATGTTGTGAGGTTTTATGACCCAGATTTTCTCCTAAAAGTTTATAGTCTTAAGATTTATATTTAGGTCTTTTATCTATTTTGAGTTAATATTTGTATATGGGATTAGGTAAGGGTCCAATTTTATTCTTTTCCATGTAACTATTATTTTTCAACAATATTTAGTTAAAAGATTATTATTCCCACCACCAAATGTTCGTGGAAACCTTGTCAAAAATAACTTGACAATATAGGGAAGAATTTAGCTCTAGGCTTTTATTTAACTCCAATGGTTTATATATCTGCCTTTAGAATAGTACTACACTGTTTCAATTATTGTAGCTTTATATGGTTTGAAATCAGAAAATATACATCTTCTAGCTTTGTTCTTTTTCAAGATCATTGTGGGTACCTAGAGTCCATATTCCATATTAGGATAGATTTTTTTTCTGAAAAATAAATATATAAATATATGATAGTTTCACCTAAAAAATAGAAAAAATAGATTCTCTGGTAAGAAAGAAAGCAAAAAGAAATATTGAAATGTTATCTTTAAGTCATCAAAAGCTTGGTATCAGACAAATGAAACTGTTATGTGAGATTATCATTTTAAATTTTTGATAAATTGCTATAATACTAGATGTCAATCACTAAGCCAAGCATGGGAGGGAGGGATAGGGAGAGAATGGGGTGGGGATCGGGTGGGGGCTGACTGGGCGATGTGTGCATGTATGTCTACAAAAGTATGTATCCCACTATGATGTATGAATACAGTGCACCAATTAAAAATTAAAAAAAATAAATAAAATAAAATTAAAAAAAATATAAAGAAAAGAACGCAACCAAAATTAAAATCTTGGAATGCTTGGAAGGCCATTGCTGAGAATATAACAAAGTGTGAACTGTCACATATAGGTGTCTGAGATACCTTGATGTAGCTGTGAGGCTAAATGGAAACTGGACTTACATACTCAGCTGGCCAGGATGACTGGGCCCACCAACCACTCTACTGCTTTATTCAAGACTAGGTACATCTGGGAGCTGAGAACTTGCCAAGCCAACCCTCCAATGCACCCCTTCCCACCCTAGCCAAACACACCTCACTCACTCCTCTCCCCAGCCATGCCAAGGTTTAAGAGAAGAGACAAGACCACTACATTTTTTCTCACCTGTTCAGCTGCTTTATTTTTCCAAAGCGCTAGTCATATTCTAACATATTATGTAATTGTTACTTTTAGTAGTACTATATTATCTCTCTCCTCCAGGAATGGTAGGAATCTTTTTTCTTTTCACTAATGGATTCTGAGATCCAAGAACATGCCCGATACAGAATAGACTCTAAAACAGTATTCAAACGGGACTCGGGACTTGGAGAAAGCATGACGAGAAACTAGAGCCAATCGGAAGATTGCCTGACTCCTTTCTGCACCTCCTCTCTGAGAGACCCCTACTCCTTCTTACCCCCATGCTTACATAGGAGGGTAGGAGGTGGCATTCTTCACGTAGCTCCATGGCTCTGCAGGCTGTGGTGGAGCAAACCTCAAAGATCCAAGAGGAGGCTTGGCAAAAGGGATGCCCAGGAAAACGGCCACTGGCTGTGCAAATCCTGATAAACTGACAAACTTCCCCATCACTTTGCCATGCCTGGTGTCGACCACAGGTGGTGAGGATGGATCTCCTGTGGGACATAGAGAGAAAATGAGAACATCAGAGAGGAAAGGTGAGAATTTCTAGGCATGTGACCTTGAATAGTTCAACTCTACCCTCTAGGGTTGCTCGGTTTCTTCTTATTTTAAATAGGTTGATGAGAAAAAAATGTCCTTTGTAACTCAAAGGACTGATTGAATAAATATAGAAGGAGTAAATATGAAAAGAGGTATAAATGCATCCAGTAGTCATAAATATAGTAATAAATTAAGAAAAATTAATTATATTTTTATTTTAATAATATTTCAGGCAAATCCTATGACAATTATACCAACAATTTTCCTCAAAGGACCTCCCCCACCACCACCCCTGCCATCCTTATGATTTGCTTGTCCATACGTCTTTTGCCCTTTCCTCTATTACCCTGGTATTTCTGCTTGTAGGTGAAAGAAAAAAGCAATTCCAGATTACAGAAAAGTCAATGGCCCTGCTCCACAGCCTGGCCTCTGCTGAAGGGGGAAAAAGCATGAGGAACCACCACAGGTTGAGATCAGGTACTAACAGAAGCCCAGCTGTGTTTCAAAAGCAGGCTCTTGGGTTTGTTCCCAGCAGATAAGTCTTCACCAGCTTGGATAACAGGAAAAAACTATTTCACAAACACCATGGTGTTTGAATTTCTAGAGGCTACCCAGGCCAAGGATACATCCCTGCAGTGTTTCACCACACACTCATTGCTGCAGTATCCATTGTCCCAGTTCTTATTCACAACAGGAGGGTTCTCACAACCAGATCGCACACTTCGAGGCTGGGGTGAGAGCGTCACAGGAGACCCAACTCACCAACTCAACATCCATCTGAGAAGGAGACTCGACCTCAGGAACTACATCTGTGATCATCTTACAGATCATCTCAGGAGAGGTTGCTTCAATTGTATGGGCCTCAGGGCTGTTGTTCATAGGCTGTTCAGGACTGTCTTCCACAACTGGTAGAACTAAGGTAGTCTGCGTTTTCAGAGTGGGCGGAGGCACAATCTTGCTCTGCAGAGGAGGGGGCTGTTGCTGTAAATTGATTCGAACTTTCTGAGGTGGTGGCTGTTGCATGGCCTGAAGTGGAGGCGGATGCTGCAGAATGGTGACTTGCTGCTGAGTGGGGGACCGAGGCATCTGTTGTAGTGGAGGTAGCTGTAGTCGGGGTGGAGGCAGTTGCATAGAAGCAGCAGCTTCTGTTGCTGCCTGCAACACTCATCAGGTGGCAATCTGGGCTTGTTGACTGCGCTGGATAGTAGCTGTCCTGGTTTGACCTAGTTGGAGCCCATGGGAGGTCACTGCTGTAGCTGGGATAACAGTAACCATCTCTCCTTGAGATATGGTAATAGAAGAGGGCAACATTTGTTTAGTAATAATTAACTTGGTGATATTGGGCTTAACCCCAGCCCCGGAAGATGCCTGGTTAGCCACACAGGATGAGAGAGTGGAGTTAACAACAATGCAAGTGATAGGGCAGGTGGCTCTGTTGAGGCGGTGCTGAAGATGCTGGATCAACAGTAGCAACAGGAGGTGGGGAAGGAGTCTGTGAAGGTGACACTGGATCCAATTCCACTGTTTCCACAGTGGCCTGACACTCTTGGTTGTCTTTATAGGAAGCCAGAGCCTTCAAATACTCTTTCTTGGCAGCTTCAGTTTTCCTCTTGTACAGCTGTTTTGGCTCTTCTCCAAGACTGTCCCACATGGAAGCCACAATCTTTGAAACTTCCCCCAAAGTGGCATTAGAATTCTGTCCCTTGATGGCAGCCTGTGTATCATGAAAGAATAAAGCATACACAGAAACTGGTTTCTGAGGCTTATTGTGGTCTTTCTTTTTTCTCTTCTTTGGGGCCTTCTGCTTTTTCCCTCCTTCTACTACCACTGGCTTCTGGCTGGGAAGCTGCCTCCGGAAATCTTCAGCACCATCCTCATGAAGTGAACCAGTAGGTGAAGGGGTGGTTGAAAGGTGATCCTCAGGTGACTGGGCAGGTGGCAAGATGGTGCCACCACCTAGGCTCAAACCAAGTTGAGAACTCAGTTCTGACTGACCAGTGGTGGTCAACTGGCTGTGCCCCATCTGGCCAGATGTCAGGTCTGTCATAGGTACATAAATTGTAACAGGTGGGTTGGCACTATACTGAGTTTCTTTAGAATGATCCAAGTCCATAGTCAAGCCCCCACTGAGGAGCCCCCTGCCCTGCTCCATTAGGCCATGGGTCATGCTTATAGGCATGTCCAATGTCTGGACCCCATACTGGGCTGAAAAACTGCCATCCTGTGAAGAAGGGTCTGCCAGGTCATCAAAGTGGCCAACCACATCTCAAACAGCTAGCGAGGGATCAGAATCCAAGGAGACAGGTCGGATTTCAAATTCCTCACCACCCAAACTTGGTGTATGGAATGTCTCGGTTCCTGACAGGAAGGGGTGCGAGGGCCCTGTGATCGTCAGGTAATTGTCATTTCCTCTGGGAAACTCCATCTTCAGACAACTATTCCCACTGTCTCCAGTCCCTACATCGCTCCCAGTGCCCCCACTGAAGAATTAAATATTGAAGGTGTGATAAAGTGAGGCTTGGCCTTAGCTCAGTAATTCCATGATGTTACCCTAGGTTACTAATGATAGGTCGGTCCCTTCCTTCCCCCATGGGACCCTGCAACAGAGATAGGAGGCAGAACCCAGTAGTCAGAGCAGAGATGCCGTGAGATTCCTGACATCGTGGGACAGACTCCAGAGGTCACAAGACTCCAGATGTCATGAGAGGATCGACATTCCCATGCTGCTAGCTCCAACCCATGGCCCCTGCTATAAATACCCTTACTTCCTCTCTGCTGAGCGACTCTGCAGACCAAGTGCAGTATCAGTATCCAGACTTCGAATAAAATGACATTTCCTTTTAATAAGAGGCCTAATCCCATACTCTTTTGCTGGATTTATACCCTTTGCAACCCCCAACTCAATTTCAACATTATATCTGGTGGTGCCCTTGGAAAAGTGGTGAGTCCCAGGAATATCAACAAAGGGGGACCACCCTTCCAGATCAGGCCCTGCCACTGGCCCTCGTCAGCCTGGCCAAAGTCTGATGGCTCTCAGACTCCTCAACCTCAATCACACTTGCCAAGTCCAGGGTAACTTTCAAGGTAGCAGGTAAGCCAATCTCCTTTTTGGTTGCCTACTCAGTCCTTCCATCCTTTTCAGGTCCTAGTTTTCCTTTTCCAATCTTGGTACAGGGGATTGATGGTCCAATCTTGGTACAGGGGATTGATGGTAAGCCCTCCTGCCCATGCACTACAGGACCTCCTTTACAGGAAAAAAATTGCCTTGCCTGAGGCTCAGGCCAAAGCAGTTGTTAACCTAATACATAATACCCTACACATTGAGCCTACAGTGCTTAAACATTTCCTAAACTCCTTGTTTTATTCTTTCCTCCTGCAACAGATGATTAGTAAAGTCAGTACCTCCTGTTATACTTGAGCCGACATTCTACCCAAAGAGGTCTACATCCCTCTTTTCCTACCCACCAAATGAGAGGACATTTGCCAGACAGGACTAGCAAATTGATTTCACCCATATGCTCTCACACAAAAAACTAAAATATTTTCTTATCATGGTAGACACCCTAACAGGTTGGGTAGAGGCTTTCCCCTCAAAGGACGAGACAGCTAGCATGGTGGCCAATGTTCTCTGCTTGGACATCATCCCTTGGTTTGGACTCCCTAATTCCTTACAGTATGATGATGGACCAGCTTTTATTGGCCTGAACTCCTACCACTGGCTCTAGCCTACATACAGGCCACCCTCAAAGTCCCACCTTCATGAGCCCCTTTGAATTGCTGTATGATCACCCTCTTTTGCTTAATGACACTCTCCCTTCCACTCTCCCTCCCTTGGCTTCCTATCTCCCTTACTTGTCTTAGGCACCTTCTTAGGGAACATGCTGACCGATATCTTCCCCAACCTGGAACCAAAGAAGTAGCTCCACACCCAGCAGCCGAGGACCTTAAGCCGGGAGACCAAGTCCTCCTCAAATCACTTCAACCGAAACATCTCCAACCATGGTGAACTGGGCCTTTTAAAGTGATCCTCATCACACCTACTGTGGCCAAACTGCTGAGGGACCCCAACTGGCATCATATTACTCACCTAAAAAGGGCTCCATTATAACAGCCCCATGACAAATTCTCCTGTACAATGTCGGGGCCCACTAAGCCCCGTTTTTCTTTGCATAATTCTCTTTATTAGTTTTATTTCATCAGGCCCACTGGTTCCAATTGCCTGCTGACTGTGACAATGAAGAAGAGGTGGCTCTTCATCTCAAAAGGGCTGGCCTTGTAGGGAAATGGGGCCACAGACATCCCTAACTTCAAGATAGGAAGAAGACTGCCATGTCCTGTAATAGAGACCAGGGAAGTGCTGCTGGGCATAGAAGAGGGAATGAGGCTTTCTGATCAGTGGTTTAACAGAGAATCTGGGACTTGTAGCAAGGAAGGAGAGAGTAAGAGAGGAATAATGAAAGAGGTATGCAGCAGAAATGAAAGTACAGAGGCCCAGAGACAGAAAAACACAGGACTTTTCTGGAAAGGGTGAGTGAGAGTCCATGGGGAGAGGTAAGTGAGCTGTAATGAGCAGGTGCTGGTCAAGGAGGATTTCTAATGATAGGCTATGGATCTGGTTTCATTTATTATGAAAATAAGAGGCAGGAAAAGTCTGAAGAAAAGGACATAGTGAGTTTCTAGAATATTCTTCTGGTAGTTCTAAACAGTGTCATCCACAGAGGAGAGAGACTGGCATCCTCTCTGTTCAACATTTTCCATTTCTGTGGGAAAGACACTTGTTCCTCATTCCTGGCAGCTTCCTCATCGGTCTTGGTTCCACATGCTGTGGGACCAGAGTGAAGCAACCTGTTATTTCTTCCTGAGGCATAAGAACTTCTAGACATTTGATCATGGCCACCCCTGAGGTCTTCTCTTATCTGGCCTTAGCAACTTCAGTTTGTCAGAGCATCCATCAGAGGACATGATTTTTATTCCCTTGTCCTCTCAGTTGCCACCATTGTACAAACACAATATGTCAACAAACTCTCAAAGAATTTGGCAAGAAAAGAAAAGAAATAATCCAGGTTTTGCCCAACAGAGGAAGAGTCAATGGCCTCTGAGAATACTTATGGGAAACCAGTTTATAAAACAGTATCAATGTCTCAAAGTATCAACAGACAGTTTTATACTGTGGACATTGATTTTTTTTGTTTTTTTTTTGTTCTTTTGGCTAGTTATTACAAATAACACCAGAATAAACTTTCAGAAATCAGAGATATCTTGTTCTCAACTTTTTATGTTTTAACTTGCAGTCTTTTCTCCTTAAGATCATGCATAAGCCCAGTGTAAGCAAAAAGCACCTATACAACAAGAAGGACAGTCAATTACTACTGGAAACTGGATGAAAAGCAAGGTTACAATAAGAAACCAGGTAAGTCCATGACTCATAATATATATATATATATATATATATATATATATATATATATATATATGAAACCCCATTATTATTTCCTTTATGTATTGTGACTCATCATTACCATTACACAAAGACATCCTTTCTGGAAGGATTTACATTGAGATGTCCATGGGTGGAGGTGTTGCATATTGCCATTACATTTTCTAAATTGGTACACTGTAATTATACATCATAATGAGGTCAGAGTGACGGAAACATACATGCAAATAGCATTTTCTCTGCTTTTCCCTCTGGGTCCCAAACCAAACCTCCCCATTCCCATATATAATATCAAAATTGGCACTGACAATTTCATATATAAATATAGGATTATTTAAATTCTTTTTTTCATAAAATCTCCCCTTTTGTTTCCCCACATCTCTCTCCAAATCCCCTTCTACAATTCTCCTCATATGTACCTATATTTATCCACAGTCTTTTTTGTTTCCTAAATTCTCTCTAGATTCCACATATGAGTAAAAACATATCGTCCTTCATTTTCTGGGACTGGCTAATCTTGCTGAGCATATTATTCTCTAGTTCTACCCATTTCCATCCGTTTTCTTTCAGATGACATATTTTGTTCTTGTTTAGTTTTGGGTAAAATTCCATTGTATGTATATAAATCATAGTTTCATAATCCACTCATCCTTTGCTGGATACCTAGGCTCTTGTGCATGGTACTGCTAGAAACATGGATATGCACAATCCCTACAATATTCTGATTTCAATTCTCTTGGGAAGACTCCCAAGAGTGGTATAGCTGGGCCATATGGTGGTTACATTCCCAGTCTTTTGAGAGATCTCCATAGCAGCTATATTTACTTGCAGACCAAACAAGAGTATATATAAGCATTCCATTTTCCTCATATCTTTCAGCATTTATTTGTATTCTTGACAATAGCTATCCTAACTGGAGTTATTATGTCAGTGTCAATTTGATTTGCATTCCCCTGATTGTTAATGATGTTGGACATTTTTATATACTTATTGGGTATATTTAAAAAGTGTCTATTGAGATCCATTGCCCATTTTTTGCTTTGGTTATTTGTTTCTTTAGTGTTAATTTTTTATGTTCTTTATATAGTCTATATATTAATCCTCTATAAGAGGAGTAGCTGGAAAAGATTCTCTCCCACTCTGTAGCCTCATTCTTTGGGCTCTTTATGATATCTTTTGCTGCATAGAAGCTTTCTTAGCTGATGCCATCCCATTCATTATTTTTTTTATTTTCTGAACTTTAGTGTTTGTATTGAGGAAGTCTCCATGAGTGACCATAATTTGGAGAGTCAGCCCTATACTCTCTTAAAGTAATTATGAAATATATGGTGTAATTTCTAGATTTTTATTCATCTTTTGTTGATTTTTGTGCAGGGTAAGAGACTGAGGTTTAATTACATTCTTCTACATATAAATAACCAGTTTCCCAGCACCATTTGTTTAAATGCCTATCTTTTATCCTGTGTAATTTTTGGCACTTTTATCAAAGGCTATAGGTGTATTTGTTTCTGAATCTTCTATTGCACTGATCTATGTGTCTACTATCGTGACAATACAGCACTGTAGTACTGTAGTACTAGCTCTGTAGTATAATTTGAAGTAAGGTATTCTGATGCCTTTCATGTGGTTGTTGTTGCTAAGAATTGCTTTGGCTATTTTGGGTCTTTTGTTCTTCCATATGAATTCTAGAACTGTTTTCTTGTCTGGTTCTGTGAAGAATGATATTAGTGTGTTAGTAGGGATTGCATTGAATCTGTATATTACTACATTGCATGTGTGCGTGTACGTGTGTGTGTGTGTGTGTGTGTGTGCATTCCATATGTGTGTGTGAGAGAGAGAGAGAGAGAGAGAGAGAGAGAGAGAGAGAGAGAGAGAGCATTCCAAGATTTACACACTGACAATAGATTCCTCTTTGTAATTAGGAGAAAATTTAGATGAAGAGACATGGATATGAATATGAGTAATTTGGAAGGAGAAGGAAAACTTGGTAGATGAACGATATGGGGCTGTGGAAGGGAAAGAGGATTGAAGAGCAGGTGTAAGATGCTGGATTCATGTCAAAATGTTTACTGGGAAAGTCCGTGAGACATTCTGGTAGGAAGATGCCTTGGGATAAGATCCTTCCAGACTATCAAGTCCCTGAGAATCAGGTGTAACTGTCCACCTGAAGGTGAGGGAATGCACCATGGCTGGTTTGACTCCACTGCAGGGGCCAGTGTGAGAGAAGAGAAAGAGCTGAGAACAGAGCACAGACACAGCGTGGCTGAAACAGAGCACCCAGAAGAGCAGGGGCAGGAAGAGGGCATGGGTCAGGAAGCCCAGGGACAGAGGAGGAGAGGCCAAAGAATGCTGAGCGCTTTCCAGAGGGGAAGAAAAGTGAAACCCATGCAGAAATCACTGTGTGTTTCCTGTGTTAACTCTGTGATGACCTTTTACCCAGGTAAAGTGAATATAAGCCAGCTTGCCCCAGGTAAAAGCATAGAAAGATGGAATTGGAGGCTTAAGTCAGAATGAAAACAATGGCATTTATCACTTTGCCCACATGGAATGTGCACATATTTAGCACTTACTGTGTTCCAACTCTGCATTTACATTATTCCTGAAAGCAGCCAGCAGGACTTGGAAGTGGCCTGTGTAAAATTTCTAATGATGGAAATTGGTGGCATTGCCAAGAGTGGCCAAAAGTAAAAAAAAAAAAAAAAAAATTTACTTTAATTTTGGGTCCTTTTTACTCTGCCTTATATTCTGTTCTAAGCCTCCTAGAGTATCACTGTCCAGAGAGGAGATGATTTCCAGATATGCCTGGGCTGACCAGATACTGATATCCACAGTGCAGGCTCCAGATTCAGGAGCCAGATAGAGACTAGGGCATGATTTTTCAGGCAAACTTAGGAATAGATTATTTCCCTCTGGGTCTCAGCTTCTCTGTCCATGACATCACAGTGATGGAGTTGAGGTCCCTCACTACATCACTGTATCCACCATGAATTGTTTCTTGTTCTGATCTTGGAGGACTCTCCTCCAGGGTCCAAACTATCCAGAGCCAACCATCTGTTGAATACGGTTCTCATACACTGGGCCAGTATGCATTTGTACTAGTTACACAGAGCCAGGTACAGGCTACTAGAGATGGCCTCTGTACCCTAAAGTACACTAAAATAATTCCAAGTAGCATTACTTGCACTTGCTTACTCCTCCTACTTTTCTACTCAAGAAACCACAACAACAGCTCTTCGTACAGCTCCCCCTTACCTTCTCCTTCCTGATGGACCCTGGATGGTTTCTTATGCATCACCCCACACAGTGTTATGCCACCACACCCTCAAACCTGTGAGAAGTAAACTATCTTTAATGGCCAAGGGCTCCTGCTCCTGATTTTACAGTATGTCAAGTTTTCCTTAATACATTCAATCTCAAATCAACCCTTAATCCTTTTCTTTCACTTCAAGCACCATCCTAAGTGATTATAAACAGTCATGTAATTTGTCCCCCTCCCCGAGATAGGCCCTATTTCTCCCTATTTTAGAGATGGGTAAACCAGTCATGGAGAAATTAAGGGCCATGTCCAAAGACACACAGGTTTAAGTGCTAAGATGCTATGCAGACCTGTACTCAGGCTCTGGCTTAATTCTTTTAATCTGCTAAGGCATCCTTCATGGTTGGGTCAGATCAGGACTAATAATCAAGGAAGCAATAAACTGACACTCTTAATTCCACATGAGTGAGGCATGAGAGCATCTCATCACCTTCCTGCATCCCATGCATACAGTTGGGTCTTAGGGTCTTTATCCTCCTCTTGTCTAGACCTAGGCTGGCTCAGCTGGGCTGCATCTAGTCTAGTTCCAAATTTAGAGGCCACATTTCTGCAGAATTAGACCCATCATTCTTTTGCCATACACACATCTACATCTACCTCAGCACAAAGAATGGATTTCCATCTGTTCACCCTGATATTTCAGAAGAACTTACCCCAAACCACGGAGACAGAGAAAGCAGTCAAAGCTAGAGTGTAGAGCCACATGTTTGAAGTACAGCAGCTTTGGATCCAGTCAGGTCTCCTGGATGTTCAGAATAAATGCACTGGTCCTGCTCTAGTGCTCCAGACCAACCTAGAATCCGCCCACCAAACCCAATTGCATAATATGAAAGGAGACAAAAGTTCTCCCTCTTCTAAATGTCCTTCTGGCATTTCTTCCTCAAGTCATGCCCACTCAGAGTTTATAGCCACTAACTCATCCTGTAACTTCTTACATAAGACTGTCTCCCTTTATAGATTATAATTCTGGTGTGCTCTGAGGTTCCCAAAGGCAGGCACCAGCAGGTGAAAGCCTTCAGGCAAATCATATCTTTGGAATCTCAGAGCAAGCTGGGAAATTTCAGAGCAACTCACAGCCACATAGCTGCTCGGGTGAAAGATCAGGACACATCTCTTAGTTTCTTTAGGCCAGTATCTCCTAGACTTCCAGTTCCCAAATTTGTTAGTGACCTACTTCATCCAGTTTCTTTCTGATGCACAGATTAGTCTATATTATTTCTTCCAAGTAGGTTATCCTCTTGCTGCAAACAATCAAGGGCAAACAATTATCTACCTTTCAGAGCAGGGAGTTGAGTCACAATATTCTTATAGTAAATGAAATCCATCTCTCCAAAATCCTTGGCTCTAATCTGGCATCCATCAAGAAATTCTCCAATCCTTCTAACATTTACCATAATGCCTGGCCCCTGTTTAGGTGTTGTGGACACAAGATGTGTGCAGGACATGGGCCCTCTTCTCAAGGAGCTGAGCATGAGGTAGAAAAGACAGAGGTGAATTTGGGAGGGCATTGCAATACATGGGCTAACACAAAATAGGAGGAGATACAAAGTTTTCTGTGTATACCTGGGGAACAGCTGTTTACAAACTGCTTGGGACACAAGGAAGATGCTCAAAGTCCTTTTCACAGGACCACTAGTGGCCAACATTAGGAATTTGTTTAAATTCTCTGATAAGCCAGTCATGATGGCTCATGCTTGTAATACCAGTACTTGGAAAGCTGACACAGGAGGATCACAGGTTCAAGGATAACTTTATAAAGTAGTGATATTCTCATGAATCTAGTGAGACCCTGTTTCAAAATAAAAATAAAAAAGGGTTGGGGGTGTTGCTCAGAGGTAGAATTTCCCTTGGTTCAATTTCCAGTACTACAAAGAAATGCACTCTGATATAGCTAGCTAAGGGAATACTGTGATTTCAAAGTAGTAATGAGCATCCTAGTGCATTGACAAGGAAAGAGTCACACCCAATTCAAAGGGGAAAAGCACAAGTGATAAAACTGAGGGCTGCTTTGGGAGAGTATGTCATTTTCTCTAATAGTTAAACATGCCCAGCAATTACAATCCTAGGACCAAAAACACGGGCCACACAAAACTTATAGACAAATAGCACTGCTATACCAAATAGCCAAAAAACTGGAAACAGCCCAAATGTCCATTAACTGCTCAGTGAATAAATAAAAGGCAATCTCTCTCCATAAAATGGAATACTATTTATCCATAATAACATACTATGTTGTAGATGAAATTTGAAAAAAATATATATATTTTTGCAGGTCTGGGAATGGAACCCAGAGGTACTCAACCTCTGAGCTACACCTCCTGCCCTATTTTTTATTCTTTAATTTGAAACAGGGTTTCATTGAGTTGCAGAGGGCCTCACTTAGTAGCTGAGGCTGTCTGCGAACCACGATCCTCTGGTCTCAGCCTCCCGAATGTTGGGATTACAAGCATACGCCACCACCCCTGGCCTTGAAAATATTATTCTAAATAAAAGGAGCCAGGTACAGAAAAAGACAAGTTGCATGATTCTATTTATATAAAGTTTGTGAGTAGGCAAATCCATAGAGTAAAAAACATATTTATGTTAGTAGGTGCTAGCAAAGGGGGAATGAGAGATCTGAGAAATGGCTCCTAATGGGTATGAGGATACATTTTGGATTGATGAAACTGTTCTGGGGTTAGATAGTGGTGATAGTTGCACATTTTTTGATATTCTTAAAACTGGTTTATTATACAATTTAAAAAGGTATTTTCTTTGCAATTATATTTTAGTAAAATAAGGATTTTAAACCGAGTTGTGCATAATGTGATCCCATTTACTAATAAAAGTTATCTCTAATTGCACAAAAATCAGGAAGATTTACATTTAATTCTTATTATAGTAGAAAATTTCTGGCTATAATGTGTTTTTACTCATTCATATTTTCCATTTTATCTATTCAGACATTTATTTGGCAAATATTCCCTGAGACTCACTGTGTGGCCATGTTCAGTGTGTTGTGTGGGGGATATCAGTGCTCAAAATAACCTGGTGAGGTCCGGAATAGTATTTCCTGCCAAACAGGGTCTCCTGGCATTTAATTGGACTCATGAGATCACTTATTGCAAACGGAGCAGGAGTAACATAAGGCAGGATTGTGTCCAGGCCAGGACAAAGAGAGGCTAACTTCACCTGCTCCACACTGGCTGTTTCCCTGCAGCCAGCTGGAGGCAACAGTTCCAAGGCCCTAGGGGACAAGGAAGCTACAAGATGGCAGGAGCCTGAGTCTCTGACTGATACTTAGATGGTAGCTGCTCTCTGATCTACAGCAGTGTTTTGTGCTTTGCCTGAACAAGATATCAATCTATATGGTGTTTGTCAGACTTCAATGGCTGACCCTGACAAATTCAGGCAGGTTTCAAATCCTTCTTAATCAGTGACACAGGGAATTTGTCAGTTTGGTGTTTACTCTTGCCCCCAGGGAGTGCACACACACTCACCCAACCTCCAGTGTAGACTCAGAACCAGTGGTATAGATTTGGCCAGAGTGTGACTGTTCCCCTTGGGCCTTTTGTAGAGGTAAGAAAGATATGACCATCTGTGAGGCAAGAAAGAAGGCCTCACAGTAGCCAGCCCAGCTGAATGCAACCTTGACCTTGGGCTTACAGCCTCCAGAAGTAACCTACATTAACTTGTGGTTTCCGAAGTTGTCATGAGTGTTAATTCTGGATATATGTAAGTGGAGGAGCCTGTAGGAGTGACCACAGGGCTCCAGGGTCCAGGTGAATGTGGGACTCTTCACTCCCACTCACATTACATTGCAGGGGACTGTCACATGATCAGTCCGATCAGAAAGAAGGCTGGACACTGGGGTCTGGAGGTGGCCAAAGAATTTGGGACAGATTTTATTGAACTTCTAGTAATACTCACAACTAATAATACCCACTAAGTTATAGATTTTACATTAGGAATTATTTATTTAATGCATAACAAAGTAAGTACACAATCCTTACATAAATTGTTTAGAGTTTGTGCACCATTTCAAAAGATCATGTATAATGCCAGGAATCCATGTACTATACTCTGATGAACACTGAGTTTTGTACTTCTTTGATTTGTATACAGAAGTATGATGTAAAAACAATTTATTTTCTACTGTTTTTCTTCTTTATCCTTTAATAAAATAGAAACAAATATTATCCTAAACAAAATGAAAAATTTTAGACCCTGAATAGTTAAGATTGACTCATAACCTAGGACAGGTTCAGAAAAAGTCACACTGTGAATCATATTATACAGAACCTGAGAAAGGGCATCGCCTCAATATGAAAAATGTTTTTTCCCCCTGATGATTATGAGGATTATCAGTGTTTGTAATTGTTAATGTCTCAAGCTATCTGTGGCATCTTCTGATATTCTGTGCATTATGAGATCATAAGAGATGAGCAGGATTTCCAGGAGCAGAAAAAAGAGGATATTAGCAATGGAGCTTGGCAGGCTTAGTTCTTTGTTGGAAGGTCAGCAGAGGGTAGAGGGATTGCCCACCAAACTATGGGCAGACTTTATCTCCAGACAGTGAGAACCCATTGAAAGGTTTTAATTTGGAGAACTACAAGATGAAAAAGGTGCTCCTGAAAATAGAATCCAGTAGAATCAGGCAAGCCACTGAACACCCCAACAGGTTTACTCCCTGGAGAATAAGGAGAGTGGAATGCAAGCTCTCCTTTTCAAACTTGGTGAAGTACTCTCCATGAGAAATATTGGCATTGGGGGCCTGTGCAAGACTCAGCAGGAGTACATGACATATACTTCAAGTGGTGGAATGTTCAGTCCCTAATCTGAGTATCTATCACGTCTGGGTCTCTGGTTTCACATTGGAAAGTGTTGGAGATGATGAAATATATACAATGATCATCAATTTGTTGGCAGCTGGGGTATATTTTCAGCCCTCTGAGACTCCCACATTTGTTATCTGTTTCTACTTTTTTTTCTATGTGCACAGGCTAAGAGCACATTGGGATGTATACTGGGTGGGGAAAAGGATGGATCATTTCAGTCTCCTCCATTCTATATACCACAGGAGGTTCCAAGGAGACTTCAAAATCCTAACACACAAAATGTCTTTTTTAAATGAAAGATATAGTATAACTATTTTTCCCAGACCACTGTTGGACTCCTGAACTCAAGGGATCCTCTGCTTCAATCTCCCAGGTAGTTAAAGGCAGCACTGCATATAGCTCAATGTTATTTTAACAAACCAACAGCATGCACATCAAGGCATGCAAATTCTAACCAGATACCTCAATAATACCCATTGAACTACCAAGTATTTAGGTACTAGTGCCAAATATTGGCAAGAGTATCAACATATATACATTTTCTTGAAAGCAATTTGGCAAACTTTAAACTAACTCTCACAAGGTTAATCTCATTTTCCCTGAATTTTGTATTAATCATGTTCTTTACTTTCTCTTTTCTGATACTTTGATACTGGAACCCTTGCCCACCATGGAGGTACAGCCCCTCCCAGGGTTAGCTTATTCCTAAAGATAGGAACCACTTACCTGTGAACATTGCTTTCATATACAATCTAACCAATCCAGAGATCCAAAGCCTAACTACCTCTTTTATTACGTTTTTATATTCTGGATTACTAATTACCTCCCCTGTCCTCACTCCAGGACCAGGTACCAGATAGAGCAGCCCTTATGCCCTAGAGCCCATAGCAATTATTCAAACTAACCAATCTTTATTTTCCCTATTCCACCTTGACTCTTCACTCCCATGGAAACCACAATGAGCCTCTTCTTCAGGTCCACACACCTGCTGAATAACTCCAGTGTGTCCCTGTGTAGTTCCCTACCCATTAGCACAGTGTGCCCCTAGTCTTTGGAACTATTAGTAGAAAATTCTCTTTTTTTATTTTACAAACTTTATTTAAGAAAACAAAAAAACAGACATAAAAGTAACAAATTCTTTTTTCATCCACAATCATCTCTTGATATCTTGGTCTTCTCATACCTAAATTATAATATCTGCATTTGAAAAATCTGTCACCATAGGAATAATCCTGAGTGATCCCAGAGATATCTGCATCATATATTCACCCCAGTAAAGTCGATGATGATAAAAAATTTGAAGAGCTGGGCGTGGTGGCGCACACTTGTAATCCCCACGCTTGGGAGGCGGAGACAGGAGGATCGCGCAGGTTCGAAGCCAGCCATGCTGGCTTAAGAGACCCTGTTTCCAAATAAAAAAGTATAAAATAGGAGGTCTGGGAGTGTAGCCCAGAGGTAGAAGGGTTTCCAGGAACCCCAATACCACCAAAAAAAATGGAAGAAATCTGATTAACAATAGTAAATGGTTGAATAATTTATTAAGTGATCATTCTCTACAATGCAATATATCTGCTGAAAACATAAAGTTTGTTTTTTACAATGTTTATTAAAGTAATTAAACCACTTACTATAAAGGAAATGGCATTACACAATTTCTATTCTTTTCATAATTTCTTCTAAAAAGATAATAAACCTGGGCATGGTGGTACATGACTCTAATCCCAGGACTTTGGAGGCTGAAACAGGAGGATCCCAGGTTCAAGGCCCACCTCAGCAACTTAGTGTGACCTTGTTTCAAAATAAAAAATAAAATAAGAGTGAAGGTATAGTTCAGAGGCAGATTACAGCACACACACACACACACACACACACACACACACACACACATTCTTAAAGATAGAAACTCATATGGACCAGCAGATGCGAAGGAGACAAACTGCTTGTAGACAGAAAATGTGGGAGTGGATGAGTAGGAAAGAGGAAGATTACAAGGAAACACAGTGTGATATGGAGACAGTGTTTCTCTGCATTAAGAGGTTATAGGAGCCTATAAAAATACTGATGCAAGTGTACTCCATAAATGGCCATGAGTAATGCAGCTCTTACTTACCCTTGAGGTCCACTGCTAGGCCAATGTTTCCCACAGGCTCTGCATCTCCAGTCTTAGAGCTGGTCCCAGAAATCTGACTATCTAATTACATCTGAGTATAAGAATGTCCTCAGCAGGCATCAACATAATATGATTTCTGTCCAGAGATCAGGGCATCAAAAAGAACAAGTTTCCTGAGGCTTGCGGATTTGATTTCTTGATTCATATCAGGTCACCTAACAGTGGTTATAATGATGGACATATTACTGACCCAACATCAGTGGTCCTCTTTTCCACACTGAGTGTAAATCAGCACTTTGTAAATCAATGGTTGCATTCAGTAAAACTATTCAAGGAAATCTGCAGTCGTGAATAAGAATCAAAGGGCAGCAGCCTTCAAAATACCAAGTATTGACAAAAATACAAAAAGATCCTTACTCAATATCTAGGGGGCAATTGATATAATGACTTTAGAAACATGTTTGGGGTGTTTACTAAAGTTAACATGGGGAACTATTTCATAGCAAAGCCACCCTTAGGTGTGTATCAAAAAGTAATGCATCCATGTTCTCATTAGAAGACATATACTTGAGATTATTCTAGAATATTCAAGACAATATTTTTAATAATCTCAAACTGGAGACTGTCTGTTATAGGCTAAGTTACACATACAGCCAAATTTCTATGCTGAAGACTCAATTTCTAAGTGTATTTAGAGGTAGGAAATTTATGGTGGAGACTTAGGTTAAATAGGTCATAAGGTTGGGGTCTGGTTCAAGTGGAATTGGTGTTCTTATAAGAAAGAAACACTAGACTGATCTATGCTCCCCTTGTCACAGGCATGAAAGAAAGGCCAATGAGGACCTAGTGAGGAGGCAACTGCCTGCAAGCTGGGTCGAGCTTCATCAGAAATGCAATCAGCTGACACTTTCATCAGAAACCTCTAGTCTCCATGACAGTGATAAAAGAATGATAAAATGGCATAGACTGAAAGGTCTGGTCCCTCCCAGATCTCTGTCTGTGGAATTTTGCTATTGCAGTCTGAGCAGATTAACACACTATCTTGATACTCACCAACAGTAGAATGGATAAGTCAGAGCACATTCACACAGTGAGTGTATTTGCAGCTCTGATAATGAGCGAACCACAGTCACATGCAACAGAGATGAGTCTCACAAACATACTGCATAGATAAAGAAGCCCAGGGCAGGACTACACAATTCTGATAATGAAAAGCACAAAACTGGTTAAAAAAAACACACTAATAAATGCTGCTAGAGTCGGGATGGCGGTTACTACTGAAGATAGTTGAAGAGGAAGGATGCAGTGGGCAGAGCCCGGAGTTGAGCTCTGATGCCTCTGTGAAGCTGGTACCAATCTGTCTCCTCATCTGGGTGCCAAATACACAAGTCTGATGGTTGTGTGGAAATTTACCTTGTTTCAAAATAAAGTATAAAATAGTACTGGGAGTATAGGCCAGATGTAGAAAAGCCCCTGGGTTCCATCCCCAGTAAGACATAAAAAATAGTATCATATGAAATAACATTATACACATTATTTATATATTGCTCACAGTCTCAGCATCTTTGAATGTGCTAATGTTGTCAGGTGTCCTGCTAGGAGGGCCATATTTCCCAGACATATGGTTTTCTTCCCTTCTTCCTCATTTTTACAGGTTATCAGATGTTTTATGAAGTTAATGTTAGCATATAAGTGAATTTGGTCTCTCTTTTTGTTGTAGTTATTCTATTTAATTCAAGACTAAATAAGCAGTGTATGTAGAATAATTACTTGGAGGGATTTCAATCATTCTTTTTTTTAAATAAATTTTTATTGGTGCATTGTAGTCATACATCTTAATGGGAGAAAAAACTTGTGGAGATATGCATGCACACATCACCCAATCAGCCCCTCCCCAATCCCTAACCCTTCCCTCCCCCTCCCTCCTTTCCATGCTTGGTTTCCTGATTAACTTTGATATGTGTTTTTCTTCCATATATGGTCAAGTTATTTTTGACAAGGTTTCCAAGAACATTTGGTGAAGGAAATAATAATCTTTTCACTAAATATTGTTGAAAAATAATAACTACATGAAAAAGGATAAAATTGGGCCCTTACCTAACACCATATACAAATATTAACTCAAAATAGATAAAAGATCTAAATGTAAATCTTAAAACTATAAACTTTTAGAAGAAAACCAGGGTCATAAAACTTCACAACACTGAAGTTGGCAGTGATTTCTTGGATATGATTCCAAAGGCACAGGCAACAAAATAATAAACAAAATTCATAAAATATACAAAAATATTGTACATCCAAAGACAATGTAAACAGAATTAAAAGTTACTGATAGAATGGGATAAAATATTTCCAAATGCTATATCTGAAGGTATATTAATATTCCAAATAGAAATCCTAAAAATTAGCAACAATAAAAACGGACAATATAATTTAGAAATGCTTATAATATGACCCACAGTAGACTTGCTGAATCCTTTCTAGGTTACAATTCAACTCAATAGGTGCAATTATTATGGTTGTAATGACACCATGGGCTCTTTTCCTCTATTCAAATAGATAAGTTGAATCAGGAAATAAGTAATCTTAGTCAATCACAAAAAGTGAAAAATCAGATGTTCTCCCTAATAGGAGGAGACTAGGGAGAAAAAGGGTCATAGGAGGAACTCTAGACAAAGAAGGAAAAACCATAGATAAGCAAATAAGGCAACCTTACTGAGGGGGATGGGAGAGGTGAAGAGGGAAATTTCTTAATGTACCTGATATACATTCACAAGCATCAAAGTCAATCACTAAGCCAAACATGAGAAGAATGGAGGGGGGTGGGAATGGGGTGGGAATTGAGGAAGGGCTAAGTGAGTAATGTGTGCATGTATGCCTTTACAGTCTTATACTCCATTAAGATGTATGACTACAATGCCCCAATAAAAATCTAAAGTTAAAAAAACTTAATAGACAGTTTGGTTGCAGCTTCAGCAGATCTTTATTTCAAAGTCAATAGGAAATAGAAATGAAAGAGAAGAAGAGCAGCATGCCTGGAAGACATACTGGATAATCTGAAAATGGAACTCTGCTCTTCTTTGACATCAGCCCTTAAATACAGTTTTCTTTTTGGTATGTTCTTTTCAGGATCACCAAGACAATGGGCTAGTAACTTATTTCTTAGGCATTATTCTCTGGATAAGACAATGCACTTACTAAGTGTAGGAGTCAATAATCTACCTTGTTTCTACATCTATTGTTTTGGGCTTCATTGGTTGACCATCAACTATGGGTGCTTTGAAGTAAAGTATGGAGTTTACATTTCCCATACCAAAGCCAGGTAACAAAGATTAGGATGGAAATAGAGGCACTAATTACAGCCAGCGTAACTGTGTATAATCTCTAAGAGCAAAGAGTAAGAATTTTGCTATCTTTATGATTTTAAAATGTACCAAGCAAGCCAGGCGTGGTGGTGCACGATTGTAATCCCTGCTCTTGGGAGGCCGAGACAGGAGGATCACGTAGGTTCGAAGCCAGCCGTGCTAGCTTAAGAGACCCTGTTTCCAAATAAAAAGTATAAAATAGGTCTGGGAGTGTAGCCGGGAGGTAGAAGGGCTTCCAGGAACCCCAGTACCACCAATATATAAATGCCTCTCTGCATTTCTAAGGCTAAAGGCTTAAATTACCTTTACATATTTCTAAGGTTAAAGTCCTATATTGCTTTTACATTCTTACTATTAATTAATATTAGGACAAAGGGCAGAGGGGAGGGGGAACTCTGGAATGTAACAGGCCAAGCTGTGTTTCTCCTGCCTGGGTGCCTGCATGGCATCCAGACTCTGACTACTTTTTTATATTTTTATTGGAAATTAATACTGGAGCGATTTTTCAACAGCAGCACACAATTTATCCTATTTCACCTGAGATTCCTTGAAACTATCTGTGGTGCCCGGAGTGGTGGCGCACGCTTGTAATCCCTGCACTTGGGAGGCAGAGACAGGAGGATTGTGCAGGTTCGAAGCCAGCCACACTGGCTTAAGAGACCCTGTTTCCAAATTTAAAAAAAGTATAAAAATAGGTCTGTAGGTCTGGGAGTATATCTCAGAGGTAGAAGGGTTTCCAGGAACCCAAGTACCACCAAAAAAAAAAAAAAAAAAAAAAAAAAAGAAAAAGAAAAAGAAAAAAAGAGAAACTATCTGTGGATGATAGGATGGAAGGGGACAGTGTACTGATCCATCCTTCTCTCTAAGCTGTGCACATCCTAATGTGCCTCTGACTTGTGTCCATAGAAAGAAAAATTCTGAACATGTAACACTCTAGTTATTTGTATAAGCAAAGATAAGCCATTGAAATTCTGGACCTGATTTTTCTGATTGACCCTATTCTCATTCATACATCCTTCTAACTATTCTAGGTGTAAAGGAGACAGCATTCAAGTGCAAATAGTTGACTTTGGGAGACACCAGAAACAGAGGTGGGAGGAAGGATGTGAGGTAGAAAGGAGAAAGGAGCCAGGAAAGTACTCACCGAGCAAGCAGTCACTGCTGTGGCTGCCTGGGCTCAAGACTAGGGAGTAACTGTGGGGAAAAGTTGTGATTTTCAAAGATAGCTGATTGTATGTATACATATCACATTTTTGCTATTCCTTCATCTCTTGATGTATACCTAGGTTGCAATAAAATTGTCATTTGCAGTAAAATATGGGACTAGAGAATATTATACTAAATGAGACACATAGTCTTATGTTTTTTGCTTATATGTGGAAGTTAGAGAGAAAATAGGAAACAAAAAGGACTTTAGACAAATGAGGGAACAGTAGGATAGTGAAAGCAGACAGGGAGAAAGGTGTGAGGGATAAAAGGAGAGATGGTGAAGAAAACAGTTCAAATGATGCTATGTCCATACACATGTCACTGCAAATCTCACTAATATTTACAGGGGTGGGGGACTGGGATGAGATCCAGAAGTAAATATATCAAGTACTGCGGACATGTGTCTTTGAGCATTTTGAACCTCATCATGATGTATGATTATAGTGCACAGATAGAAGTAGAAAAATTAGAAAGTACAGCAGAGAAGGGAGGAAGCTGAGTTATTTACACATGAACTCCATTCAGTAACTATCTACAGAGATATTCCAGGAGATGGCATGATGGTTAGTTCCTAGAATTTCTGTCCTGACATGCATAGAAGGGCTTTGCTTTACTCTAGGGAACTCCTTTAGGCAGAAAATAGAACCTGGAAGGTAGAAGCCATTTGAGGGGACTAAATGAAGTTATGAGGCCCAATGGGAAAAGTCAGCTGCCAACAGTATCTTCTATACCATTCTGTTTCTAAAGTCTACACAGGGGTCCTAGTGAGTATGTGTACCTGCTGGAGGAGACCAAACTTGCAAAGTCTCTGTGTCATTGTTATTTTATTTATTCATTTATTTATTTTTGTGGGTTTGGGGATGGAACCCAAGGACATTCAACTTCTGAGCTATACCCACTGCCCTATTTTTTATTCTTTATTTTGAAACAGGGTCTCACTAAGTTACGGAGTGCCTCACTAAGTAGCTGAGGCTGTCCATGAAACATGATCCTTCAGTCTCAGCCTCCCGAATGCTAGGATTACAAGTATGCACCACCATCCTGGCTCAATGTTATTTTAAATCTGCATAAATTTATCAGAGTCAGCCAATGAAATCTGTATAGAGACTTAAATACAGAAGAATCTTATTTCTTGCTCAGATAAAGCACAAAACACTGCTGTAGATCAGAGAGCAGCTGCCATGCAAGTGCAAATCAGGGACTCAGGCTCCTGACATCTTGTAACTTCCTTGTCCCCTAGGGCCTTGGAGCCATTGCCTCCAGCTGGCTGCAAGGAAACAAACAGCTTGCCCTCTCTCTGTGCTGGCCCGGACACACCCTCCCTTATGTCACCTCTACTCTCTTGGCAATAAGTGATATCATGACTTCAGGTAAATCTCAGGAGTCCTGTACCATGTGATTTCTGGCTGGACAGTGCTTTCCTAGCAAGAAGTGCACACTAAGGAAGGATGAATATGAAGAATGTGGTCAGCAAGCACCTCTGCCTTCCAGTGACTGTGTCAACCAAGAACCCTAGTACTCCTGTCTCCAGTTACTTTTCCCCATACAAATAGTTCTGCTCAGCAGCCAGGACGCATCCTCCCTGGTAGCTTGAAGGATTCAGGAGGAATCATCAGGAAAATTCAGGCATTTTAAAGGGGTAAAGGTGGCCAGGCACAATGATGAATGCCTGTATTCCCAGTAACTCAGGAATCTGAGGCAAAAAGTTTGTTTTTCAAGTTCAGAGCTATCTTGGGAAACTGCTTTGACTGATTCCCTGTCTCAAAATAAAATATAAAAAGTATTGGGGATGTAGATCAGTGGTAAAGTGCCCCTTGGTCAAATTCGCAGTATCTCAACAATAAACAAACAAATAAACATACAAACAAACTGTGGAGGATGTCCCAGAAGAGAGTCTATGGCAGATATGTCATAGAACAGTCAAATGTGTGCTTCCTGACCCAAAGTTAATTTGTCAGAAACATGCAGGACCCTAGCAGAGTGGTTAAGACTATGGGTTGTATCATCATACTGGTTTTGTTCAATAATCAGCTCTTCCTCTTATGTGGTATGACTCTGCCTCAGTTCTTCAACCACCCTGCACCTCAGAAGGAACTACTTTGGACCTGACCAGATTATTCTGTACACTGATGTCCTACACACAGCACACTAAGTATGGACACACAGTCAACTCTTATAAAATATTTGACAGAGGAATGTCTGAATGGATAAAATTAGGAAACACTAATGAGTGATAATAGACTATTATAACCAAGAAATTGCTATTGCAATATTGCGATGGACCAGCTCAGTCAGGCACTAAATCTGCTTGGGACCAGGGCTTTTGGAAGGTGGGGCAAAGGCTTTGTTTGTGGTTCTGTAGCCGCTTATCTGCAGCGATTTTTCCCTTTTTGTGAAATAAATTCCTTCAAGTTTTTGTTTATGATGCTAAAAGTGGAGATTCCTCTCCAGGAAAAATCTGAAATGACGGACATGGACAATTGCCTCCTCTCACGTGCAACTGACCACTTTATTTTAGAAACAAGATTTTTTATATATCTCTATTTCCCAGTGATTCCCTAGTAGAAAAGTGTAAACACCAAAAAACAATAGTGAAATATACATGTAAATCACCAACCCTAAATAAGACAAAAGTAAGGCCTGTGACATCACAGGTCTTTTGTGATTGAAATCATTCCCATGACCCTGCAATTGGGTCTTGTGATTCAAGTCAGCCCCTTTGGCCTTCCCTTGGCCTTGTAGCTGCCTGGTTTTAGAGGGCAAATTCCAGAAGAATAAAAGTTACACCCAAAATCACATGAGGAATTTGGTTTTTAGAGTTTTCTTTAACCCTTTAGGAATCTTCTATTCCTAGGGCTTAGTCCAATGTCCTTCTCTATCTAGCAACCTCCTTTGAGCTGGATGGGGATGAAGTTGGAGGTTCTAGCCTTCATACATGTAGTTGGCATAGGAAAATCTGTGTTGTGTACATCTATGATGATTTTAGAAGATTGTGATGAATGTCTGCTGGATTTTGTCTGCATTACCATCTGGTATCTGAACGCTTCAACCCTATTAAACAATACTTAAAACATTTTAGCAGACAGGGCCCAAAAAACAACATTAAGTTTTTAGATTTAACTGTCAGGTGTACTCCTTTAGCCTCTACCAATTCTCTTTTAACCACCAAAATGTCATACCTGCATATTTATTATATCTGTCTTTTGTTCTGTTATAACTATTTTTAACCAGGTGGTGTCGCCCTGTCTCCAGGCAATGCACATACTAAGTACAATGGTCAAAATTCCTCTTAGCCCTTGGCTCTATTGTAATGATTAGAATGAAGGTCAAAGATAGGGAGGAACTAGGCATCCCCTCTCCAGCCTTTGAACTCTGATTATGTTTTATTACAGCTTAGAACAATGCAGAGAAAGTTTGAGGGCTCAGACATAGTACTAGAAAATTTATCTTCCACAGACTCTACTTCTCTCAAAGTCCTAATTTTTGGGGATCCCGTTTTAAATCATTGGAGCTATTAGTATAGAAGTCTAAGAGCAAGGAGTACTTTGGCTGGAGACAACGCTCCCTCCTCAGGGCTTTGCTTTCTTTAAGCATTTAGCCAGTCATGCTCACGGGTTCATGAGTGCAGATGCCAAAGAAGGGTAGCAGCACAATATCAATTAGATGTACTCTTCTTGAATTTTTCCTATGCAATTAAAGACACATATTGTTACTAAAATGGGATCACTGCCAGAGCCAGCCAGCAAAAGTATGGATTCTGAAGAGAGGAGTGATAATTAAAGAATTCAAGCATGGGAGGGCAGTTAGTCTCTACTAGCACCAAGTTTATTCTCTCATGTAAGTTTTAATACAGTTTTTATATAGTTTCTTTTATACAGTTTCTAGCTTTGGGTTGCATAGGAAAGCAAGAAAGACAAATCCAAAGTACATACATCACAGGCAAGTCAAACAATACCCTGGTACAACACAAACCTTATCTAGCAGACAGAACAATAGCATCAAATGTAGATGAGGTGAGCCTCGCCAACCTTGCCAGTAGCTGAGGCGAGTTACACTGTCCTTGCCAGTAGCTGAGGTGAGCCTCGCCATCCTTACCAGTAGTGAAGGCAAGGCAAGTCTTGCCGTCTTTGCCAGTAGCTGAGGCAAGCCTTGCCATCCTTAACAGTAGCTGAGGCAAGGCAAGTCTTGCCATCCTTGCCAGTTGTTGAGGCGAGCTTCACCATCCTTACCAGTAGCTGGGGCGAGCTCGAACCAGATTGAGCCGGATTGAACCGGCTCGAACAACAGTACACTGTACAATGTCCAACTGTACACTGTCCAACTGTACAATTGTACACTGTCTAACTGTCCAACTATCCAACTGTATGTATAACTGTACACTGTCTAACTGTCCAAATGTCCAACTGTGCATTGTAAAACCGTACACTATACACTGCCCAACTGTCCAACTGTCCAACTGTCCAAATGTACAATGTCCAATTTTCCAACTGTCCAACTGTACAAATGTCCAACTATACAACTGTACAAATGTACACTGTAAACTGTAAAACTGTCCAACTGTCCAACTGTACACTGTCTAACTGTGCAACTGGACACTGTACACTTTCCAACTGTTCAACTGTCTAACAGTACATTGTCCAACTGTCCAACTGTACACTGTAATCTGTATAACTGTACACTGTACACTGTACAAATGTACAAATGTACAACTATACATTTTACAAATGTAACTGTACAAATTTACACTGTACAAATGTACAGCTGTACACTGTACAACAGTACACTGTAAACAGTAAAACTGTCCAACTGTCCAACTGTACACTGTCCAAATGTGCAACTGTACACTGTACAACTGTACAATGTACACTGTCAAACTGTCCCACTGTCCAACTGTACAAATGTACAGCTTTACAACTGTACACAGTACAAATGTACAACTGAAGAAATGTACACTGTACAAATGTACAGCTGTACACTGTCCATTGCCCAATTGTACAACTGTACACTGTAAACTGTAAAACTGCCCAACTGTAAAACTGTGCAACTGTACAACTATGCAACTGTACATTGTACACTGTCCAACTGTCCAACTGTCCAAGAGTACACTGTCCAACTATACAAATGTACAGCTGTACAACTGTACACTGTAGAACTGTACAAATGTACACTGTACAACTCTGGTACTGTCCAATGTCCAACTGTACAACTGTACACTGTACAACTGTACAACTGTATAACCTACACTGTCCAACTGTCCAACTGTACACTGTAAACTGTACCCTGTTCACTGTATAACTGTCTAACTGTCCAACTGTACAACGTCCAATTTTCCAAGTGTACTATAACTGTACAACTGTTCAATACAACTGGACATGGTTCAACTGTCCAACAGCATACTGTCCAACTGTCCAACTGTTTAAAAAATGTACAAATGTATGTACAACTGTACACTGTAGAACTGTACAACTGTCCAATTGTATACTGTATACTGTACAACTGTACACTGTACAATGACCAACTGTCCAACTTACAATGACCAATTTTCCAACTGTACAACTGTACAACTGTTCAACTGTCCAATTGTATATCTGTGCACTGTACAACTTTACAAATGTGCAACTGTACAACTGTACACTGTACACAGTCCAACTGTCCAACTATACACTGTCCAACTTTCTAACTGTCCAACTGTCCAACTGTATAGCCGTACAACTGTACACTGTCCAACTTTCCAAATGTACAACTGTACACTGCAAACTATAAAACTGTCCAAATGTACAATGGTACACTGTCCTACTATACAACTATACAACTGTCCAACTGTACACTGTACACTGTACAACTGCACTGTACAACTGTCCAATTGTCCAGCTGTGCACTGTATAACTGTACACTGTACACTGTGAAACTGTACACTGTACACTAACTGTCCAACTGTCCAATTGTATGTACAACTGTACACTGTCCAACTGTCCAATTGTACACTGTAGAACTGTACAACTGTACAATTGTACTCTGTACACTGTACAGCTGTACACTGTACAATGTCCAACTGTCCAACTGTACAATGACCAGTTTTCCAACTGTACAACTGTACATTGTCCAACTGTACAGTGTACAACTGTACAACTGTACAAATGTGCAACTGCCCAACTGTACACTGTACAAATGTGCAACTGTACAACTCTATGCTGTATACAGTTCAACTGTCCTACTATACACTGTGCAACTCTCTAACTGTCCAACTGTCCAACTGTACAATGTCCAACTGTCCTACTGTACACTGTAAACTATAAAAATGTCCAACTGTCCAACTGTACATGGTCAATTGTGCAACTGTATACTGTACAACTGAAAAACTGTACAACTGTGCATCTATGCAACTGTACACTGTAGACTGTCCGACTGTACAAATGTATAACTGTCCAACTGTACATGGTACAACTGTACATTGTACACCTGTACAGTTTACACATTCCAACTGTTCAACTGTCCAACTGTACACTGTCCAACTGTCCAACTGTACACTGTACAACTCTACACTATACAAATGTACACTGTATAAATGTATGGCTGTACACTGTCCATTTTTCCAATTGTACAACTGTACACTGTACAACTGTACACGGTACAACTGAAGAGCTGTAGAACTGTACAACTGTCCAACCATAAAATTATACAACTGTACACTGTACAACTGTACACTGTACAAATATAAAACTCTAAAACTGTACAACTGTACAACACTACACTGTACAGTATCCAACTGTACACTGTCCAACTGTACAACTGTATGTACAACTGTACACTGTCCAACTGTATACTGTACAACTGTCCAAATGTGCATTGTAAAACTGTACACTCTATACTGTCCTACTGTACAACTGTCCAAATGTACAATGTTCAATTTTCCAACTGTACAACTGGACAACACTTACACTGTCCAACTGTCCCATTGTATACCTGTATACTGTACAACTGTACAACTGTATACTGTAAAACTGTAAAAATGTACACTGTACACTGTCCAACTGTCCAACTGTCCAAAAGTACAATGTCCAATTTTCCAACTGTCCAACTGTACACTGTCCAACTGTACAAATGTCCAACTGAATACTGTACAAATGTACAAATGTACACTGTAAACTGTAAAACTGTCCCACTCTACACTGTCCAAATGTGCAACTGGACACTGTATACTTTCCAACTGTCCAACTGTCCAAATGTACACTGTACATCTGTATAAGTGTACACTGTACATCTGTATAACTGTACACTGTCAAACTGTACAAATGTACATTTTACAAATGTAACTCTGTATTAATGTACACTGTACAAATGTACAGCTGTACACTGTACAACAGTACACTGTAAACAGTAAAACTGCCGAACTGTCCAACTGTACACTGTCCAAATGTGCAACTGTACACTGTACAACTGTACAATGTATGCTGTCAAACTGTCCCACTGTCCAACTGTACACTGTCCAACTGTATAAATATACAGCTTTACAACTGTACACTGTACAAATGTACAACTGAAGAAATGTATACTGTACAAATGTACAGCTGTACACTGTCCATTTGTCCAATTGTACAACTGTACACTGTAAACTGTAAAACTGTCCAACTGTCCAAATGTGCAACTGTACAACTATACACTGTACAACTGTACACTGTACAACTGTACAACTGTGCAACTATGCAACTGTACACTGTCCAACTGTCCAAGATTACACTGTACAAATGTACAAATGTACAGCTGTACAACTGTACACTCTAGAAATGTACAACTGTACAACTGTGCTACTGGCAGGCCTGCTCCTGCTTTTGGTGGCAAAAGAGAACTATTGGGTAAAATGGATGGGAGAAAGGAGATAATGAATTCTTATAAAAAAAAGTTATGTGTTCAGAGACCTCAGAGTTTTACTTTCAAAGCACTCTACTGTGTTGCCTCTGATGTAGTGTTTTAATTGTTCTGCTTCCCTTTATACTTGTAATAATAAAAATTTGCTTAAGCTTGCAGCAGTGCAATTTTGGCTATTTTGTCTAAACTAGCGAAGAATCCACAGTGACATCCCAAACTGTCACAATTGGTTTCTCTAATTCTTCTATATTTTGTACTCTGGGACTCTATACAGAAAGTTAGGGATGGGGATTGAGAAAGGAGGAGCATACCACCACCCCATGCAGCCCTGGCCTTCAAGGAACTTGCCTTCTGGCTGCACAGACACATTCACACTTCTTCACCATATCATCACAGACCAGCCTTTGGGCTTAGTCTTCACTCAGTGATGACCTTGACTCAGTCTAGCAGCAAGTGGGCAGGGATCACTGGTACAGGAGAAACAGGGCATCTGGGAGTCTGGAGGCAGGAGACCCTCCATACTTGGACATAGGCTCTAGAACTACAGGGTTTGAGTTCAAATCCTGGGTCTTCCTTTTCCTAGTTGAGAGGAAAATTACTAAAAATATTTCAGTTTCTGATTCTTCAAATAGGAAGAATTATATATATATATATATATATATATATATATATATATAATCTCCAATAAAGAAAATCAAGCTTTATCCAATGAAGCATTCATGAAACATGGTATAAGCTGTAGCAGGATCCTCCTTCTGCCCTACCAGCTGACTCACTACACTGTGGCTGTGGGCTGCAGGGAACTGGATAGCTCAGCACATGGACTCTGAAGTTAGACTGTCTGTTTTAAGTCCTGCTTCTACTATTTACTAGCTGCAGGACCTCAAGCAGGTAAAACCTCACAGTTCCTGTCCAACGGGACAATAGTAACACTAACTTCAGGCTATTTTATTGTAAATATTACTTGGAATATAATTTATGGTATGAGATCTTTTATTTTTTGTTAGGCATTTCACTATATCACTTTATTCACTATCATTTCTTCACTACTATGTGAGCTCTTTAAATGCAATAACCAGAAATTACAACTTGTAATATCCCCTCCCATTCTCCAGTTTTAGCAAAGCCCCTGGCTCCCAGATACTGTTAGTCATATGACTGAAGACTTTCTAGAAGTGGAGATGAAGCAGGCTCGAGGGTTGGGTTTTCATAAGCAGAGGAGACAGAGCGAGGCATGTGGGGAAGACTTACAAACGGCACCATGTGCATTTCCTGAGAAAATCACTGATGCAAAAAGAAGTTTAATTCCCACTACAAAGTTAACGGTGTAAAACTAAAATACAAGTGCTTTCCTTGTGCATATCCAGCTAGTTGCATGGCAGAGGCATGAGGATGATGGTAGTGTTGGGTAGAACAGGACATCCTTGGCCTTTGTGACTCCCATGTTTCAAGTTCCTAAGAAAGATGTGGCATTTGAGGCTGAGGAGAAAGGCAAGGGTCATTGAGTGGGATGATGGCCTGGGCCCCAGCAGAAAAAGATGGTATTTGGCTAATAATCTCCTTGAATTACAGTCAAAATGTAGGCAATCACAATTGATAAACACTGAGGTCCTTCCCAATTATACTTTCTATAACCAGTTTGGTCACCTGCTGTTTTTCAAGTGATGGTGTGAATTCATGGAAGTGGTTTGGTGTTGCACGGGGCATCCATCTATGATGGACTGGCCCTCTCTAACTATGAAAACCTGGTGGTGGCAACCATTCAGTAACACCTGGGCATCTGAATATTCTTTAGGTAAGATATTGGGCTGTCTTCTTTGCACATTTACCTCAGCATGAATCTACAACAAAATAATTAAAGGGGATAAATAATAGAAAAGGAGGTTTATTTAACTCAGTTTTGGAGGCTGCAAGTCCAGTATTGCTTGGATTTATTGTAATGGCCTCTGTTGAAGGCCTCTTTGTCTGCACTACAACATGGCTAAGGAATAGACAATAATCTGCATGTGTAGGAATTATTACATGGGGAGATAAGAGGTCAGAAAGTAGGGTGTGGGAAAGCCTTGTTCTTGTTAAAACAACTCACTTTTCCCAGAACTAACCAGTGTTAGTTGAGCATTTCTGAGTTTCTGATACCCGCTGTTTCTGCCCTGGCAAAAGCTCTCCTGCTTTCCCACAAGGTCCCTGCACTGCTGCCAGCAGCTTAATTTTCCCAGCTGTTTAGGATACAGGCCTGCAGGGAGCCAGGATGATCTTCTTGTCCTCACACCCACATCCAGTAGGTCAGAAAATCCTCTTGGCACCACCTTTACAATATGTACATGATCAACTGCTTCTCACCTGATTCTTGCTTCCACCCACATTACAGCTTATGACTCTGGCTCAATTATTATAATAACCACTTTTTTTTTAAAGCCCATGACCTTTCCGTGATGGCTGCTCCATCCAATAGCCAAAGTGAACATGTAAGACATAGACTGAATCATGTGGGATTTCCATGGGCTCCCAGGTTATTTACACTGCCACAGGAGTCCTCTAAGAGACTCACAAAGTTCTGTCTAGGTGTCTCTCACTCTAAATATTCATTTCTATTCCCTTGGACCTGAGCTTTTGAATATGCAGCTGCATCTAACTGCAATTCCCTTCTTTAGACATTTATATTCTATGCTCCTCATGCAGGTCTCTATTAAATGCTACTGCCCCAAAGAGGCCTTTCCTGATCATGAGCTCTGAAATATCAATCTACTGCCCCAACCTGTCACTCTTTGCCCTGTTGTATTTTTCCTTGAATCATGTTCTCTACCTGACATTATATTGTCTAGTCATATGTTTGTCTGGGGTATGTCTTGTGAGTTGAGTATAATCAGAGGTCTATCTGATTTGTTCTCTGATTTTTCCTGGTTCTTAGTCCAGAGCTGGAAGACTAGATACATAGATATGCAGTACCTTGTTGCTGGAAGCATGATATAGAGCCACACACATAACATTGCTACAGGAATGAGAAGCCATGGAGATCCTAGTGTTACTGATGGGAAACCAAGGATTTTTCTGGAAGGTTCAACAAAAGTCCACTGCCCATCTGTGGTCCTGAGAGCTCAGCAATGACATCTCACTTCCAAACCCACCCTGTTCTCTTGCAGCACAGAGGATGAGCATAGCAAAGGGAATGGGTCACCTGGACCAAGTGGCTGCCCTGTGCTGGGTTCAGGAAAACAGTGCCAACTCTGGAGGAAACCTGGGTTCTGTGACTATATTTGGAGAGTCAGCAGGAGTAGAAAGTATCTCTGTTCTTGTAAGTGTTGCTGGCATTATCCTACCACCCCAACCCCAGGGTTTTTGTCACTGCTGATAGGACTCTTTGGAGATGGCCCATTCAACCACCTGCACTTTTGTTGATAAACCTGGATTACAAGAAGGACTTGGATCACTACATAGCACCAGATAGTGGAGAGACAAGGCCCAAGCTTTCTTGGCCTTCAGGAAGCTCTGAGCTCAGCTTATATTCTGGGGCCAAAGCATCTCTATTTCAGTCTGTGGCAATTACCTTCTTCATCTTCTCTCTAAATAGAATTATCTTTCTCCTTCCCAAGCGTTTTAACATTAGGTCTCATCTCACTTCTATTGGGATGTAAGAGTGAGTATCTATTATAATCATATGATGTGAGGATATGAGTTAGATAAATGGCCAGTGTGTTCCAAGACATGTCTACAGATTAAGAAACTGGAGAACAGAGAGTGGTCTGGAATTCTTCTGAGTTTTTCTGATAGCTTGTTCATGACCAAGGTGGGGAATAGTAGTCTCTGAGACTGAGGGCGAGATGAACTGGGGTAGGCAGGTGGGCACAGCAGGATGAAGCTGCCAGGGAAAGGGATGGGCAGGAAATGCATGTCACAGTTACCTGGAGGTGTAAGATGTCTTGATGGTGTGGGGAATGTAGGTGGGGGTACACTAAGGAAGCTATATAAAGTACGGGGAGCCAAATTCACCTTCTGGCTATCTCAAAATTGAACAAAGGGTTGGATAATTATTGAATTTTTAAAATATATATTGATTTTATGAAATTAGTTTTATAAAGAAGAGAAAAATTAAGCATACAGACAATGTAAAGGAAAACAATTATCCACAACTTCATTACCCAGGGATAGTGACTGTAGACGTTTTGACATGTATTTTTCTGGCTTTTTCTTAATTTTCTCCCTCCATCTCCAGAATTCTATGTATCTATTCAGCCATCCTTCAATTCTCCAGCCATCTTGCCTCTCTCTCTATGCCATCTATGTTGTTACTTTTAATAAAAATTGTCTTTATATATTAGGGTTATATAAATAATAGTGTTACATAGTTTTCCTTATGACCAGGATTAAAGATCCCACTCCAAATGCCACTTTCAAGTGAATAGGTAGTGGGCACCAGGTAGATGAAATCTATTATTGAAGAACTGACATGTGAAGAGACACCATCTACAAAGGACAGGTGCACAAGGCAGGCCTAAGATAGATGGTGGAACAGAATAGGAAAAACCCTAGAACCATCTTCATACAAACACCCCAGAAAACACAGAGCATAAGGTCATGCTAGAATTTAAGCAGGATGTGCATAAATGTTATTTAGGGCATCTGGTTATGGTTAAATATGTCTATAATCCCAGTACACTTGGAAGAATGAGAAAAGGGGATAGCAGATTTGAGGCCAGCCTCAGTACCTCAGTGAGGACCTGTTTCAAAAAGGGATGTGAATAGAGCTTGCAGGTAGAATGCTCCTGGGTTCAAATGTTCAATTCCTAGTTAAAAAAAAAAAGATAACCAAGGTAGCAACAAACACTGAGCTCTGCTCAACCTCTCCAAAACACACATGCACATGCACACATGCGCACACAGGCACACACAAACACATATACACAAATTTGATAAGAGAAAATTGTGTCTATTTTTATTCATAAATATGTTACTTCCATTTCTAATACCTATTATGTTGATTATTAAACACAAAATTGCAAACACACAAGCAAGTAAAAAATTCCATTAACAAGAGACAAAGTAATCGACAGAAATAAATTCAGAGAAAGACTAGGTGTTAGATTTAATAGACTGGGAATTTAAAAGAACTATATAGAAAACTTACCTAAACATATGGGTGATTTTGTCAGAGACACAGAAACAATAAGACTGGCTCAATTGGGATGGCCGCTGAGTCCACTCGAGATCGATTTATCTCAGAAAGATGGGCGAGGATTCGGGTGCAGTTCTGCAGTCATTTATGTGCAGCGATTGTTTCCCTTTTATGAAATAAATTCCTTTAGGTTTCTATTCACGGCACTAAAGGTGAAAGAATCTGACATGGACAAAAGCTTCTTGAGTAATTGACACTTTATTACAAGAACCCAGAAAATTTATATCCTTCACCAGTGAGATTAGTAGTAAAAAAAAAAAAGAAAGAAAGGAGTGTAGTCACCACAAATCAATAGTGAAGGACATGTAAACAAAGTAAAAATAACAAGCTAGTCTGGGAATCCAGCCCCATGCCCTTGAGCCCCCTGCTCTTGCAGACAGGCGGCTCCAAAGGGCAAATTCCAGAAGACACAGTCACGCCCAGGGCTTGGAGAATACGGCCTCTCGTGGAATCTTCTTTAACTTTTCTTTGGAACTTTCCATTCCTAGAGCTTAGTCCATATGGCAGGCATGGGGAGATATGGTGATCCAGGGGGATGCGATGGAGGTCTCCCAGGTTTCATCTGCATTACCTTCTAAAGTCTAAAAGCTTAAGCAAGCTCACAACACAGTTTAGCAGGTAAACACCAACAAATAACATGAAGTTTTTAGATTTAGTTGTCAGATGTATTTCTCTAGCTGCTGATCACTTTTCCTCAAACGATAGGCTTATTAGAAGCCTATTCCTCTTTTAATAATCCATATTCCTATCACTGACCCTCTGCAACTTCCTTTTCTTTTCTGATTACCCTGATTCTCTCTTTCCCACTTGGGACAATCTTAGGATAAGCTCTTCTTCATACAAAAATGCTTTCTTATTCTCACCATATTTCCTTTCTTTCACAATTACACATTTATTATATCTGTCCTTTGTTCTGACATATCCATTTCTTAGCCACCTCCCTGTTTCAGGAAGCACACATACTGGGTGTAAAGGTCAAGAATCTTCCTAGCCTTCAGATCTATTGTATTGGGCAGTATTAGCTGCTCATAAACTAGGCTGTTTTGATGTCACACACAAAGTTTATCTTCTCTGTATATAGGCAGGATCACAAGGAGAGGGGGTAAACAGAGTTACCAGTTGCCTCCCCTTTAGGGCTAATGGTTTCAGCTGACTCAATGCTTTTACTGTAAGTTAATGATTAGAATGAAGGTCAGAGATAGAGGGGAAATCTGCATTTGTAATTACTGTGACTGGAATGCTTCCACTGCATCTGAATTCTAACTAGATTTTATTACCATTTGAGCAAAGCCAAGGGTGTTTAGAGGCTTAGACAAATTATTAGAAAATTTATTTTTCACGGACTGAGTTTCTCTCACAGTCCTGATCTTATATCACTGGAGCAATTTGTGTGGAAAGTTAAAAGAATCATTACCAAAAGAATAATAGTTATGAAAGAATATCTAAGAGTGGGGGAGTTCTTTGGCCAGAGACAACACTTCCTCTCGGGGCTCCATCTACTTTAGGCCAGCCAATTTCCTGCGTGGGAAATCATCTTCACGCAGATGCTGAGGAGAAGAAAGTAATCTTGGCAGTAGATTATTAAACACAAAATTGCAAACACACAAGCAAGTAAAAAATTCCATTAACAAGAGACAAAGTAATCGACAGAGATAGATTCAGAGAAAGCCTGGGTGTTAGATTTAATAGACTGGGAATTTAAAAGAACTATATAGAAAACTTACCTAAACATATGGGTGATTTTGTCAGAGACACAGAAACAATAAGAAAGAAACAGGTGCAAACGTTAGAATCAGTTATAGAGATGACAAATGCTTCTAAGATGTTTATTGAAAGACTTGAAATTTCTTGCTTAAAATGAATAAACTTTAGAAAAGGCCAAAATATATGATTTAAATCAAAGGTGAAAGGCAGTACAATAATAAACTGTAGGTTAATATTTAATGGGCCATGTATTTATAACTGGAATCCCAAATGGAGATGAGAAAAAGAAAAGATGGATAATGGCTGGAAATTTTCTAAAACTAATGAAAGACATTAAGGAGTTGATCCAAGAGGATCAGAGAAACTCAAGCAGGAGTCAAAGTAATCAACATACATGTTTGGACACATAATTAGAAAATATTGAGGGCATTCTGAGGGGAAAAAGGCACTACATACAGAGACAATTATAGCCCTCAACATTTTTGTTTATTTTTTACCAATATGGTATATTGCTTTAACTCTTTTTAAAACTTTCTTAAGGTCTAACAACTATTTAAAAAACTCTGCATGTTAATATATTCAATTTAATGAGTTTAGACCTACATCTATGATATGTCATTAAACTCAATAAATACATGCATTTCAAGGACTCTTATAACACACACACACACACACACACACACACACACACACACACACACGGAACAGGGAAGCTAGGAATTTACTGTATAGATATTGATGCATACATGGATAGTTTTTTTTAACATGTGAAACTACATATTAGTGACCCAATTCCACCTGGTCATGGTATATAATTTTTTATGTGTTTAGGATTTTGTTTCTTAGTATTATGTTGTGGATTTCTTTGTCCACATTCAATAGGGATATCATTGTGCAGTTTTCTTTTCTTGTGATGCGTCTGTGTGGTTATTGTGTTGTTTTAGTCCTACATGGTGGTATAAATTGGGAAGTGTTCCCTTATTTTCTATTTATGTACTGTTTTGAAAGTATTTGTGAAAGATGAGTATTAATTCTTCATAAAAAAAATTGCAGGACTTCTGGGAAGATGGCAACAGAGAAAAGCAGCACTTATGAGTCCCTCTAACAATCGATCTCTATTACCACAAAATCAGTGCCTCTCATAGCCAGAAAACACCATCAGCAGAGAAATAAAAACGGTAAATACAAGGGACAGAGAAAAAGAGGGCTGAAAGAACAACCAGACACCAGAAAGAAACCAGCCTGCAGTGCTGCGGCTGGAGCCGGCCGGTGCCATCTTCCCTCGCAGCACCAGGCTCCAGAGAGGAGGGGGACTCAGAACTGAGCTCAAAACCAGAGAGGAGATACACCAGGCTCACGGCAGAGGACGCTACAGCAGTGGCATACTGCCGGCAGCAGCGGTGAGTTCACCGGACAGCTCCAGACCAGCGTATTCAACAAGCCACCAGGCCCCAGAGAGGAGGGGTGGACAGCGAGCTGAGGTGAGCAGCTGCGGAGCAGCCAGGCTGAATTCAGCAGGTTTTTTTTTTTTTTTTGGCGCAAGGAGTGTCTAAAGCTCCCAGGGACTGGACTCAGCACACCCTGCAGGGACTCAGAGTGGAGCTCAAAACCAGAGAAGAAATATGCCAGCCTCATGGCCAAGGGTGTGGCAGTGGTGCCATATTGCCAGCGGTGGCAGCAGCGAGTTCACCAAGTCCACTACAGCTCCAACAGCGCACTCAACAACCGTGAGTCAAATTGCAGCCCCTAGAGGAGAAATCCCAGTACTTCACTCCCAGGGACTTGCGCAGATAGTCTTCCTGGGTCGGAGATTTTTGCAGTCCAACCCAGTGGGGGAGTGGCGGTGGCAGAGATACCAAACCATAGTTGCAGCTTCCCATGGGAGAACGCTCAGTTGGTCACCCCCATGGTCGAAAACAGCCTCGATTGACTCCCTGGGTCTGAGAATTTGTGATACAACCCAGTAAAGGAGTAGTGGGGACTGAGATACCACAGACTTGAGATCCAGAGCACCTTAAGTGAAGTTGTAGTGACCCAGGGAAGAACTCAGAGAAGGCACAAACTTCTGAAATCATGGGAAAGAGGAATAACAATGGAGCAATGAATTCCCACAACCCCACAACATCAGAACCTGATAACAGAAATTCAGAGATCTCTAGAAGATCAAATCAGGAAAGTAGCTGTAGAAATAATTGAGGACTTTCGAAAAGAATTCAGAGAGAGTTAAAAAGAGATAAAGGTGCAATCATTGAAATAAAGGCCTCAATTCAAAGTATAAACAACAGGTTAGACCACATGGAGAATAGAATCTTGCTCCTAGAAGATGATCACTCCAAAAATAAATGCATAGTCTCTAATTTAGAAAAAAAATCCAGTAGCAGGAATTTGACATTGAAGAAATATGGGCCCATTTTAAGAGAGCTAACCTAAGAATAATTGGAATAGAGGAGGTAAAAGAAGGTGAAACCAAAGGGATCAATAATCTATTCAAGGAAGTGATAGCAGAAAATTTTCCAAACATAGAGCAAGAGGTTGATACAAAGGTCCAGGAATCTTACAGAACTCCCTTTAGACAGGATCAGAGAAGAGGATCCCCACGCCACATAATTGTCAAAATGACCAATGTGGAAGCCAAGCAGAGAATCTTAAAGGCAACAAAAACAAAGGGCCAAGTGATATTCAGAGGCAAACCAATTAGAATCACTCCAGACTTCCCAAACCAAGTCATGAGAGCCAGAAGGGCTTGGAGTAACATATTCCAAACTTTGAAAGAAAACAACTTCCAGCCAAAAATTTCCTACCCAGCAAAACTTTCGATCAAATTAGATGGAAAAATAAGAAGCTTCCATGACAAACAGAAACTGAAGGAATTTATGTCTTCAAAACCAGCACTAGAGAAAATACTCAAGGAGATTAACTACAAAGAAGAAATAGGTAATGTATGCCAGAACCAAAGAAACAAGATTTCTCATTCAGCAGGCAACTAAGCAAAGAAGAATAAACAGTATCTCAAACAGAAATAAAATCTTAACATGTTAGGAATTAAAAATTATCTCTCTATAAAAAATTGCAGAAATCTTCAGTGATGCCATTTAGATTTGATATACTTTTGCATGAAGATTTTACTTATTGTATACCTATTTTTTTTGGTTCTACTGGGGTTCCTGGAAGCCCTTCTACCTCCGGGTTACACTCTCAGACCCATTTTTATATTTTTATTTGGACACAGGGTCTCTTAAGCCAGTGCTGCTGGCTTCGAACCTGTGCAATCCTCCTGTCTCTGCCTCCCAAGCATGGGGATTACAAGTGTGTGCCACCATGCTTGACTATGTATACCTATTAATATGTCAAATTTCTTCTACAGGCTGTTTTGATAATTTTACTTTTGTTTGAATGTGTTCATTATTTGTGTTATCTTTTCCTTAAATATATAACAATGAACTATAGGCTTGGAACATTATGTAAGAGTAAATGTAAAACAAAAATACTGCAGAATCTGAGAGACATAAATTTAAACTACACTGAAGGTTATTCTAATTTTAATTGATATTATATTGTTCAAATGTATAATGTGAGTATTCAAAGATGGATACTAAATACATAGGATAACAACTAAAGGCTTTTAAAAAGAGATCTGAATAATAACCTATTAGTAGAGATAAAAATTAAATCACAAAATCTTTACTCAAAAAGCAAGTAGGGCCAGGTGTGGTGGTGCATGCTTGTAATCTCAGTACTTGGGAGGCTGAGACAAGAAGAATGCCAGTTTTATGGCCAGCATCAGCTACTTAGTGAGGCCTGTGAAACTTAGTAAGACCTTGTTTTCAAATAAAGAATACAAGAGAGGACTGGGGGTATAGCTTGGAGGTAGAATACCCCGGGCTTCCATCCTCAGTGATATAAAAAAAAAAAAAGCAAATAGGCAAACAGGAAATAAGTAAAGAATACATGAAGGAGTAGAAATGTAGAATTTAATCCTAGCATATCAATAAGTATTCTAAATAAAAATTATTTACACATCATTCAAGAGGTTATCAGATCGGATTTAAAAAGCAAAACCTGACTATGTACTACATAATGAGAACCTGACTACACTTTTGATATTTGACTGCTGGTAGCTTTGAAGTCTCCTTCTCTCAGTCCTTCTTTTGCTTATCTGAGAAAGCAGATAAGCAAGTCTGGGCCATGGTGAACTTTATAAGATTTGATTATTTTGCTGACACCCAAAGAAGAAGCACCCAGACTTGCTTATCTGCTTTCTCAGATAAGCAAAAGAAGGACTGAGAGCCAGTATCCTTTCTCTTGAGCCATGTTGAACCTGTCTGAGATCACCTCTCCCCACAACAATGTCTGTCACAAAACTCACACTTTCCTGATAGAGCGGATGGGATTAGCAGCATGAGACTCAACTTCCTTCTAAACTTTGGGAGAAATACACTGTTAATATAAGAACACAAATAGATTTAAACTAAGAATAAAAAACAGAGAACACAGAGATACTCAAAAGGAATGATGGTGGCTATATTAATATCACATGAATGAATATTACATAGAAAAAGGAGATACATAATGACAAAGGAGTCTATTTACCAAGAAGACATAACAATCTTCAGTGTGTTAACACCTAATAATAGAGGCCCAGCATCATGTCTTAGGTTTGGTGCTCCCAAGAGCATTCCTAATATTAGGATTTCATTGTAGTCATTTGATAGGGAGTGGAGGAGACCTCAGGAAGCATTAGGAGGGAAGAGGAGAAGAGATGTGAGGAGAGGAGAGAGACAAGGCATGTGTCAGCTCAAATAATTGTGCAAATGAATAGGGTACCAAGATATGTGTAAACATTGTATATTATGGTTTGAATACAGACTGTCCCTTGGAAAATTTAATGTATTGGCAATGTAAAAATGTTTATAAAATAATTGAGTTAGGGCTCTAAACTCATCAGTGGAAAAATTCATTGATGGATGTATTATTTGGATGACACACTGTGTGGTATCTAGGGAGATAGGATGTGACTAGAGGAAGTAGGTCACTGGGGGTGTGGTCATGGGAGTATACCTGTTCCTGGTCCCTTCCTGGTTCTCTGGTTTGGCTGCCCTGAGCTGCTCCCCTCCGCCACACCCTGCCACCATGCTGCTTCTGCCTTGGAGGCAGCTGCTCATGAACTGAACCTCTCGAATCAGGAGCCAAATAAACCTTTCCCCCTAAAGTTATTCCTATCAGGTATTTTGGTCATAGTGATTAAAAAAAAAGGTACCTAATCCATTACATAATGTTTAAATCATGTTAAACATACATCTCCTCAGCACTGATCATTTCCTAATTTTTTTTTTCTTGAGATATCAATTGTACAGAATAGTGGGGCTCATGGTGGCATATTCATACATGTGCACGTTTTTAATTTATCTCCCCTGTACCTCCCTTTGCCCTACACTCCTCCCTCGCCCTGATTTCCATACTAATGGCCCCTTCTATTTTCAAAACTGCTTTCTTCTTCTCTAGCTTCACATATTAGAGAAAACCTATGACCTTAGAAATTATGAGTTTGACTTGTTTCACTTAATAAGATAATAACCAGTTCCATTCATTTCCCTGCAGATGACATACTTTTGTTTTTTTTTAATGGCTGACTAAAACTCCGTGTGTGTGTGTGTGTGTGTGTGTGTGTGTGTGTGCACGCGCCCGCGTATATGTTACTTTTTTATACATTCGTCTGTTGATGAGCACCTGGGCTGGCCCCATAACTTGGTTATTATGGACCATGTTGCTATAAATATGAGAATGTGTCTATCTCTAAAGCATGCTCTCATTAATGTATATTAATATATCGAGAAGTGTCATTAGCTGGATCAGATTAAGTTCCATTTTTAGTTTTTGGAAGAATTTTCTTATTGATTAGTAGCTGTACTAATTTAGATTCTGACCAACAATGTGTAAAAGTTCCTTTTTCCCCATATCCTCACCAGCATTTATTACTATTTTTGATGATTGCCATTCCAACTGAAGTGAGATGAAATGCCAGTGTAGTTTGAGTTTGCATTTCTTTAATGACTAATGATGTTAATTTTTTATATGATTGTTGGCCATTTGTACTTCTACTTCTCAGGAGTATCTGTTTAATTGAATTTTACATTTATTTAATTATTTACTTGGGATATTTATTTCTACATATTTTATTTTTTAATCTATCATAAATATATTTTTCTGGAGAATTCATTATTGATATATAGAAAAGGTATAATATTTGTTATGCTGATTTTTTGCATTCTGCAACATTTCTATTTTTTTTTATCTGTTTAAAGTCTTCTGGCGGAACTTTTAGTGTCTTCTAAATATAGGGATAATTTGACTTTTTCCTTTTCTATTTGTATTCATTTTATTTTCCTCTCCTGCCTAATTAGTCTTATTGGAATTTCAAGTATTATATTAAATAAAAGTAGTGAGAGCAGACATCCTCATCTCATTCATTATTTTTTAAAATGCTCTAAATTTTTGCCAGTTTAGTGTGAAGTTGGCCTTAGGTTTGTCATATGTAGACTTCAGATTGTTGAGTTAAATTCCTATAATCTCTACTTTCTTCATGGATTTTTGAAACCATCAGACTTTAAAAAATCTTTTGTTTATAACAAGCTATTTTAAAATGATAGCAACTCAATATGACAGTAAAGATAAAAAGAGAAATAAACAAAAGGACAAGAAAAAATATACCAATAAGAAAATGTTCCAATTGTTCCATTCCTCCACACATTTTAAACGTTTGTTATCCTATTTTATATATTTCTATACTTTCTATTGCCTAACATATTCATGTAGTTATTATTTTTATTATTTTGTTTTTTAGTGTTCACACTAAAGATATGAATGGTTAGTGTATTACATTTTCAATATCAGAGAATTCTGAGTTTGTTTGTATAATTACTCTTCCCAGGGAGTTTTATACCTTACCATGTTTTCTTCTTATTCACACATCTTTTTGTCAGTTTGAAGAATTCTGGTTAGCATTTCTTGTGAGACAAGCCTGGTGGAGATACATTATTTCAGCTTCTGTTTGTTTGAGAATATCTTTATTTCTTCTTTATTTCTAGAGCATGAAATATTTTTTCACCCTTAAGTGCTGTGAAAATATGATGCTACTCTTTCCTGGCCTATATGGTTTCTGTTGAGGAGTCTGCTGTTGGGTGAATTGGGAAAACATTGTGTCATATGTATTTCTTTCATCTTTAAGCCTCAAGGCTTTTGTATTTATTAGTCACTTAAAAAATCTTGATTATGACATGTTTTGGGGTTCATTTCTTTTTTAATTTTTTATTGGTGCATTATATCCATACATCATATTGGGGTAAAAAACTTGTGTGTACATTTCATTCAGTTAAACTTCAGTGGTGACTTCTGACTTCCCCATACCTGGATATTTGGATCCTTCTCTAGATTTATAAAGTTCTCTGTTATTATTTCTTTGAGTAAGCATTCTACCCCTTTGGCATTCTCAAGTTCTTCTTGAATCCTAAATAGTTGCTCTTTTAAATTGTTGCAAAGTTTCTATAAGTATTCTTCAATCCTTTTAATTCTTTCTTCCTTTCTCTCTTTTGACTGTGTGTTGTTCCATAGCTTGCTAATTCACTCTTATTTCTTCTTCACAATACTTTCTTCTATTTGATATAATCTGTTATGATACTTTTCATAACATCTGTGTGTGTGTGTGTGTGTGTGTGTGTGTGTGTGTGTACTTTTTTTGGTCCATAGCATTTTTAATTTTGCTGAGTGTATTTCTCAGCTCAAAAAGTTGTTTTAATATTTCACTTAATTAAAATTTTAAATTAATTTTAATATCTCTGTTAATTGTCTCTGCTATAGTACTGAAATATTTTGTTGTTTCATTTCAAGCTCATTAAGTTCCCATAACAAACTCTGTATTTGAAATTTTCTTATACTGATTATTACTTGGTCAATTTCTGGCATCTTATTTTGAGTACTAGATATGGTCATATGTTCCTAAAAGCTTTTGGTACTTTTTAAATATGTGGGCAATGAAAGATTTGGTATTTTTTTCCAGTGTTCCTAATCTGACTTGTTTGTGTCTGGCTTTTCAGAAATTCTAAGCTGTGTTTACTTCCATTATTTCAGCAGTAGATGGTGCTATGGCCCAGATTTGTAAGAAGTCCTCTGCTAATTTGTTGTCACTGTTTCATACTAGAGGGCAATCCAAGCCCATATGTGTCCCAGCTACTGCTGGTATATTGTTTAGAAAGAACAGTAGAATACCTAGAAATAGTAGTCAGTTCCTACAAGTCTTCCCATGGGTTCAGGGTAGACTCAGGTATTTTTACCTGTGCTAAAACTTTTCAGTATTTTTCTGGCTCTGGGTGGAGTTGCTGCGAATAGAGAAGCCCCAGGCTCCTACGTCATACCTGCGGTCACCAGTGACACCTAACTGTGTCACATAGTTGACACAGGTGACACCCACCAAGACCAGTGTAATGCTGGGCTATGACCAAGGCCCCACCTTGCTATGGGCTACCTATCACTGATAGAGACCTGCAGCTCCAAAACATTTCTTGGCTGCAACTGATACTAGCTGGAATAGAAGTTCAGTAAACTGGGCCATTAGGATCTGCCCAGTCTTAGGTTTTACCAGCACTATGTTTTAGGGAAAATTTTCTGCTTACTATCAAGTATTACTCCCCCTTTCAAATTAGGGCCTTACACAACACTATGCTGCCTGGGTTTGTTGTAGTGTTGGTGAAGACAGCTCCTTGACCACCTAGGATGAAGGCAAGTAGGTTGCATCTTAATCTCACAGTAATAAGGACTTACACATTCTTAGGGGTGCATTGGGTCCCATACCCTAGCTGGTAGTGATAGAGCCCAAAATATGTCTTCCTGATGGGGAACAAGTCTTTGCCTGGTGCTAGGGGCAATTCTAGAATTCTACCTATAAACAATGTCCTAGTGATAGCTGTGCTGGCCAAGGCTGGGAGATGGGTGGTGGAGACAGTCCATTGAATACCAGGCCTAACACTAAACTGGATCACACCTGATCTTCACAGTCAAAAGGGCCTGTTCAATCTCAGAAGGAGGGCTGGTGCTACTCAGGCTTACTCTGAGGCTGGTACTAATGTGGCCAATATGTGATCTGGCTTTCTAGTGTATACATCTGGCCACCTTATGTTAGAACTAATCTAGAATTTCTGTGAACTCTGGCCTGTGCATGAGCATATGAGTTTCTACTGGGTGTTTGGTCTCACTGTGGTGGGACTAGAACTGGGATCCAAGACAAAGCCCTGTGGTGGCTTTCATGCCCTGCTGCCCAGTGGGTCTAATACTGTTCCCACTCTGCTGCTGAGGTTTGAGAAGAAGTATGGAAAGTAAGACAAAATAGAAAGCCCCAACCTTCCTTTAAAGGTTATTTTCTGTGTTTCTGCTTTTTTAAAATATAGATTATTGTTTTTTGTGCTGATGGCTGAAGATGCCTGAGGCTGGAAGGAGTGAACTTTAGTGTGGCAGGCTGGTTGGCTGATAGCTGGCAGCCACCATACCCCTCTCTACACCTGGGCACACGAGTTCAGCTGCCACCCTAGAGCACAGAAGGTGGCTTCTCCTTCAGCAGTCCAGCCAGGCTGGCATCATGACAACCGCAGCTATAGCAGGTGCCCATGACTGTTCTGTCAGCCCTTGCCTTGGTTGCAGCAGATTCACAGCACTACAGCTTCACAGCCCTTCAGTCCATTCAAATGTCTCCCCTGTGATCTGCAAGGGACACCACCCCCTCCAACATAGAGGGCAGGTGAGCCCTCTGCACAGATTGACATGGCTATGCCAAAACTATACAGTTAGTAGGCAGGGGACCTTATGTAGCATGGAAATGCAATTTTTCCCTATAATAACTCTAAAACAACTCTCATTCTCTGTGTAAATCTCCCTCTATGTATGGCTTCTCTTTACGTTATAGCACAAACCCTAAATTAGCCTTTTTCTGACGCATTTATTTTTTCCTATTTGTGATTTCTTTCTAAAGTAGAGATTACTGTTCTAAGAGCTGATAACATCAAGGAATACTAGCTCTGAGGATGGCTACTAGCCAGAGAGCTGCCAAGAGCTGCAGAAAAGCTAACTGGAGATCTGCTAACCCTGGCTGCTGGAAGAGTTGCTAGCTCTGACCAATAGGAGAGCTACAGGAAGACCAATCAACTCTGGCTGCTTGAAGAGCCGTAGGAAGAGTCTCTAACAGGAAGAACTGAGATCTGCTAGCGCTTGAAGCTTCGAGCTGCTAACACTGGGAGAACCACACTTTGCCTATTTGAGATTTCTAATAGAATCAACCAAAGACCTGTCAGCTGATTGGCTATAAGGGGAGTAAACCACCTGACTCAACAATGCACTTGTCGAAGCTCACTCTACAGACTCTGGCCTGGAGGTAAGAGTCATGGGGCACACACAGCACTGGTTTTCCCCCTGGGAGGGCTAGTTCTGGGTTTCTAGTCTAACTCCTAGACTTTATTCTTCTGACTTTCCTCAAGTAGAGGTGCCTCTCTCTACAGTAGGCTGCTTGGAGTTGGGGAGAGGTGATGCAGGCAATAACTTCTATCTTGCCTTCTTTAATATATCTTTAATTTTCTTAAACTAAAAGTAGACACCATGGTCTCACATGGTTTTCTTAGCTTTTGCAGGGACACTTTAGTGCCTGAACAATGGTTCAACTCGGTATGCCTGTGGGGAGAGAGCACCAGAGGATCTTAGCAGCCATCTTGATCTGCCAATTTTTAAAAATTTAAGGCGTTAGCTTTTTTGAATAAGATAGGCCACAATAAAGGATACAGCCTTTAAAATTACTTTTCTTATGTTTTACAAGTCCACACTATCAAAGAACCGCATTATTTCAGACTTGTCAGTAATGCAGGTACATGTTATGTTACAGAGCAACACAGTTGCCTCTTCTTTTCCATCATTGTAATAACCTAAAATTACCATTAACTTTTTTATTGTAAAAAAACTATTCAATTCTTTTGGACGTCTTGCCTTCTCCCACTTCCCCTCCCATGAATTTATGACTCATGAAATCATATCAAAGCAAAAGTTCAGGGACACACCAAATCATCTTCCCCTGTGAGCTTCCCAGTATCCAGCAGAGGGCAGCACTATAACAGGAAAATTGTGCTGCTCTCAACTGGAGGTTCCTGAAGTTCTACAGATGAGTAACTGTAGAACTTGAACAGATAGAAACCATACTAAATAGCCACATTAGAAGCCAATGCTATATATTTTGTTCTTTCTTTTCTCTGTAACATTTAGAATAGGGAATCATCTTTGAGCTGAAAAGACTAAACTCACAGGACAGAGGTCAGGGCAGATTTTCTTTTCTACTCTTTGTACTTTACTAGGAAGTACAAAGTTTCTAGGAATCTCAGAGTAAGGCATAAAGGAATGCCTCTTCCTAGAGCCCCCTGTGCCTTCTTTGCCCAAGGAGGCCCTTAGGACTCTGCACATGTGGTCCATCCTGAAGCCCAATTCTCTCAGCCTCTGACCATAGATAAGAGTCACCACTTCCATCCAGGCCCCTTAGGGAGGAGTGGGAGAGGGGTTCCTGTATACGCTTTGCACACAGAAAGTCACTCCACCTGGTGTTGCCCCTTAACGCTTCAAGGAAAACAACCTCCCATCCTGCAGCTGAGATGAGTGTTATGTAGTCAAAACTGTTGTGCTCTGATGAAAATCTGTGCTAAGGATGCACCTCACTTCTTCCCTGGGAAGGAAAGCACAGCGAGAGAACAGCCTACCATGGCCCCCAGTTATGTCAAAATGCAAGGGATTCATGGATGATGTACTCACTGAGCTGCATGGGTGGATTTGAACTCGATTCTGGACGTAAGGGATGGGCAGGATATGGAATGGCCGGCAGCAGTGTGGTGGAAACTTCATAAATAAGCAAGTGCAAGGGGTCAGCCAGCCGGCAGCAGAGTTATGATGGTAAGATTGCCACAGCACATCTTGTAGCCTAGAGGGACAGCTTTTCTGCCTTGACCTGAAGAAAATACTTATTTTTTTTTACATTTTCTTCCATTATATTTTTATATTTTTATAAGTATTATGATTAGATATGACTAGATATAGACTGTCCCCTAAAAAGCTCATATAACATTGTTCAGAGTTGATGTAATTAAACCATGAGGATTATAATTATCAGTAGATAAAAGCCATTGTAATAGATTTACTGAGTGGCAATCTAGGCCAGAGGCTTGTCCCTGGGTGTGGCCTTAAGGATTGTGCTTTTGTCTTTGAATGTCTTTGCTTGCTATTTGGCTCCCAGTCTCCATGATGTGAAAGCCACCCCCCCCCCCCCGCCCCAATACCATACCCTGAGCTCCACAGACCCGGTCTCACATAGGCTGAACCCTGAATCTCCAAAATAGTGAGCAAATAAATCTTACTTCCTCTAAATTGTGTGGCCAGGTTTTGGGGGTTAAAGGAGTAAGAATGTTGACTGAGACAATGTTTGTCCATTTTCTATTGCTTTAACAAAATGCTGAAGGCTTGGTATTTTATAAAGAAAAGAGATTTAGTTAACTTACTATTCCAGAGGCTCAGAGCTTAGTGTAAGCATCAGTTCAGTTTTGGTGTAAGCATCAGTTCAGTTTTACAGGGTCCACAGTAATTTTATCTATATTAAATCTTCTCTCCTGTATTAGATAATACACTGTTAATGCCTGGTACAAATTTTCAAGTTTTCAAATTTAATATAATACACATACAAGACACAGTATACACACATATACATAAACATAATTTCTCAGTGAATTTCCACAAATGCATCATACTTGTGTAATTGGCATCCAGATTAAAAGACAGAATGGTATCAGCATTGCAGAGGCATCCTGGGTGCAATTCCAGGCCTTGCCCACTGCACCCTTCCTCCCCCTCTTTCCTCAGTGGAAATCACCACCCTGACTCTAGCAGCACTTATTAGTTTTTTAAAGTGTTGATTTTATATTAACAGAATCACATATTCCTACCTGAGGATTCTTTATCTCTGTAATATATTTGTGAGAGTCACCTCTGTTGCATATGGCTGTGGTTTATCAGATCTGCAAATTAATTTACTTTGTGAATGTGTTCTGATTTATTTATTCTACTGTTGCTGAACACTGGGAGAGTGCATTGATCTGCTTAGACTGCCATAGCAAAATACCACAGAGTACCTGGTGGCTTAAACAGCATAAATATATTTTATCATAGTTCTGGAGAACAGAAGTTTTGGATGAAAGTGCTGGCTGATTTGATTTCTGGTGAGGACGCTCTGCCCTATCTTGTGTCCTCAGATGACCTTTCTTCAGTGCATGTGATGGTGGTGGTGGGGTAGAATGGTTTGGTATATTTTTCTGTTATGAAGACAATAAATAATTCTACATGATTCAAATTCTACCCTTATGATCTATTTAACCACCATAATGCTCTACCTCCAAATACAGTCACATTGGAGCATGAAACTTAAGCAGAAGAATTTGGGTATGTATGTAATTTAGTTTATTACAGATAGTCTCTAGTGTGCGGTTATTAAAAGGTTGTTATGAATATTCTGGAGCATATCTTTTAATGAGAACACGTGTGCATTACTCTCGGATGTATTTCTAAAATAGTTTTGCTGTAATATAGGATTTCTATCTGTTAACTTCTGCAGACACTCAAAAAAGGCTTCCAAAGTCACTGTATAATAGAGTAAGGATAGTTCTGTATTGTTGTCAAAATATGGTGTTTTGGGGGATGCTACTCTTTGATTCTTATCTGTGGGTACAGATTTGAGTATTTTTACTTAATGCAAACTTGATTTACAGAAGTGCTGCCCCCAAATAGGCCACTCAATGTGGAAAGGAGGACTCACTGATGGTGGGTCAGTGATGTAAGCGTCAGGACACTAGTTAGTGACCAGGCATGGACTTCCTCAAGAGGCATCATTACTGCAGCCACACCCTAGAGCCTCAGGAAACTTCTTCTTTTTGATACTCATATCTCTAGACAAAATCATTATATTAATGCCCACTGAGAATGCTCTTGTGCTTAGATACAAGTAGGTGGTCACAATACTTGGGATATTTCTAGGGTTAGAGATGGAGACAGCCTGTGGGAAATGTAGGCCTGGTGAAGATCCTTAAAGAGGAGATCTGTACTAATGGCCTTGCGTGAAGGATACTTGCACTCCCATATTTATATGTTTCTACCACCTCTAAATGCAAAGAATTGCTGCCTCCATTTCCCATTTGTACTCTCTTGAGGTCTTCCTCCTTCCCACTCATCCACACCCACTTTCTATCAACAAGAGGTTCTCTCTGCCCTGCTGACCTCTTGCTTCCACACTGCTGTTATCTCCTCTCCATCTGGTGGTTCATATGGGTGTGTGCCTGTAAGAACTTTAGTTTACTGGGCTTTTAAGAAGAATTTGTGAAGAGAATAGAAATTGCCTCATCCCTTTCTTTTACAAGAAGTGGCAAATTGCTTTTTATGAAACATCAAAATTTGAAAGCAATCTTTCTTTACAGTTTTGACAGCTATATTGTATCCCAGAATATTATCATTCAATAAATTATTTAACCATTTCCTATTATTGGTCAATCAGATTATTTCAGATTTTTTTTTTTACCATTTTTCACTTCACTAAGGTGAACACTTGATTCAGATGTCTCTGAGATCATTTAGGATTATTTCTAGAGAACAGTGTTTTCAAGAATAGGTTTTATATGCAACAAAAATATTATCTTTAGATATAAACAACTTATAAACATCAAGGAAAAGAAGACATTAAAATGGCAAATATTTGAAATGATACTTTACATGTAAAATAAAGTCTTATTTTTCTTACAACCTAACAAATATATTCCTCCATTCATATATATATATATATGTATATATATATATATATATATATATATATATATAGTCATACAATCTATAATTGTGCCCATTTTTAACTGGTATATATTGCTATGGAATTTATAACACTGGCTCCTATTATTTGGAGAAATTTAATTAAAATGTTTTTTCTAAAAAGAAAGAACAAAGCTGGGCACGTTGTCTCACACTTGTAATCCCAGCACTTGCGAGACTGAGACAGCAAGATCCTGAAGTTTGAATGCCAGCCTCGGCTACTTAGTGAGGCCCTGTTTCCAAATAAAATATAAAATAGGTCTGGGAGTATAGTTCGGAGGTAGAAAGCCCCTGGGCTACTCAGTACCACAGAAAGAGAAAGAAAGAAAGAAAGAAAGAAAGAAAGAAAGAAAGAAAGAAAGAAAGAAAGAAAGAAAGAAAGAAAGAGGAAGAAAGAAAGAAAGAAAGAAAGAAAGAAAGAGAGAGAAAGGGAGGGAGGGAGGAAGGGAGGGAGCGAGGGAGGGAGAAAGAAAGAAGAAAGAGAGAAAGAGAGAAAGAGAGGGAGAAAGCAAGAGAAAAGAAGGAAAAAGTTTTATTGTTGCTTACGTATGGTGAGGCCAGAGGATCAACGCATAATTGCTGTTGAAGAGAGATTTTGCTGCTCACAGTTTCTAAGACTAGGGGCTCTCTGTGCCTGTGGGGAGGGCCCACATGGGTATGCATGTACTGAGGTCATTTAGAAGGTATGGGGTCTGTGAAAAAGAGATTCATTGTGGTTTCATGGGAGGAAAGTAAAGTGGGTTAGACAGCCTAGGATTGGTTAGTTTGAATAATTTCTCTGGGCTCTGGAGCACAGGAGCTTCTCTTTCTGGTACCTAGTCCTGGATGGTCAGGGAAAATAGTTAGTGATATGGAGTATGAAAGCCTGATAAAGGATGTGGTTATAGTTGTGAGATCTGGACTGATTCATTTGTATATGAAAGGAATGCCCACAGGTAAATGATTTTCTGTCTCTTGGAATAAGCTAACACTGGGAGGAGCTGTCCTTTCATAATCAGCAAGGGTTCAGATGTCCAAGTATTAGAAAATAGAAACAAACAAAAAAAAGGTTAATACAAAGGCCAGGACAATGCGACTTATAAGTGTTACTTAGATGCGATTGATGGGTTAGTACAGATTTTACTAAGTTGACCCCCAAAAAGTAACACGGAGTAGTGACAAAAAAATCTTTGACAATTTAATAGGTATAAGTAGGGTATGAATTTCCATGCTTTATGCGCATGCTATTTGATTGTTGAAGGGTCATTTGGGTGTGTTCAGTGGTGCCTGAAAGGCCTAGCTATCAGGAAGATTGAATTCAGAGGATCTTTTGAGCCCAGGAGTTCAAGGACATCCTGGGAAAAATAGACTCCATTTTTTCCAAAAGAAAGTTTGTATGTGAGTGTCTCGAAGTCCCCTTGAAACCTCTAGTAGTTTACAGGATGAAGGGGGGCTGTATATGGATCCATCCTTCCCCACACCCAGTATATATCACAATGTGTTCCTGGCCCATGTCCATAGAAGAAAAAGTAGGAAAAGAGAAAATATTTGGTAATCTTAGAAAGACTACAATCTCCCTTCAGCTTCTGTTAAGCCAGTGAGCATTCTAGAAATCTCATGACCCTCATCACTTTCCAGTGTGAAAAGAGAGCCCCAGCAGTACCAGATTCTGAGAGTAGAGACTGGCACCCCAACTTTTGGAAGTTTGTGCCATTTATTCTTGCGGAGTCTTGTGCAAGCTCCAAAATCACGCAGAGGACTTAACCGAGTTTGAAAAGGAGAGCTCCTTTTCCATCTTCCTGATGAGTCTGTAGGAGAAATTTATTTAAGAGTAAGTCTGCTGGTGCCTCCAGTGGCTTGCCTGGTTCTGTTGGATTCTAAGAACCAAGCCTTTCAGTGGTTTCTTATTGTCTAAAGATAAAGCCTTTCCATAGTCTAGTGGCCAAACCCTTTATCCTCTCTTTACCTGTATGATGCAGCAGGTCTTCCCCCTTAGTGCCCATGCCTGTCTGTCTCCACTGCTAATGTCCTCTTTTCTCCTCGAAATCCTGCCCACCTCATAGTATCCAGTACCATCAGAAGATGTCACAGATCATTTGGGGAATTAGCAGTTTTAAACACTTGATAATTCTTAAGACAAGAAAATATACAGGCCATTTTTTCTGTGTTGGGGTTACTTCTTTCACTCAGATGTTTATAGTATGATGCAGTTTGATTTTTGCCGAGCCCTTTCTGTATTATCATTCAATTCAATAGGTGCAATTAATTCTATTGCATCTGAGACCTCTTGCAACATCTTGTGTTGATAGGATGGAGGGGACAGTATACTGATCCATTTTTCCACATACACGGTATACATCCTAGCGGGCTTCTGGTCTGTATCTGTAGAAGAAAAATATGAATATGTAACACTCTAGTTCTTTATATAAATAAAAAGAAGCCATTGAAATTCTGGTCCTATTTGTTTCTCTGGTCCACCTTATTCTCACTCATACAGTCTCTTAAATATTTTGGGTCTAAATTTTTCTATTTCAGAATTATCTTTTTTATTTTTCATTAAAGGCTAAAGATAACATTTCAGATCAACCCTACCAAGCAGAGACTGATTTTATAATCAGGCTTTTGTGAAACAAATCGAAAAAGTACAAAGCTCAGTGTTCATCAGAGTGTAGTGCCTGATTCCTGGAGTTATGCATTCTTTTTAGATAGCACACAAACTAACTCTGCATCATTTATACAAGTGATATGTACTTAGTCTATTATTTATTAGAAAAACTTCTATTATAAAACTCACAACTTTGTGGACACTATTTGTGGCAAGTATGATTGGGGGTTCATTAAAATTTGTCCTAATTTCTTTGGAAATAACCCTAAAATATTTCCCAGACTTTGCTATGATTGAATAGATCATGTGACAGTTCCATGCAATAGAATGTGAGTTGCAGTGAGGAGTATGCCATTTATTCTGGACCCTGAAGCCCCCATAGTCACTCCTCCATCCTCCTTCTTTTCCAGCTCACTGGAATCAAAACCTATAAAAAATTTGGAAACATAAAGTTAAGTATGGCAAGGCCACCACTGTCTAGATGGGAGTGAGAAAACTCCATTCCAAGGGCCAAATCTGTCCCCATGTGTATTTATAAGCATAAAGTTTTGGTGGAGTATACCCATGCCCAGGTGCTTATGTCTATAACACTCTCTATGGCTGTTTTCACTGCGGCAGCACAGTTGGGTAACTGCCGCAGAAACTGGTTGGTCTGCAAAGCCTCAAATATTTACTGCCTGCTATCTACAGGATGTGTGGCAACACATGACCCATGAATGACCGTGTGGAAGACAGCCGCACTGTTGACCTGAAGCACAATCTAGATTTTATTTTTTTAATTTATTCGTGCACTGTAGTCTCACATCTTAATGTAGATCATGTTGACAATGGCATATATTCACACAGTACTTGGTACCCCTCCTGCTTCTCCTTTTTCTTGCCTCCCAGTAATGTCGGATTAACAATGTTATGTTCACACGTATACACAAATTCGAAGAATGTAGCTTTTCCATTATTTAACCTCAGTCTTCCTCCTCTCCTACCCCTCCTTTTTGGCTATATTGAGGTTTCCCTTCCATTATCTGGTGTCTCTCTGATATCCCTAATACTCCCTAGCTTGAGCATATTAGAGAAAACATATGTCCCTTCTCTTTCTGTGCTTGGCTAATCTCACTTAATGTTCTTCAGGTCTTTCCATCTTCTTGCAAAAGCCATGATTTTGTTCTTTATTGCTGAGTAGAATTCCATTGCGTGTATTTCCCATAATTTTGCAATCCACTCATCTGTTGATGGAGACCTAGGTTAGTTCCATATTTTGGCTGTTGTGAATTATTCTGCTATGAACATTAGTATGCATATGTTACTGTAGTTCTCTGATTTCAGCCCCTTTGGAATGTTACCCAGAAGTGGTATAGCTAAATTATATGGTGGGTTCATTCCCAGTTTTCTAAGAAATCTCCACACTGATCTCCATAATGGCTGAACTAGTTTGTACCCCACCAAAAGTGTAAAAATGTTTCTACTTTCCCACATTCTTGCCAGCATTTGTTATTATTTGGCTTCTTTATGCTTGATACTGTGATTAGGGTTAGATGGAATCTATGTAAACCAAAAGAAGCCACTGAAATTCTGGGACTGTTTGCTACTCTGGTAGACCATATTCTCCTTTCTACATTCTTACTCTGTGGTCCAAGAACGATGGCCTAGTGGGGATGGCTTAAATACCAGGAGTTCGTGCCCCTCAAGATGACCACTTATGATCATAAGGAGTGAAACTATCCCCTTTGTGTCACGGCTACAGACAGAATCTCTCTCAGATGCTCTGACTCAGTCTTAGACCTACTTTGAGCCCTGAGTGTCTAATTCTCTATTTGTAGCAGGGTCCAGAGCCTTGGAAGGTATAGACATTGTACAATTTTTGCCCAATGATATGACCATTAACAGGAAGATGTTCCCTGAAGCTCAAAGACAGGACTGCAATGGTGATGACCCTGACAAAGCCAGTTCTTTGCCCCCCAGTTGGCATTCATGGTGGTGATTGAGATTGCCACTGTATTTGCATTACTAAGTGATCATTGATTACCAACAGTTCACTTTCTACAAAGAGAGAATTTTACTCAGGCATACACTTCTGAAATCTAGATATGTTACTTTTGAAAACAAGATGTGTTAATACTTATACTTATTTATTTGCTTTTAATTTAACATTATTTTACTTCAAAAATTACAGTAACATATTTTAAACTTGACCACACTTAACCTTAATTTATTGTATCATTTATTTCAATGAAAAGGGGGTAAAATCTCATTGTTAATGAATGTGTCAGAGTAAAAAGATGTAATCTATTTTATAATAATTATTAATAATTATACAGGTAGTATGCTGATATATATATCAGGCAAACATGCATGAGATGCCTTCCCTCATCACCTTCTGGATCCTAGCCTTCTGCTCTCCCAGTGCAGAGTTCTCCACTGAGTTCTATACCTGATTAATCCTGTGATGAACAGGTGAAGCTAAGTGAAGCCCAACAGGACATGTGCTACCTCATGTCCAAAGCCTGTTCTAACAGGTGCCCTCCATGCGTCTGTTGTAAATTAATGGATGTGGGGATGTTGTGGGAAGTTAATTTGGAGCCCCCAAAGACATTTTCTCTCCCAGGTTTTGCCCATCAGCTTAGGACATCAAGACTGTTCTTAGGATTTGACTCTCTAGATCAGATACTTCTGTGGAGGAAAACTTGGAAAGTCTCCAGGGAAAAAGAAATGACTCCAATCAACTGTCACTTAAACACAAAGAGATGAGTCCCTTCCAGCTGAAGTGACAGCTGGGAGATTATTCTTGTTAAGCAGACACAAAATCTGCTGTGAGGCTTGGTGGACTTTAGCTTCTCCCCTCACTTCTGCAGTTATAACGAGCTAGGAATGGACATCAGAGGCTGGAGAAGGTACGTACGGGGAATATATAGGAAGGGCTGCCTTTGTTTGTAAAATGTACTGTTTACAAGAAGTCTAGTGAGACAACAGTGGGTTAGGACACAACTTACTTCTACTCTTTTTGTTTTGCTAAGAGAACACAGTACAATTTTCACAGGCTGAGAGCCAGAGCTGTTTGCCAGGTTTCAAAGGGCAGCCAGCTAGAGAAAAAGGCAGGAAGGTTAACACATGGTGTGTGCGTGTGTGTGTGTGTGTGTGTGTGTGTGTGTGTGTGTGTGTGTTGCTAGATAATTTTAAAACAGCTTTGTTGTCTATGTCTGATGACCATGCAGATTATCACATGTGGATAGAGAGGGGGTCTTTTAATTAGGGTGTGCATACCTACCAGTTGTCACAGGGGCTGGAGTGAGTGCTTATGGGCATCCCCTTTTGAATTTTCCAGAACTTTCATTTAAGCCAAATCTTATGGTCTTGGAGGAGCTTATGAGCTTCTTAGATACTGACTTGTGCTGCATGGCTGCTGTTTGTTCAGTCCTTCTTCTGTGCTTATTGTTCTGGTCAGGGAAAGGGTAGCCTTGCTAAATGAACTTGGGAAAATAGAACACATCTTTCCAGTTACTTGCCTTTTCCTCTGGCCCTTAACCACTCACCCCTGCCCTCCTCACCTTGGGCCAATAAACTGATTATGCAACTCTGCACAAAATGAAGGTATTTTGTTTTGTGATAAGACTGGCCAGTGGAACGTATTAAGCGTGAGAAGTGGTTGCTAGTCACCTATGGTAAAAGTCAAAGACCTAGCTTATTGTCCCAGCTTTGAAAATGGGTTACTCTGTGACCTTTTTCAGCCCATACCCATTCTGGACACAAGATTCTTCTGGACAAAAAGAAAAATATTGCTTACTTTTGCTGCCGTCACAATATATGACAGACCTGTGACTTTAGTGACAGACATTTATTTTTCATAATTCTGGAGACTGGAAGTCCAGATCAAGGTCTTACTTGGCAGGGCTGGTTTTCTCTGAGGTTTTTTTGCTTGCTTGGCAGAAGGCTGTACCCTTCTTACCTCTTTGCATGGAGGGACATATGTACACAGGTACCCTTGTTGTCTCTCTGTATTTCTAAACTTATTATGAGGAAACTGAACATATGGTTTAGGGTATACCCTAATGATCTTGAATAATCTCCTCTAGTAAATCTCCATTTTTTTCTTTTTGGTACTGAAAATTTAACCAAGAGGAATTCTACCTCTGAGCTACACCCCCAGTCCTTTCTATGTTTTATTTTGAAAATGATCTCACTACGTTGTTGAGGCTGGCCTCAAACCTATGATTGATCATTTTGTCTCAATCTCTCTTGTACTGATATTATAAGCATTTGCCATCACACCATCTGTATAATTTATTTTAAATGCAGTCACTCTCCTTGGTTCTGGGGGTTAGAACCAAACATATGAATTCTAGGAGTCACAATTTCACCCCAACAATGCATGTGGATCATGTGATGCAGGAGCTAAGGATGCTTTGTCTTTCTTGGGGTTTCCCCAGAAGCTGATCTTAGACTAGGATGCAAATGCAAGAAGTTGACTTTGGGAGATACAGGACACAGAGGCAGGAGAAAGAAGGTGAGGTAGAGAGGGGAGAACAGTAAGGACTCACTCTATAGTCATTTACCGCTGTGGATGCCTGGGGCTCAAGACTAGGTGAAAATGGTGGGGGAAGAACTGGTTTTTTTAAAGTTTGTCCAGCATGTGTTTATATGACATTTCCATTATCTATTCATTGGTAGAGGGATGCCTAAGTTGGTTTCATAATTTAGCTGTTGTTATGTGTTATGTGCAATAAACATTTTTATCATGAATACAGAAGAACAAAGTTATGTCATTTGCTGGAAAATGCATGAGACTAGAGAATATTATATGGAGATTATTCAATCATCAAGTAGGATCTTATGTTTTCTCTCATATGTGGAAGCTAGAGAGAAAATTTAAAAAAAGGGTATTTAGATATATGAGGAGACCAGCAGAATAATAGAAGGGATTGGGGGAGGGAGATAGGAAGAGAAATGAGAATGGATGAAAGAAACAGTTCAAATAATGCAGTAATGTTATGTCCATTTGAAAGATGTCACTACAGATCTCACTAGGATCTAACAAGGGGGAGCAGGGTGGAATTCAGATGAAAACATACTAAGTAATGTGTACCTGTTAGTGTCACTTTGAACCTTACTAAGACATATAATTATAATGCACCAATAAAGCATACAAATAAAGCAGGAAAGAGGGGAGGAAGCTGAGTTATTTATACACCACCTCCATTCAGTCACTGACTGAAAGTTACTCCAGGAGATAGGAATTTCTTAGAATTTCTAGCCTGCTATGGGGGAAAAGCCCTTTGCTTCAGGGAACTCCTTCAAGCAGAAAGGAGCTTCCAGAAGGTAGAAACTATCTGAGAGTACTGAATAAAGTTATGAGGTCCAAGGAAAACATCTAGCCACCAATAGCATTTTCCATAGCATTCTAGTTCAAAAATCTATGCAGTAGTCTGGGTGTGTGTACACTTGCTAGAGAAGGGAACAGAAACCAAACTAAGAAAAGTTTCTATCTCACTGTTAGATATCATTTACAATCTGCTTGAAATTTTTAGGGTCAGCCACCAAAATCTGTAAAGTGCCTCAGATATAAAAGATATTGAAATCTTTCTCAGGTAAAGTTAAAAACACTGCTGTAAATAAGAAAGCAGGCACTGGCCTAGTATAAATGAGGGACTTGGGCTCCTGCCATATTTTAATTTCCTTGTCCCCTATGGCCTCAGAGCCTTTTCCTCCAGCTGGCTGCAGAGAAACAGCCAGTTGCAGCAGGCATAGCTGGCCAATCTCTATGCTGGCCTGGACACAACCCACTCTTATGTCACCCTTGTTGTTCGACAATAAATAATCTCATAAATCCGACCCCTACTTCACTGGCAATAAATAATATCATGACTCCAGATAAACACCAGGGGAATGAATCATGTGATTCTTGCCTGGACAGTAGCTTCCCAGACAGAAGTCCACACTGGGGAAGTGAGAGTATAGTGTGGGGTTCAGTAAACACCCCTGCCTCCCAGCCACTGCTTCCCAAAACCCCAGGGTTCTTATTTCTAACCACCTGTCCCTTACCAAATAGCTCTGTGTGGGAACCAGAACCCATTATTTTTGACTGCCCAGAGGATCCAGAGTATATTAACAGGAATACAGAGGAAACTGTACAATAAAGAAGTTTAAAATCTGCAAATATCACCACTATCTAATCCTAGAACATTTTCATCACTCAAAAAGTAGGTAGCCTCATACGCATTAAGTCATTTCTCAGACCTCTCATTTCTCCCTTTGCAAGACCCTAATAACACAAATCTGTTTTTTATTTCTTTGGATTAGAAAACCAAGAAATTTCACATAATTACAAACCTGTGGCTTTGTGTGTCTGGGTCCTTTCACTTAGCATGTTTTCAAGCTTTATCTACTTTGCAGCATGTTGGTCTTTTGGCTAATATCCCATTTTGTGGATAGATAGCCATTTATTTATTGACTCAGAGGCTGATGAACATTTGAGCTATTTCAAGTTGTTTGGCTATTAGAAATAAAAGTACAAGTTTGTGTACAAGTTTTGTGTAGACCATGTTTTAAATTCTCTTGGCTATGTATCTAGGATTATGATTGCTGGTCCATTGTTAACTATTAGAGAAACTGACAACTCTCTTCCAAACCAGCCATCACAGTTTTATAACCTGTGTTTTTCCTATTTATAATAGAGTATGACTGTTTCTCCTTGCCAATATACAGAGATATGCTCTTCACTTATTTAAGTGAATATGTACTATTTCTTTAGCCAGGTATATCAGAAGGCATTTTTTATTTTTTTTATTTTTTGTGGTACTGGGGTTCCTGGAAACCCTTCTACCTCCGGGTTACACTCCCAGACCTATTTTTTATACTTTTTTATTTGGAAACAGGGTCTCTTAAGCCAGAGCAGCTGGCTTTGAACCTGCGTGATCCTCCTGTGTCTGCCTCCCAAGCGCGGGGATTACAAGCGTGCGCCACCACACCCAGCATCAGAGGGCATTTACAAAAATTCTAAATATTAGATAATTAATGATCCTGTGAAAGGGGCTTTGAGCATCTTCCTTTTGTCCCCAGAAGTTTGTAAGTAGCAATTAATTTCTAGGTGCCCATAGAGCACTTTTTATCTCCCCAATTTGGTGCTATCGTGTGCATTGCAATGCCCCTCCCAAACCCACCTTTGACTTGTCTGCTATGTGATCTGCTCCTTGAAAAGAGGGGCCATATGTTGCATTCATCTTTGTGCCCACAACACCTAGGGAGGGACCAGGTATTATGGTAAATATGAGAAGAATGAGAGGATAACTAGATGAATGCCTGATTAGAGCCAAGGGTTTTGGAGAGGCAGAGTTCATTTACTGTAAAAATTTTCTTTCCTAAATATCATTCTGAATGGTAATGAGTACCCTGTTCATGGGTTATATGTGACAGGAATAGTATATGCTAATATGGGCATCTGTAAGTGTAGGATCATCTTGAAATTTGAGAACCTGGAACTCTAGGCAATATCAGCCCAGGGAAGCCAAGAGATATCTCCTAGCTGAGCAGCTCTGAAGCTATGAATTGCTCTAAAATTTTCCAGTTTGTTCTGAGATCCCAAGGATATTCCCTGCCTGAAGGCCTTTGCCTATAGTTCTTGCCTTTGGGAACTTCATAGTGCACTAAAGTTATAATTCTACAAGGGATAGAGTCTTATATAAGAAGTTGCTGGATGAGTTTGCAGCTATCTGTACTCTGAGAGTAGCATAGGGACTATTCAGATGAAAGGGTGAACTCTGGGTAGGTGTGGCTTGAGGTCCCAAGAGATGCCAAGGGAGCTCTTTGGAAAAGGGACAGCTTTTCTCTCCTTTCAGATTATGCAACTGGGCCTGGTGGGCGGGATTTAGGTTGGTCTGACGCTGTAGGGAAGAGCCAGTGTATTTTCTCTAAGCAGTGTGGAGACCACATTGCCCCAGAGCTGCTCTATTTCCAGAATGTGGCTCTGCACTCTGGTCCTGGCCTCTCTTTCTGCTTGCCTGGCTTGGGGTAAGTTCTTCTCAAATGCAAATATTAGAGCATATTTGGAAATCTGTTCCCTATGCTCAGGTGAATGGAGATATGTGTAAGGCAAAGGCACGATGGGTCTATTTCTGCAGCAGTACCGCCCCTCACCTCTGGATTTGGAATTGAACTTGGAGCAGCACAGCTGAACAAGTGCAGAGGACAATAAAACCCTGAGACTCCTTAATTCATTTATTTTTCTTGATTAGTACTCCAAATCCATCAGATCATGGAGGCTAGGTAGGTAGAATATTAAAAGCGTCAACTCATGGTCATCTCTAGTCCAGTTCTGAATAATAGCTCAGCTCTTAAATCTGAGTTTCCTTGGGGAGTACTCAATTTCTCCATGCCTGGATTAATCAATTTATAAAATAGAGATGTAATAGGACCTACCTCATGAGGCCCTACGGAAGACAAAGTGGGTAGTTGTTTCTAGGCACTTACGATGGTGCCTGTTCTGGAGAAGGTTTAGAAAAAGGATAAAAGGTTATTTTTTAATGGAGTATATTTATGGGAAATTTGACATATGGTAAAATTAGAGCAGAAGCTCTTGGCCATTGAAAAGATAGTTCATCACTCACAGATCCTTTGGGGGTAGGGTATAGTACTGTGGTGGGTGAGAAACAAAGGGACCACGATGGTCAGTCAGGAGGCTGAGGGAAGAGAGTGCTGTGGGCAAGAGCTGTTATGGTAGTTTCTCCAGGAAAACAGAGAAGATTTGGAAGGCACTGATGCAAGTTATGCTGGTTGGGATTAGTTTAGTGTGCTTTGAGGTACAGAGGCTGTCCCTAGTTGTCTGGTATCTGACACTGTGTAACTAGGACAAATGTGTACTGGTGCAGGATATGAGAGCCAGACACAAGAGGTGGTTAATTCTGAATGGTTTCGACCCTGGAGGAGATGGTCATCCAGGATCAGCAAGGCTCACTGGTCAAAATATCAGATATAGAAAATAATCCATGGTGGATACAGTAGTACAGTGAAGGACTTCATCTCTACCACTGATATTTCATGGATTGAGAAGCTGAGACTCAGAGGGAAATATTCAATTCCAAGTTCACCTGGAAAATCATGCCCCGGTATCTCTGGCTTCTAAATCTAGAGCCAGCATTCTGTGGTAGCTCCTTCAGTGTCTGGACAGCCCAGACATGTCTGGATTTAATCTCCCTGGCTAGTTATAAACCAATGCCACAAAACCAAAATATTGTTGATTGCATTTTATCCATTTCATAATCCATATGCAGCATTTAACAAATCCATTTTAATACCATTCTCATAGTTACTCTAAGTTGTATTTTTTATTTTTTATTTTTATTGGTGCACTATAGTCTCACATCATAATGTGGATCATGTTGATAATGGCATATGTTCACACAGTACTTGGTACCATCCCTCTACTTCCATTTACCTTCCCTCCCAATACTGAATCTTCATGTTAAATATGTTATATTCACATGTATACACATATTCGTACAAAATCATGTCATTTGCAAGAAGATGGAAAGAGGTGGAGAACATTATGTTAAGTGAGATTAGCTAAGCGCAGATAGAGAAGGAACATAAGTTTTCTCTAATATGCCCAAGCTAGGGAGCATTAGGGATACCAGAGGGACTCCAAATAATGGAGGGGAAACCTCAGCAAAGCCAGAAAAGAGGGGTAAAGAGGAAGAAGGCTGAGGTTAATTTAACCAGTATTTTAAAAAAATGGATTGCATTGGGTAATTATTGCAAAATTACTTTGTTTCAAACTAGGATAAACCTATGATCTTAAAATGAAAAAATGATAAGCCAAACCACAATAGATTGGGAATACTATATCCACATCTCCAGAAAGTTTATCCATATTAGTTGTGATCATTAAATACACGAAACAACAACAAACCCTAGATGCTCACTAATGGAACTGTCATTGATACTATGAAATATGGATACTCTTTTATAAACTGCTTTTCCATAAAGACTTTCCAAGGACATTGGATCTTCCTCTGTTACACCAAATTGGGCTTCTTCTTTTCAGTTTTGGCCACACCCTTTGATGGCTGTGTTGATACATCTTTGTTTAGAGGGGGAAATTGGGTACGCTTGAGGATAGAAATTATGTCTTGTGTAGATGCTCTGACAAAGTGAGGGTACTGACTTAAGACAAAAGAAGGCCTCAGTGGTGGCCATGTTCAAATGTCTGAGAGTCCACCTGCCTCAGGAAAAATGAGTAGATTGCTTCACTGTGCCCCTACAGCAGGTGAAACCAGGAATAATGAGGAAGCCACAGGAAATGAGGAGTGATTGTCTTTCCCATAGGAATGAAGGAAAAATAATAGACAAAAACCTGGCACCTCACCTCTGAATGACACTGCTTAAAGCTTCCAAAATATTCTAAAAGCTTATTGTGTTTTTCTCTCCAGAATGTCTCTGCTTTTTATCCTCTTAATAAAATTAAGTTCCCTATCCTGGCATGCAAGGTGCTCCTTGACCAGAACCTGCTCATTCCAGATCATCTACCATTCCCATGAACTCCATCTGGTGGCGATCACATGCCATTCACCCTTTCCAGCCAGACTCAGTGTTTTGCTGTCTCTGGACCTCTGTACCTTCTCTTATTCTTGCTGCATTTTCCCTTCCATTCTTCATCTTTTATTCTTTCCTTCCCTGTTGCAAGTCTTAGCTACTCTATGAAACCACCAATCAGAAGGTCTCACTCCCTCTTTTAACTCCTGTAGTACCTCTCCAGTGCTGCCCAAGGACATGGCCTCTGTCTTCCCAGTGTGAGGTCAAGTATGTCTGTGGCTTCTTCTCTCTATAAGGTCAGCCCTCCTGAGATGATGATTCACCTCTTGTTTAAGCTCTCAACTAGGATGCAGCTCAGCACCAGGATCCTAATGAATATATGCTTCCAGAAGCTTCTGAGGGGGAATCAAAAGGCCTTATTTATTACCAGCAGAAGTTCTTATTTTTTAATTGACATTTGGCTGGATAAAATTATACCTCAAATCCAATGCACTTCTTCAGTCATACCTCTGAGTTAAGAAGGCCAGTTTTTCTCATTATTATTTTACATAAGAAGAAATCAAGCCTTAGAGAGTTTAGGTGACCTATTCAAGGTCACATGCCTAGAAAGCATCACCTTTTCCCTGTAATGACCTTATTTCCTCTCCATGTCCAGCAGGACACTCCTCGCCACCCGTGGTGGACACCGTATATGGAAAAGTGCTGGGGAAGTTCATCAGTTTAGAAGGATCTGCACAACCTGTGGCTGTTTTCTTGGGTGTCCCTTTTGCCAAGCCCCCTGTTGGATCCTTGAGGTTCACACCTCCACAGCCTGCAGAGCCATGGAAGCACGTGAAGAATGCCACCTCCTACCCTCCTATGTAAGCATGCCATAGTAGGGGTCTCTCAGTGGGAAGTTTGTTTCAGAAGATTCAGGAAGGAGGCAATATTCCAATTGGCTCTACTTTCTTCTTGAGTTCTCAGGAACCCTTTATAACCTTGATGACATTCCAGAGCTGTCAGAGCTTTCTAGAGTCTCTTTGGAGCACAGTGTTCTTGAGTATCTATTATGTACCAGGAGTCTTCTTGCGTCTTAGGATCAATTAGTGCAGAAAACAAAGGTTCCTTCCATTCCTGGAAAAAGAGATGACAAAAATAAAAATTCTGTACTTTTAAAAAATGACTACTGTTTTGGAAAATAAAGCAGGTGACTAGGTAAGATAGATAAGAAATAGTAATCTTATCTCTTCTATCTTGGCCTCTGGCCTGGTTGTAGACAGGGGTAGGTGAAGTGTGTTTGGTTGGTGTTGGAAGGGCATTGAAGGGTTGACTTGGTGGGTTCTCAACTCTCAGATGTGTCTAGATAACTAGTCCTGGACAGAGCAGTGGTTGGTCTTCCCAGTCACCAAGGCAGCTGGGCCCAAAAGCCCAAAGTGTTTATGTGACCTCATGGTCACCCTAACTTATCTCAGACACTTAAGTGACTGTTCAGACTTCACTCATGTCCTCAGCAGTGTCCTTCTGAGGGTTTCCAGAATCCTACTTCTGGTAGCCTTCTTTCCTTTAAATAATATACAGTGTTTTATATCCTGTTTTCAAGTATAATACATACATGTTATAGAAAAGTTAGGAAATACAAATAAACAAATGCAGAAAAACTAAAATAAAGTCCTTTCTGACTAAAAATGTTAAAATTAAGATTCTATTTGCTCTTAATCTTTGAGATCATGTTCTTCAGTCCTGTAATCTGTTGCATACTTTCTCCTTTGAAATGGATGGTACATACATGAAGTTAGAATGATCACTTTTTTCTTTGATCATTGTATCATCAAAATAATTTTATACTTATAATTCCCCTAAACATATCTTAAATAGCTGAACTAAATTTCCTATTAAAATGTGATTGATTTATATTTCTTGTTTTGGGTTATTATGTTGCTTTTGAAATTATAAATTACACTGTGATGACCATGCTGTACCTAAATCTTTCCACACATTCATAGATATTTTAGGATAACTTCCAAGAAATGACATTTCTGAATCAAAGATAATGCACCTTTTGTTATATTTTCCTCCAGAAATACTCCCAATATATATATGTACTACTTCCAATGATATATAAAAAAAAACCCACACAGCAGACTCTTGCCAATACTTGGGTTTTTCAAAAGAATGTTTTTAGCTACTGGGTAAACTAAATAATAGTATAGTAACTATATCAATAATAAATATAATTTGTTTTTTTCTATCGCATTTGTCTAGATACTAGTATGGTTAAACTCTTTTGCCTTCATTTAACATCTTATTTTATGTGTTTATGAATCTTATCCATACTAGCTCTTGGTGACCCATGAACAATTTCCCTGGATGGAAATCTTGGATTCACCTTTGCTGGCTCTAATTCTGCCATTTGATGGTACCTGAGTACCATCCTGGCACCTGAGTGCTACATACATCACGGTGCTTGCCTTTAGGTCCATTGAGATCTGGAAATATTGCTGACAAGATGCTTGGAAATATAAGCAATTGTAGCAGGGATCTTCCTGACCATCTGACTTGGGAAGGGTCTCTAATCTCTCTATGGCTCAGTTTTCTCATCTTTAAAATGGGAAAAATAATAGAACCCATGCTGGGGCTGGCTGGCCTGAGCCTTAAGTGAGTTAGTACATAAGAAGAATGAAACTCAGTGCCTGGCACACTAGGATAATTCAGTAAATGTTACAATTTCCATTGTAAGTTGGATCTTACAAACTTCCATCAGGGCATCCAAATGTGATTCCTTGTGATATGATAGGAAAATTCTAATATTCCAGGGCTGCAAGACACTTAGGGAAATTCCTCCCCTCACTTAGACCTAGCAGATGAGGACACAGAGCAGAAAATAAACTCACCCAAGGTCACATCAGTGACTAAGGCAAGACAATAAGGCAATTCTGCTGAGATTGTCCCACAAAGATGCCATCCCTAATTTACTGAAGGCTAAATGTCTTCCATTCTGTTTGATGGACATTTCCTATGTTTCCCTGCAAGAGAAACACAGTTACTCTGAAGCCCAGTAGATTGAAGGCCCATGCCCCAGAAATACAATATGTTGTGGGGGCGGGGGGATGTGCATGGTGTGTGTGTGGGGAGAAGTAATCCCCACCACCACCACCACACACAGACACAAACAGAAAAACCGTGGATTCTTGTCCTAAGCGAAGAATAAGTATTCATCGCTTGGACAGTGGCTGAAGATTTAAAGAAGTTTATTAGAAAGATAGAAATACAGAAAATAGAAATATAGCCCCATGCCAAGATGGCATGAGGGGATGACTCGAATGAGTACACCAAAGGGCTTACACGTGGACTTGGCCTTTTATATCCATGACCTCCATCTTGTTTGCGTGACCTCCCCTAGCAAGGTGGTCCCCCTAGCAAGGTGTGGTGAGGTGTCTCCTTTCATGGAGGGTAAGGTCAAACCCTGCCCCCTCCTCCCTAGCTCATCATGTAGATCTGTCTTTGGAAAGAGGAAGCCCTAGCTCTCCTCTATTGACTTGTTAAGTACTTTGAGCTAGGTTAATTTACACTGGAATAGCTGCCTGTTTTAGGCTCTCCTCTATTGACTTGTTAGGTACTTTGAGCTAGGTTGATTTATACTGGAATAGCTGCCTGTTTTTAGGCCGAAACCAAGTCCTTTCTTTATCCATGTCTGCCTACATTTTAACACAACTATTTTGAAATATACCAATTATTTTCTTTTGAAATATATTAATAATCAGAGCTTTCCCAAATCTTCCTAGACCATTCCCCATACTGGCACACTTCCAAGACAGCTCTGAGTATGGACAGCCTCCTTTTCATGGCCCAAGGACTCTTAAAGGCTCTGGGAAGGAGAGAGGTGTTAAGTCCTTCTCATTCTGCATGGTCTATAAGAACCTGAAAAAAGCCCTCTATTCGTTTCAGTGTCTCAAGTAAAGTGATAATGACTCCATTTATAGGTTTAGAACTTGGAGTTAAAAGTCTAGCTCCAGATGGCTCTTTCCGCTCCCCTGTGCTTGAAACTCTGGGCTCCTCTTTCTTCCCTCCCAGGTGTTCCCAAGATGAAGTGGCTGGAAAGATGGTGTCAGATCTCATTACAAACAGAAAAGAGAAAATTCCTGTCACATTTTCTGAGGATTGCCTTTACCTAAATATTTATACTCCTGCCGATTTGACAAAGAAAAGCAGGCTGCCGGTAAGCACAGGGCCACTGGTCAAGACTGGTGAGTTCCAGCATCCAGGGTTTTCTGGTGACCTTAGGGAAGGGGATAAGGTAGCTTAGATCAGGGACATGGTGAGCTATAATGATTCAGGGCCCCAGAGCTTCCTTTTACCACAGGAGATAAACATTTTCCTTACTCCAGTTTCCCTAATGACTTCAGGTTTATTGCAGAGATGACTTGTGTCTGAAACACATATCCTAATTTTTCTAAGTTCTCTTACACTAATAGAATACACAAATAATTATTCTCAGTTATTAGATTAAGAATCTGATTCATAAAGCAGCTAAGACACAATTTCCAGTAAGTTAGAGTTGTATGAGAATATCAAGCAACCCAACCCTTTATATGTAGAGTCACTGTGGCCCAGACTGGGAAAGGGAGGTCACACAGAAAAGTGACTGCACAGGCTCGTGGACTTCTGATCTTTAAACTGGTGCCTCTGACACAGACAGAGAGACAGAGAATGCCTGCTGCCTTTCTACAGCATGATAACTGTGACAACAATCACTATCCCCTGAAAACACTTATTGTCTCTGGATAGAGGTGGGGCAATCTCAGAAGTGCTTTCCTTGGCCAGCTATCTGGGATGTTTTTATGGCTCATCTCCTGCCCTATTTGCTGTTGGCACAAACTTACATGCTAGTGAGTCAGCATTTCCCATGTGAATGAAAAGGCAAAAGAGGGGAGGGATGCAAGGTGCAGGAAAACAGGGCAGAGGGGAGACATTTTTTTCTGTGTAAATAAAGGCTACACCAGGTGAAAGAAAGAGGGGTGTAAACACCCATTCAGTCTCTCTGGAATACCCAGCATGGTGCCCATTCATTCATTCATTCATCCATTATTCTATTTTGTACTCAGGGTTTTCATACAGATAGTTAGAGGTTGGAATTAGGAAAAAGAGGAGCATGCCACCACCCCATGCAGCCTCTGTCTTCAAAGACCTTGCCTTCTGGCTTCACAGACAAGTCCACACTTTTCAATATACAATCTCTAGGTCTCAGGCTTCACTCAGGGATTATCTTGACGCTGTCCAGCACCAGGAGGCAGAGAGGGAAAGCATGAGTGAGAGAAACAGGGCATCTGGGAGCCTGCAGGCAGGAGACTCTCCAGCTCTGGACACAGGTTTTAGAACTAGAGTTTGAGTTTAAATCCTTTGTCTGCCTTTGCTTGGCTGAAGTTGGAAAATAAATTAACTTTTTCATCCTCTGCTTCTTCAAATGGGAAGAATCACATATGCATATCCAGTAATGAAGATCAAGCTTTATCTCAGTTCTAAGATAAATCTTGATCTCTGGCTAAGTACACAGAGCAAGCATTCATGAAGCATGATATGAGCTGCAACAGGATCCTCCTCCTGCCTCCCAGGCTGAGTCACTGCACTGTGGGCTGCAGGGAACTGGGCAGCTCAGCACATGGACTCTGGAGTTAGACTGCCTGGTTCAAGTTCTGCTTCTACCACTAAGTAGCTGAATGACCTCAGGCAGGTGAAACCTCAGATTTCCTCTCTGGTGGGGCAATATTAAAACTACCTTAGGGATAATTTATTTTTACAAATGAATGAATTGCAAAACTATGGGATATGTACACAATAGAATTTTACTCAGCCGTAAAGAACAAAATTGTGTCATTTACAGGGAAATGAATGGAACTGGAGAACGTTATGCTAAGTAAGATTAGTCAGTAACAAAAAGTAAAAAAATTGAATGCTCTACCAAATATGCTGAAGCTAGGGAGAAAGAGAGTCTAGGAAGAACTCTAAATGAGGAAGGAGAAACCATAGATGAACAAAAAGGTGACCTGAGGGGGATGGGAGAGGAAAAAAGGAAAATTACTTAATGTATGTGATGTACATTCATAAACATCAAAGTTAATCACAAAGCCAAACATGAGAAGGAAGAAGGGGGAGTGTATGGGGTGGGAATTGGGTAAGGACTAAATGAGTGATGTGTGCATGTATGCCTCTACCATCTTGTACTCCATTTAAGATGTATGACTACAATGTACCAATAAAAAATTAAGAAAAAAATTTATAAAATTAAAAATAAAGTATTTAGAATACCACTTGGTATGTATTTCATATTATGAGATCTTTTATTAACCAGTTTATCACAATATCATTTCATCTATACCCATCCTCCAGTCTTATCACTGTCTTTGGCTCCCACTATCCTCAAATACTGTTAATCCCATAATTGAAGACTTCCTAGAGGAGGTGGAGATGATCTGGGCATGGGGTAGCATTTGGGCAGGCAGGAAAGACCAAGGAAGGCATGTCAGGATGATGCACCATTGGGCACCATGTGTGTTTAATGCAAAGAGAAGTTGAATTTCCACTATGGAGTTAATGGCAATGAAGATCGGTCCAATTCTCCCTCACTGATGTCTCTCTGGTTGAATGGTCCAGGCATGGGTATGATAACAGTGTTGGGGAGAACATGACATCTCTGGCCTTTGCTGTTCTAGGGAAAATGTTCTTAAAATGAAGATCCTTGGAAAAGATGTGGCACCAGGGGCTGAGGAGAAAAGTCAGGATTTCTGAGTGAGGTGATGGCCTTGGCCTTAACAAGGAGACTGGAGTGCAGAGATGCTACTTTTTTTTTTTTTTTTTGGTGGTACTGGGCTTCCTGGAAACCCTTCTACCTCCAGGCGACACTCCCAGACCTATTTTATATTTTTATTTGGAAACAGGGTCTCTTAAGCCAGCAAGGCTGGCTTCGAACCTGCGTGATCCTCCTGTCTCTGCCTCCCAAATGCGGGGATAACAAGCGTGTGCCACCATGCCTGGCCTGAGATGCTACTTTTTGAAATCTTGTTGGTTTGGGCTTAATGGGCTCCTTGAATTACAGTCAAAATATAGACACCAAACTAGATAAACTCTGAGGTCCTTCCCAATTATATTTTCTTTTTCTCAGGTGATGGTGTGGATCCATGGAGGTGGTCTGGTGTTAGGCGGGGCATCCACCTATGATGGACTGGCTCTCTCTGCCTATGAAAATGTGGTGGTAGTGACCATTCAGTACCGCCTTGGCATCTGGGGATTTTTCAGGTAAGGTATTGGATTCCTCTCTTTGCATATTTGCCACAGTACTAGTTTATATAACAAAATAACCAGAATGGGGAAATAAACAGAAAAAGAAGTTCATTTAACTCACAGTTCTAGAGACTGACAGTCCAAAATTGCATGATTTTATTGTACTGGGCTCTGTTCAAGGCCTTCTTTTCTGTATCAAAACATATTTGAAGAACAGAAAGGGAATATGCACTTACAGAACACATCACATGAAGAGACAGGAGGCCAGAAAACAGTGTCAGGAAGTCTTACTCATCTTGCAACTACTTCAACTCTCCAGAACTAACCTATCTGCTGAACGGTCTGTTAATCACTCCTCAGGGCTGCAGCTTCAATGACCTAATCACCTTCCACTAGGCCTCACCCCATGGGTTCTATTACACCTTAGTACTGCCATTTTAGGTACTAAGGCTGAATCACATGAACACATGGGGACAAACCACATCCAAACCATGGCAGCCACTGAAGCAGAGATACTTGCCCCAGCTCTATTCATGTCATCCATCATCACAACCTTTGCTCAGGGCCTTCGGGATGTGTCAGTGCCTTCATTATTGGACCCCACATACTTTCTCATTCCCCAGCCTTACTTGTCCATTTACTTGTGACTTTTTGCATTTGCTGTTTCCTTTGCCTGGAATGTCTACTCTACCCATCAAAATTCTATTCTTCCAGCAAGGCCCAGACCTCATGTTTCCATTTATGAAATACTCATCCCCTTTTTACCTGAAATGCCCAAGTGTTGGCAAATACCTGCAGACCTCTGTGTTGGAAGTTAGCATGTAGCCACCTAGTCATATATCACCATCTTCTTGGGAAAGGAAGAAAGCACAGTGGCATGGAGCGAGCTCAGTGAATGCTTCAGCAGGCAGGGTTTCAGCTGACCATGCCACACAGGACGACGCGGGCTTTTGGAAACATTCCTTGACCTTGCTCTTGGCTCCCTTTGACCTCTGACTGTGCTTCTCAGCTCCTTCACTTCCATTTATCCAACCCCACACCCAACATAAGGACTGTGGGATCTCTCATCCTCTCTTGCTCTCTCTCTCCCCCCTAATTCTCTAAGTGATGCCAGCAGAACTCTCAGAGTTTACTATTTGAAGCCCCCAAATGCCTCTTTGAGCCCCAGGTGCCCACCTTTACCTACTTCCTCCTGTCTTCATTGATGTGTACAGGATACCCTCCACTTAACAGGGGCAGACTGAGCCCTTGATGCCTGCTGTGCCTGTCGTGACAGAGGCTTTTCTAATTTCCCACAAGGTCTTTACAGAGTTTCCAGAAGCTCTACCTTCCCAGCTCTTCAGGATACAGGCCCACAGGCATCTTGAATTCTCCCTTTTCCCCCTATATCCAGTGGATCAACAAACCCTCTTTACTATATGCTCAGAATCGAACTGCTTTTCATCATTCCTTGCTTCCACCTAGGTTGCATCCCCATGTACCCAGCCTTGATTATTATAATAACTACTTGTTTATAAACATGTTATTTTTATGTGATGGCTGCAACACATATTAGGCAGAGTCACCAGGTGAGACAATCATGTCCTGCCTCTGCAGAGGGCTCCCAGGTCACTTTTAATGGTGCCCAGGTTCTTGCTAAGGCCCCCAGCGCCCTCTAGTGCCTCTCACAACCAGCTACAGTCACATCTCTCCCCTTGGCTCTGGGTCTCTCTGCCCCTGAAGCTTCTCCTAACTGGAATTTTCTTCTTTGGACATTTACAAGTCCCTGTAATCATTTAATGCAGGTATCTATCCAATTACACTGTCTGAAAGAGTCCTCCCTGCTTATGATATCTGAAACATCTACTCCTGCCCCTTTTTTTGCCTAGTTTTATTTTTTCTTCACTCACTTATACAACCTGACATTATATTATATATTCTCATGTTTGTCTGTGGTCTGTTGTGTGAGTTGAGTGTAGTCAGAGGTCTTATGTTTTGTTCTGTGCTGTGCCCTGGCTCTTGGTCCAGACTTGGAAGCATACTAGATGCACAGTACCTCGCTACTGGAAGAATGATGTAGAATCCCACAGAGACCAGTGTTGCAGGAATGAGAGGCAGCTGGAGACCCCTGTGTCAGGAATGCAGAACCAAATGTTCTGCCCATCTGTGGTCTTAAGAGCCCAGCAGTGACATCTCTGTCTCTGCCCCACCCTGTTCTCTTGCAGCACAGGGGATGAACACAGCCGGGGAAACTGGGGTCACCTGGACCAAGTGGCTGCCCTACGCTGGGTCCAGGACAACATTGTCAACTTTGGAGGGAACCCAGGCTCTGTGACTATCTTTGGGGAGTCAGCAGGAGGAGAAAGTGTCTCTGTTCTTGTAAGTGTTTCTGGCATCACTCCACCCCTGGTGTTCTTGTCACTGCTAAACGGACTTCTAGGAGACTAGCCAATTTAGTCATTGACATCTTTGTTGACGAGACCTGGGAGGACTCTGCTCACCACACAGCATAAGATGGTGGAGAGCCAAGGCTCAAACTCTCTTGGTCTCCAGGAAGCTTTTAGTTTGGCTTATGTCCTGGGGTCATAGCATCTCCAACTCAATTCGCAGCATTGACCTTCCTCCTCCTCTCGCTTGACTGAGTTTTGTTTTTCACTCCTAGAATTTTAACATTGGGACTCAGCTTACTTCTTTTGGGAAGTAGGACTGGGTATCAATTACTGTAAGATGATGAGAAGATATAAGTTAGATAAAGAGTCATTGTGCCAAGTCATATCTACACATTAAGAGACTGGAGAATAGAGAGAAGGTAGGACTTCCTCTGAGTTTTTCTCATGGCTTTTCCATGACCAAGGAGGTGGGGGCAGCAGTCTCTGGCACTGAGGGTCAGGTAAACTGTGGAAGGAGGGTGAGAAGAATCAGAGATGGAAGGAAATAGGGGGAAGGTTGGGCAGGGAATATGGGTCACACACTCTTGGGGGCCTGAGATGCCATGCTGGTGTGGGGAGCGGGACAGGGGGACCCTGAGGGAGGCTTTGGAAGGTGCCAGGAACTCAAGAAACCCACACAATACAATCAGAGTGAAGCAGAATTTTAGCCCAATAACTAATTTTTAAATCACACTGGTTTCATAAAGAAAAGGAAATTAAAACCTATAGATAAATATAAAGGGGCCCAGGCAGAGGTGCATCAGGAGCTTTGAGGGGCTAGTCTGTCACTGACCTTTACCCTGTGAGCATGTCTTCTCCTTCTTTCCACCCCCTGGAAGGTGTTATCTCCCCTGGCCAAAAACCTCTTCCACAGGGCCATTTCTGAGAGTGGTGTGGCCCTCACTCCTGCTCTGATCACCAAGGATGCAAAGGTTATGACTAAGGTAGGTCTCACCCTTATCGGCTCCCGTATTCCTTACTCTGCTCTCCTGGAATGCTCAGGGGTCATTTATTTTTTATTATAGGATTCTGTTGACATACTCCAAGAATACCTGAAGTGAGATTGGTCTGACAGCAAGGCCTTTAGGGCTCACATTTCAATCACATCCTGTGTAGTCTGAAATGTGAATCATGTAATGCAGGCCTCTGCCAATCCTGAACAAGATGTAGTGTATGGAAACATGGTCCCTCCTGAGCATGTCATGTATTAACTCTTATAAGATAGGTGAAACCATCACCCTCATGCACAGGTGAGGAAATTGATACTGATACTCAAGTGTGTGTTAGTGGAGGGGGTTGAAATTAAACAAGATAAAGGAATTTTGGGTTCCATGCTCCCTACTTTCACTCCACAAAGCCTCTCTTGACACATTAAACTTTTTGAACATTGTGCCCATTTTAACAAGGATAAGGTAACAGAGACAGAGATATATAACAAGCTAGTTACTAACAGAGTTCACACTCTGGAACCCAGAAACCCCACCCACTGGTCTAGAGTATGCTGAACTATCCCCGACTGCCTTAAAAAGTTAGCTGTAGGATAAAACACCTCTGTCCACATCGATGGAGGGAAGAGACATTGTTTTTAATCTCTGCTGTTGCTTATTATCTCTGCAGAAAATTGCAGTTACTGCTGGATGTAAAACCACCACCTCAGAGGTCATGGTTCACTGCCTGCGTCAGAAGACGGAGAAGGAGCTTTTGGAGGCCACACTGAAAATGGTAGGTGCCCCATTCTAGTGGCCCAAGACCTTATCTGTTCAGCTGTCCTCTAATCTAGGAAAAAGTTCTTTGACCTTTTCTCATTTTTGAAAATCAGTGTCACTGTCCTGATCCAAACTGGAAATTTTATTGTTCCTTTTTCATTGTGAAATACATCAAATATAAACATAAGTCCAATAATAATGGGTTAAAACTGCATCATAATCACAAAACACCTTCAAAACAATATTTTTTTTATTATTGCTTTAGATTTATTTTAGTTTTTTAATTTTTTATTTTCTTTTTGATGGTACTGGGGTTCCTAGAAACCCTTCTGCCTCTGGGTTACACTCTCAGTATCTATTTTTTAATACTTTAAAAAAATTATTTGGAAACAGGGTCTCTTAAGCCCGCGCGGTTGGCTTCGAACCTGCGTGATCCTCCTGTCTCCACCTCCCAAGTGCGGGGATTACAAGTGTGCGCCACCACGCCCAGCAAGATATATTTTAAATAATTAAACATTTAGTGTTGGAGATGGACATGGACACAATGATTTTCAGAAAGGTATAATAATTTATCTTTGCTTATGTAGAAGATATCTAAATTATATAACAGTAGTTGTACAGTTTTCTAGATTGTCTGAAAGTGTCTCACTCAGTATTAAAAACTAGCCATCTAATTATCCATCCGTTTATCTGTCATCCAAGGATATTTATTCATATCCTTTTGTCAATCTATTGTCAATTTATCTGTAACAATCCATTAATTTTGATGTACTCATCATCAAGAGTCATCCAACCAACGTGTATTTATATGTCATCACCTAGTTCTCCAAAAGCTGTAATTCATCATCATTTATTTAGAAAAATTCAACATTAAGTCATTTACCAGCAGGACTTGTATTTACCAACTCCACCTCTATATCTATGCATGCATCCATCTATGTATCCATCCAAGCATTCACTCATATTAAGTATATAGAAAGTGGTGTTAGGGTAGATGACGCAGACATAAATGGACATTATTTCTGCATAGGAGGATGAATAAAGAGAGAAATTCAGCCATAGACAGAGTGCTTTCATGTGGTAGAATACAAAGGGAAGATATATTATTTGTAGCCACCAGGGATGACTTCAAGAATGTGATATTTGAAGATGTATGGGTGGTCACGGCAGTCTGTCACAACAGGGAAACGCAGCAAGACAATAATTCAGAGAAAAGAGCATACAGGGACAGTGAGAAGTGTTCTCTTAGTGGTAAAATTGTAAATGTGAGCTCATTAGTCAGCAGAGTTCCTGGCATCTGTCTCAGAAAGTTGGACAATTTTGGACCCTGAATACAGGCTGAGTTCATTATATCCTTGGGGCTTGGCTCATCAAGGGTCAAAGAGGATGACCAAGGATTTCAAAGAATTAAAACACAACTGTTTTTCAATACCTGGAAATGTACTAATATTTCAGCCATTCTTCATGTGGCACAAAGGAGCAAGCTTATATGGTGATAGCTGGGGGCTTTGGAGAAACCTAGAGAATTTATGATCTGAGCACATCCTTTTGAGATCTTCTGAGCTACTGTGGAAGAGTTTACATGATTATTGACTGTCTCTGGTACACACACACACACACACACACACACACACACTATGGAGGTCTACCACTCATATGGAGAGATTCCTACTGGCCCCTTTACACTTACATGTCAGACTGGGTATGAGTAACATTTTGCAATCACTGTGATTATACACAAAAAGAAATCCCTGGGTTGTAATAAGTTTTATTGATCTTGTATGAGCCAGAGTTTCCAAATGAAAGATGAAAAAACTCACTTTAAAGTGCTGGAACAAAATAGGAACACACGTTGTAACAGAATCTTCAGGTTAAGTGGAAAGTTCATGGAGAGATGGCTTAGGACATGGCTGGGTCCACCTGCTCTGAAGATGGACATCTATGTCTTTGCCCCTCAGCTTTCTACACTTCTCTTTTCTACAGGTTCATTGTCTGGGAAGATTAAAGACAACAGTACTCTAGATTTGTATTCAATCTGCTTATAGCTGTCTACCTCAAAAATTTCAGCAATGGTTTAGGGATTAACCATTGGACTACCATGGGTTTGTACTAATGTCTATGTTCTTGCAGTCATTTCTATGTTTAGGGACATGGAGCACCCCAGTCACATGTAGATGTATGGATTCATGAAGTAGGTGTAGGGAGGCATGTCTTCTCCTGCAGATTCTCCCCTCTTCCTGCCCCTCTAGCCCTTGAGCAGTCACATCTCTGCCATTGCTGTCACCTCATTTATATTTTCCCCAGAGGACATTTGGGGTATTATAGCCAGGGACCACAAGGAGAATAAAGGAATGAAGCAGAGGGCAGAGACAAACAGCAGATGCCCTCCGCAGAGCCCCAGCCACCCTGAGTCTGGGTCCCAGTCTATTTTGTCCTTGATGGTGCCTGCTCTGGCTTCATTGAAGCCAATGTACTATTGCCTCGTCCCCTGGGCCCAGCCAATGAGCATCCAGGAGGAAGGTGCTGAGCATTTCTCTGAGCACAGATCATCGAGATCCAAGATTCCCTAGGAAGCCTTCTCACCACACTATCTACTTTTGTCTTCACAGAATTTTTTTAAACTCGATTTACATGGAAAATCCACAGAGGTAAGGACTTTTGGTTTCTTTATTGCAGGTATATAGTCATAACAACTTTATGCTTTAATTAACTATAAATAAAAAGTCTCCTTTATGGGATCACAGTCACTTTTAACATGTATATTCCCGACCAGAGAGGGGAAGTGAGTTGCAAGGGTAACATAGCCTGGAGACCAGAGGCAAGATTGCAATCCATCCCCTGACCCCCAGTGCAGAGCTCCTAGCCAATGACTGTGTTCCATGGGCTCAGCACTGCACTGTTTATTTATATTTCCTGCTTCTAAAATGACCTTGTGGAATGAGGCTGTGCTAGAATATTCTCAGGAGGCAGAAATACTCATATATGTGATTCAGGAGTCTGCATTGATGAGGACCCATCTCCTGGGAGGCCAGAGGGCTTCTTTGCTATGCAGTGAGGAGAAGGGCAGGGGAAATGGTTTCAAATACTTTTAAATTTAGGCCTATTCTCTCATTCATTTCATTAGGTTGGATAAGGTTTTGCCAACCTTATTTATCTTCTAAAACAGCTTTTTGTTTTATTGATCTTCTGGATTGTTTTTTGTTTTCTATTTCTTTAATTTTGATTCTTATTTTGATTATTTTCTGCCTTCTGCAGGCTTTGGGGTTAGTTTGTTCTTGTTTTTCAAGGGCCTTGATGTACACTATTAGATTCTTTTTTTAGTCTATATATACATATAATATATAATATACAATATACATAATATATAATAATTATTGGTGCATTATAGTCTCACATCATAATGTAGATCATGTTGACAGTGGCATATATTCACAGTACTTGGTGCCTTCCCCTCCCCTTGCACCTACCCATTTCTCTCTCTCCCAATACTGAGTGTCCAGGTTAACAATGTTATGTTCACATGTATACACATAGCCAAAGGTAGCATTTCCATTAGTGAACTTCAGCCTTCTTCCTTCCCTACCCTTTCTCCCTGGCTCCACTGAGGAGCTCCTCTATTCTGTTTTTCTTCTGTATGCACTTACTGCTATAAATTTTCCTCTTAACACCACCTGCAGGGTTTCCCATATTTTTTTTGTGTGTGTGTGTGGTCCTGGGGATGGCACCCAGGGGCCTCTACTTCCAGGCTACACCCCTGACCTATTTTATATTTTATTTAAAACAGAGTCTCACTAAGTTGCTGAGAACCTCACTAAATAGCTGAGGCTAGCTTTGAACCTGTGCAATCCTGCTGTCACAGTCTCCCAAGTACTGGGATTACAAGCATGCACCACCATGCCTGGCTCATAAATGTTTGTAAGTTTTATCTCTAGTTTCATTTAGTAGTGTAGCATTCAATCTCCATGTATTTTTGTTAGTATCTCTGGATCTTCTTTCTCTTGATCTCTACTTTTAGCCTGTTATAATCTGAAAGAATGCAGGGAATTATATTGATTTTTTAAACTTGCTGTTGCTTGTTTTGTGACCTAATATACAGTCTATGAGCAGCTGAGAAGGATGTGTATTTAGCTGTTGGCAGATGACTTATTTTGAAAATATCAGTTAGGTCCAATTGGTGTATAGCATTCTTAGTATCTATAGTATCTTTACTAATTTTTTTGTCTGGATGACTGACCTAATGGTGTAAGGGGTGTGTTAAAGCCCACTAGGGTTATTGTAATGGGGTCTATCTGGGTCTTCAAGTCAAAAGTTTGTTTTACATAGATAAGTACATCAAATGAAGGGACATAAAATTTTAATATGGCTATGTCTTTATTTTGGACAATTCCTTTTATCAGTAAGAATGACCATTTTGTCTCTTCTGAAAAGTTTTGGCTTAAAGTCTGCTGTGTCAATTATAAGCCTAACCACCACTGCTTGCTTTTGGTCTCTGTTTGCATGGAATATTTTTTTCTCATCCTTTTACCCTCAGCTTGTGAATTTCTCTCCCTATAAAGTATATGTTTCTTGCAAGCAGAATATAGTTGGATTATGAGTTTCAATTAATGTTGTCAAAGCTACATCAAGAAAAAGCTACATCAAAGCTACTTGGTTTACCATGACCAAGTAGGCTTCATTCCAGAGATGTAAGTCTGGTTCATCATATGCAAATCAATAAATGCAAGTCACCACATTAATAAATCTAAGGGGAAAAATCACATGATCATCTCAATAGATGCACAAAAAATATTTGATAAAATCCAATACCCAAATATGATAAAATGCTGAGGAAATAGAAAGAACTTACTTCAGCATTATAAAAGGTATATATAATTTCCCCAAATCTAGCATCATTATGAATGAGGAAAAACTGACAGAATTTCCCTTAAGATCAAGAACAAGAATGCCCACTGTCACCATTCCTATTCAACATAGTACTTGAAATTCAACTCACCAACTAGACAGGAAAAAAGAATCAAAGGAACACAAATAGGGAAAGAAGAACTGAAACTATCTTTGCTTGTTGATGACATGATCCTTTACTCAGAAGATGCAAAAAGTTCACCAGATGACTTCTAGAGATGATAGTCCCAGCAAAGTAGCAGGATAAAAAATCAAATTGCAAAAATCTTGATCATTTATTTATACCAATCACGAATCCATTGAAAAAGAAATAAAAAAGTGATTTTATTTACAATAACTAAAAAGGATAAAATCCTTAGGAATGTATTTAATCAAGGAGGTGAAAAACTTCTACAATAGAAATTATAAATTAATAAAGAAAGAAATTGAAGGTTTTAGAAGATGGAAAGATTTCCTATGCTCTTGGATAGACAAAATAAATATAATCCGAATGGCCATCCTATCAAAAATGATCTACACATCCAATGCAATCCTTACCAAAATACCATGTTCATTTTCACAGATGTAGAGAAATCATCTATAAAATTCATATGGAAAAACAAAATATACAGAAGAGCTAAAGCAATTCTCAGCAAAAATAATATGCTAGAGGCATCATAATGCCTGATTTCAAATTATACTACAAGATGATAATAATAAAACCAGCATGATGTTGGCACAAGCACAGACACATAGACCAGTGGAACAGAATAGAAGCCTAGAAAACAAAGCCTCATATTTATAATCAGTTGATCTTTGATCAAAGTGCAAAAAACACACTGAAGAAAGAACAGCCTTTTCAACAAAGGGTATTAGAAAAACTGGTTATTCATATGTTAAAAAAATAGAATTACACCCTAACCTCTAACTCTGCATAAGGGTCAACTCAAGATAAACCAAAGACCTGTAAATTAGTCCAGAAACTTTGAAATTGCTAGAATAGAGCCTGTGACCAACATTCCAACATATAGTTACTGGTAGAAACTTCCTCAAAAAGTTTCCCCAAAGCTCAGGAAATTAAAACAGTAAGTGGAATGGCATTAAATTAAAATAATCTTCTGTGCAGCAAAGGAAGTTATCAAGAATTTTCAAAGAAAGATTATTGGGAGAAGATCTTTGCCACTTACCCATCTGACAAAGGTCTAAGATCTAGAATATACAACAAACTTAAAAATTGTAATACTACAAAAATTAAATAATCCAATAAAAATGGACAACCAAACTGAATTAATAATTTTTCAAAAGAAAAAATACATATGATCAACAGATATATGAAAAGATGTTCAACATATTTATAAATCAGGGAAATGCAAATCAAAACTCTTCTGATTCCAGTTAACTCCAGTTAGAAGAGCAATAAAAAATACAAACAATAATACATGCTGTCAAGGATATAGGTAAATATAGGGACTCTGTTACACTGTTGGTGGGATTGCAAACAAGTGCAGCCACTGTGAAAATCATGTAGAGGTTTCTCAGAAGATTGGGAATGTAACTACCATATGACCCAGCAACAGCACTCCTGGGCATCTTCCCAAAGAAACTGAAATCAGAGTATTATAGTGATACTTGGATATCTGTGTTTATAGCAGCACAATTTATTTATTTATTTATTTATTTATTTTTCTTTTAACAATTTTTTTATTGAACATAAATAGTATACATTTAAACTATATTTGGTGCCCTCTCCCCCCGCCCCCGTTTTCTCTTCCCCCCTCTCACCAATGGTTGTCCAGGTTAACCATGTCTTTTTCATAATTTTACACATGTTCAGATGTAGACTATAGCAGCACAATTTAAAATAGACAAATTATGCAACCAGCCTAGGTGTCTATCAATAGATGGATGGATCACAAAACTTTGATATATACATACAATAGATTTTTTTTTTTTTGGTGGTACTGGGGTTCCTGGAAGCCCTTCTGCCTCCGGGCTACAATCCCAGACCTATTTTATACTTTTTATTTTTATTTTTGGAAACAGGGTCTCCTAGGCTAGTGCGGCTGGCTTTGAACCTGTGCGATCCTCCTGTCTCTGCCTCCCAAGCACGGGGATTACAAGCGTGCACCACCACACCTGGCTACACACAATAGATTTTTATATAGCTATAAAAATAACAAAATCACACCATTTGCAAGAAAATGATGGAACTTGAGAATATCCTACTAAGAGAGATTAGCCAGCCTCAAAAACCAAGTAGATGTATATTTTCTCTTATATGTGTAAGCTAGAGAGACATTCAGAAATAGGGATAACATCAGATAGCAGAAAAGATACTCCAATGGAGTAATTGAGAGGATTTAGGGAATGTAGGAAGAGGGATGAAGACATAAAGAGTGTAAGATTTGAAATAATGCTACCAATGTATACAAAATTACCAGTTCTAATCTCAAAGACCTATAGGGGAATGAGAATAAAAGAGGCGGGACCAGTGAGAAGGGCACCAAGAGTTACGTGCATGTATTTATCTGTCACTCTCTACCCCACTATCATGTAAAATTACAATGCACCAAATTAAATTGCAACAACAATAATAATAGTAATAGTAATCATCATCATCATCATCATCATCATCATAAAGTAGAGTGGACAGGACTATTGTGGGGCAAAAGCCAAGGAGCTTTACAATTTCATACTACTTAAGGCTGCGAAAATGTGCAGTGCTCCCCAGAAAGTTTTTTTTTATTATAAGTACATTCTGCATGGAAATAATTCTCTGCAAGAAATTTAAAGTATACAGGCTATCTTTGAATAGGAACCCACATATAAAAAAGGGTGATGAAACTGTGTCCAGAAGTTTACAGAGCCATCACTCTATAATTACCTGGGAGCAATGGTTTGAATTCACTATTTGCAAATTCAGCACTCACCAACTTACTTACTATATAGTGAAAACAGACTCTATATGTACATTTATACACACTTCCAATTAAAATATAATTAATTAATTTATTTATTTATTTTGGTGGCACTGGGGTTCGTGGAAGCCCTTCTACCTCTGGGCTACACTCCCAGACCTATTTTTTATATTTTTAATAGGAAACAGGGTCTCTTAAGCCAGCACGGCTGGCTTTGAACCTGCGCGATCCTCCTGTCTCTGCCTCCTAAGTGCGGGGATTACAAGCGTGCGCCACCATGCCCGGCAAATATAATTATTTGTATATTAAACATACTTTAATTTGAGTGAGGATTTCCCCTTTTGCTTCCTTCACCAATATCTCCTCACATCCCTGGCTTCCCAAAACCCTTTCTTCTATGTCTCACAGACTTAGACCCCTGTGTTATAATCCCGATTTGTAGCGACTGCTTGAAGTCATGCCAGTCTATAGTGCTGGCCACCATGGATAGACAGAGATGAGAATATGGGTGTTTCCTTGGGAAGAAATATCGTATTGATGACAATGTTCTTTTCCCAGAGCCATCCCTTCATCCCCACTGTAATTGATGGAATGGTGCTGCCAAAGGATCCTGAAGAGATTCTGGCTGAAAAGAATTTCAACACTGTCCCATACATTGTGGGAATCAACAAACAAGAGTTTGGCTGGCTTTTGCCAATGGTAAGAAAGTACAGACCTTTGTTCAGACAGAATTCCATCCTCTAATACCCCTGACATCCTGATGCCTGAGTTCTCTCTTCTCCCAGTCCCTCTTTGAATTTAGAGAAGATATTGGCATTGACCCAAGTGGATATTTCCTTGAAATTCTTCTTTGGGATTACTCAGCTTCTTCTGAGGAGCAGAGCTCTGGGAACCTCTCTCCTCATTAAAGGATCCTGATATGTCCAGGATGGGAAGGTCTGCAGATATAAGAATTGTGCAGAAGGAACAGCTGAGGACATCAGCAAGGGGAAACTTAGGAGGTTAGACCTGGGTTCAATAACTTCCTTGGTTTTAATTTTGTAGGCTCTGACAGGAGCTCTCAGAAACCTCATGGAAATATTTAGAGAAAGCTGCTAATTATTACATTATAAATGACTTCTAAAAGCTACATTTTGGCTGTAGAAATAGCATTTTCTATAAAAAGTATTTCACTTTCTAGATCAGCCATTTTAGGGGACACAGGGTTATCCTAGGACATGGGCTTAAGCTGCTAGAAGGCAGGAGAGAGTTGAGCCAGGTCTCTTCATAGCTTGGACAGAAAGGTTACCTCTAAGATTCTTTAATTCTTACTTCAGAAGTACAAGCTTTATTTCACAGATTCTGCCAAAGGACCAAAGCCATAATGCTGAGTCTTGAATTCCTCACTCATGTGAGGCTGTAGGGTCTGGTGGTCTGTGTCCTCTATCCTGAGCCTGTACTTCAACACTATGCTGGCTTCAATTTCCCTCACTCCTTGGATGAACATTGTACCCCTATTCTGATAAACACATATATTTCAGGAGTTCTCTTTGTACTTACTGAGATTCTGTCTATAAGTATATTTGTTTCATTGTTTTCCAAACTCATGAAAGACCCATGATCCTCAAGGCCCAACAAAGATCTATTATCTGTAATTGTTTGGTTGCTTGTTTGTGTCTGTTAAGTTCTTCCCATTAGTTCCTGATGATTCACAAATGTGTAACCATTTGTTTGAACAGATGATGGGCATTCCGATTTCTGAAGGCCAACTGGACCAGAGGACAGCCAAGTCGATCCTGCAGAAGATTTTACCTGTTTTAGTAAGAGTCTAGGGAATGTGGGCATTGGCTGAGGAGCAAAGAAAGTCTGGAGCTTCATCTCTACTTGCAGACCAATTCAATGGCAGATAAAAGGTTGGGATTTGGGATTCATTCCCATTTCTCTGCCTCTTCTACTTCCAGAGGTAGTCCCAAGAGGAATTCTTGCAGTCCCAAGAGGAATTTTCACAGATCCCAAAGGGTAACAATCAAAAAGGCCTTCTTAGCCAGGTGTGGTGGAGCACGCTTGTAATCCCAGCATTCGGGAGGCTGAGACTGGAGGATCACGGTTCACGGACAGCCTCAGCTATTTAGTGAGGCCCTCTGCAACTAATTGAGACCCTGTTTCAAAATTAAGAATAAAAAATAAGGCAGGGGGTATAGCTCGGAGGTCAATATGCCTCTGGGTTCCATCCCCAAATCTGGGGAAAAAAAAAAGGTCTTATCTGGTCAGAGCAGCTAGATCACTCAGTAAGGCTATGTTTAGGGTCACTTTGTTGATGATTTCAGGGTATGCCTGAAGATATGATTCCAGAGGTCACTGAGAAGTATTTTGGAGGGACAGACGACCCTGTCGAAATCAAAGATCTTTTCCTGGACCTGATTGGGAATGTGGTATTTGGTATCCCATCTGTGATTGTGGCCCGTGGCCACAGAGGTGAGTTCCAGAGTTTGGATGGGAGAGGGATACTGACTTGACTTCTTTGGTCTCTGACATGGCTCCTCCCAGCATAGACAGATAGGAAAAATGCTAAGGGTCAGGCTTCAAAGGCTGATTCATATGGCCTGGGGAAGGGCACCATAGTCTTCTGGCATCTGCCAATAGCAGACTCTGAGAAAAGTGTGGATGTACAAGTAATTAATTTGGAAGGTGATCCCCCAAAATATCAGTAGGGAGATAAGGAATTGATGCAGGAAAGAAATGGAAGCCTATCAATGTACTAATAAGCATGTGTTCCATGTGGAAAACTGGAGTTGGAAGCTCTGGGAAATAAGCAGATACTACTACAGCAATGCTACTTATGGTTGTCCTGCCTGAGTGGCAGGGATATGGGTATTTATTCATATTGGACAAAGGACTTTTCTTGGAGTTGTTAATTCTATGTTATTTTTGACCTGCACACATGGGCAGGGAAATATATAGTAACCAGACAAAGCCCTCAGGTCAAGAACTAATATATCAGAGGTAGAAAGCAGACTGATTTTCCCAGAAACAGGCAATATGAGTGAGGACCCAGCGACATCTGCTTAGGATTCTTTTCCTGCAGTTATGGTAGTACATGGGACTAGAAGGCAAGGATCTGACTATGGGTGTTGTAAAGTTTTCAAGGTCAGAGCTAATTCTAAACTAAGCTGTTAACTGGCAATGGTAAGGTAAGGGAAGAATAGTATTAAAGCATAGGATCAGGAGGGTAGTCCAAGACCAAGAAGGCCAAAAAGAGGGGCAATGGGAGGAGTAGGGTTGGAGATGCGATAATCCTCAAGGTCTTTGCTGAGTTTTGTTTATCTTAGTGTGCTCTGGTGTGTCAAAGCTGAGAATCAGGCTCCACTCAATCACGTGAATGTCCACTACTCACTAGAGGCTGTAGATGGGGTGTGGTGTTAAAAACACATAAAGTCTCCCAAGGAAAGGTGCTTTCTTATGATTGCCCTTTGCCAATTCTGCAGGACAATATATAACCAGCCCTCTTAGTTATAATCTGTAATCCAGAAGTTTTTCTTTGATCCAGACCACAATCTCTTAACATTCTGGAAGAGGATTTTAAAATTTGGAAATTTGTAAACATTATATAAACTAGCTATAATAGCTCCTCTTCCACTGTCTTGCTTTCTGCATTTGCAGTCCCCTTTGAGAAGCCACAAGTAAGAATAAAATAGTTTGATTACAGTATGATAAGATGTTGAGAAAGAGAGAAAGACTACATCCATTACAGTTATATAACTTTTAAAATAAATAGACAAATTATATTTGTGTACATTTATGGCATACACAATGTTATACATTGTGAACTCAGTACAGAATAATCACATCAAAGTAGTTAACATACTTGTCTCCTCACATACTTGGCATGTTTTGTACTGAGATGGTTTGGAATTATCTTTAGTTAATTACTTAATGTACAATACTCTTCACACTGTGCTTCCACTCTAGAAATAAAATCAAGAATGTATTGAACAAGTAGATGCCTTCAGGTAGTATGAAAACTATAACAATATTATTTCTTCCAACCCATGAACATGAGTATCTATACATTTATTAGTGTCTTCTTCAATTTCTTTTATTAATTTCTTAAAGGTTTTAGTACAAAGGAAAAACACCTTCAGTTAAATTTATTTGTATATACTTTATACTTTTTTAGCATCCAGAAATGAGATTTTTTTAAATACTTGATTTTTAGTAAGTAGATATGTTTTTTAATTTTATGTGTTGATTTTATATAATTTTACTGTATTTCTTTATTAGTTGTAACCTCTTTAGGGGGACATATGTAGGGTTTTTATATCTGTCTTTCCTTTTTTATAGGTGCATTGTAGTCATGCATCTTAATGGGATACAAGATGATAGAGGCATACATGCACACATCACTCATTTAGCCCTTCCCCAAATCTCACGCCATTCCCTCTCCCCTTCCTCCTTTTCATGTTTGGCTTCGTGGTTGAATTTTATATTCTTGTGAATGTACATCATGTACATTAGGGAATTTTCCTTTTCTCCCCTTCCATCTCCCTCATTTAGATCACCTTATTTGCCATTATATGTGCCTTTCTTATTGATATGCCTTTTATTTATTTCTCTTATTAAATTACCCTGGCAAAGACTTCCAATATTACACTTAATAGAAGCAGTGATAGTGGTCATCCTTGTTTGTTCCAAATTTTATAGGCAAGGTTTTCAATTTTTTTAAATTTTTTATTGGTGAATTGAAGTTATACATCTTCATGGGATAAAAGATGGTGGAGACATCCATGCACACATCACCCAATTAGCCCTTACCCAGTTCCCGCCCCATTCCCTCCCCCTGCTCCTTCCCATGTTTGGCTCAGTGATTGATTTTGATATGTTTCATCAATTTTTCAAAGTTCATTAATATGTTAGCTTTGGGATTTTAATATGTAGCTTTTATTGTGTGAGGAACATTACCTTTATTCTTAATTTTGTAAATTTTTAAGATCATAAAAGTTGGGTTGTATAAAATATTTTTCCTGTATTGAATGAGATGACCATTTTTTTCCCTTTGGTCTGTAATGTGAATAATCACATTTTAAAATTTGTATTTGTTAAATTATTTTTGCATTCTAAGGGTAAATCCTATGTGATATAGGTGGATTATCCTTTTAAAAGTTGTTGAATTCAGTTTGCTACTATTTTGTTGAATATTTTTAGATCTATTTTTAGTTTGTGAAAATATCAAGAATTGATATTGCTCTTTTTAAAATGCTTGGTATAAATGGTTGTTGAATTCAGTTTGGTATAAAAGGTTGTTAAATTCAGTTTGCTACTGTTTTGTTGAATATTTTTAGATCTATTTTTAGTTCATGAAAAAAATCAAGAATTGATATTGCTCTTATTTATTTATTTATTTATTTATTTGGTGGTACTAGGGGTGGAACCCAGAGGCTTTCTACTTCTTGGGCTATACTCCCAGACCTATTTTATATTTTATTTGGAAACAGGGTCTCATTAAGTTGCTGAGAGCCTCACTCAGTAGCTGAGGCTGGCTTCCAACCTGTGTGATCCTCCTGTCTCAGCCGCCCAAGAGCAGGGATTACAGCGTGCGCCACCACGCCCGACAATATTGCTCTTATTTAAATGCCTGGTATAATTTATTACTAAAGCCATCTGGACTTTATCTGAAGTGTTTCAGCCCAATACTTCTGATCAATTTTCTGTTAAGATGATTGATTTATTGTTGAAGGTGAGGTGTTGAAGTGTACTACTATCGCATTGCAATATATCTATGAATTCAGATCCTTTAATATTGGTGTTATATACTAGATGTTCTGATGCTGGATATGTATATTTGCAATTGTTGTGCCCTCTTGATGATTTGACCCTTTTATCAGTATGTACTGACTTATTTGTTTCTCTATACAGTTTTTGACAGTAAGCCTATTGTCTGTTATAACTGTATCCACCTCTACTATTTTTTGGTTTCTGCCTGTATATAATATTTATCTCTGTCTCTTCACTCATAGCCTAATCTCTTTATAAGTGAGGTGAGTCTCTTGTAGGTAGCATATGTCCTTGGCTTTTGTTTTCTTTCTTTTTGGTGTAGTACAGGTGATTGAACCTAGGGGTGCTCTGTCACTGAGCTACACCTCCAACTTGCCTTATTTTTTATTTTGAAACAGGGTCTCACTAAGTGACTTGCTCGTTGGCCTTCAGTATGTGATCCTCCCGTCTCAGCCTCCCAAGTACAATTACTGATGTGCTCCACTGAGCCTAGCTTGGCTCTTGTTTCTTTAATCTCTTAAGTTACTGTGTCTTTTTATTGGGTAATCTAATTCATTAATACTCATGGTAATTATTTATAGTAAAGGATTTACTAATGGAATTTTGCTACTTGTTTTCTGGTTCTTTTATAATTACCTTTTTTTTTTTTTACTCTCTGAATGTCTTTCCTTGCTGTTTGTTGGTTTTCCATGTTGGTATGCTTTGAATCACTTCTATTTTTATATTGTGCTTCTAAAGATTTTTTCTTGTAGTTTCCATAAAGCTTTAAAGTTTATAATATATTATACTTATAACAGCCTGTATTAAGATGATAAAAATTTAAGTTTTATTCCATATAACAATTCTGTACTTGATGCTGCCACACACACACATTTTAATGTCAGAACTTACTTAATAAATTGGTATGACAATTCATTTTTGCTATAGTTGATGTTTTATTATATTCATTAGTAATAGATTTGTTTTTAGCCCTTATAATGGGAATAAAATGCCCTAACCATTATCATTACAGTCCTAAAGTATTCTGAATATGACCGTTTTATTCACATGATCGATTTTGTGTATTTATGTGTTCCATGTCATTAGTTGGTATTCTTTATTTCAGTTAAATAACTTATAATTCCTATAAGTCATGTTTAGAGGTAATAAATTCCATAAGCTTTTGTTTGCCTAGGGGAGTTATTATATCTCCATCATTTGTGAAGAACATTTTCCCAATATAGAGTTTCTGAGAAACAAGGCACACATTGTTCCATTTCTTCATATATTAGTTTTAAATATAATCATATTTAGACAAGCACCTAGAATTTGGTAACTCTTCTCTGAATTAGTGAGAATAACGCTGTAAATGCCAAACACTAGGCTTAATAAAACACCTATTAGGTAGTAAAGATCCTTGAAAAGGATGTGTACCAGTGTATTTTCAATGAAACACATCCAATGCATTTATTCCATGTGTTTAATTCATTTATTCTGTAGTGCAATTAATATATGGCTGAAATCCCAATTCTACCTCAACCAATTCTATAGCCTTGAGGAAGTCACTGAAATTTTCTGAAACTATCTTTTTCTCCTATACTGATAATCAGAAGTTTCATACATTTGCCAAAGACCTTGATACAACCCAAGTATGTTTCTGATAATATGAACTCTTTGTGAATTTTTGTTTTCTTAGATGCTGGAGCCCCCACCTACATGTATGAGTTTGAGTATCACCCAAGTTTTGCATCAGACATGAAACCCAAGACTGTGAAAGGAGACCATGCAGATGAAGTCTACTCTGTCTTTGGGGCCCCAGTTTTAAGAGGTAAAGTCTCTCTGCTTTCCCTTAACTTGAACTTAGGAGGCCTGAGTTTTAATCTTAGTTTAGTGGCTTTGAACAAGTTTCTTAAAGTCTTAAATTGCTATCAAGTCTTAACTTCCTGACTGAATATAGCAGAATTGAACTATGTGGGACAGACTCCAGCCTTTCTCCTGCTCTGACATTCATGAAGAAGAATGTGAATTTATGTGCCCAGAGCCATAGTCATACTCAGAATCCTTATGTGTGTAATGAGTAACTGAGGTGGTAGAGACACCTGCAGGGCCCTGCTCTATGTTAGCAATGCCACCCTTTGATTTATCACTCAAAATAGCATCTTAGAAAGTAAGTGAGGGTAAAGGATTGGTATTAACCTTCAATCCAGAGTCATATGCATTAGTTTATTCACTGAAACATCTAAAAATTATGCATTTTACCTACAACATATATCATAATACTTACAGAAAACTTTTCACAAATGTTTTCAATAATTAGCTCCTAGCAATCACATGCAATTGTGACCCACCTCATAGCTGTTCATTATATACTAGGGCCCTAGGAATCTTCTAGCTGGGTGACTCCACAAGGCCTTGCAGTTCTGAGTTATCAGTCTATTAAAATGTGGATGTGTGTGGGAGATAAAAGACTCAAGAGCCAACAGTCTTGTGAGGCAGAGGAAACTCTTGGGTGTTGCACTGGGACACTGAATGGGGCCAAAAAGGCAGGTAGGTGCAGAGGACAAAGGCAACCAGCATACATGTGGACTGAATATCCATCACTAGCCCTGGATCAGCCACCCACAAGCTGAAAGTATATGCCAGGCAACAGAATCTTTTAGGATGCAGATATGACTCAGAAGGTATAGAGTGAGGGCCAAGATTTCGTTTCTCCCAAGCTCGCAGACACTACTGCTGTTGCTGGTTCTGAAACACACTTGGAGTAGCAAAGGATTTTTTCCTTCATCCCCACAGATGGAGCCTCAGAGGAAGAGACCAACCTCAGCAAGATGATGATGAGATTCTGGGCCAACTTTGCTAGGAACGGGTGAGGCTAGTAGCACAATGGGAGCAGGGTTGTGGCATAGGATGGGTAGAGTGTTTTGGGGGGGAGGAGATGGCCTCTAAACTGTGTGTGTGTTATCAAACCCCATATCTGTCACTGTAGCACTATGACAAAGAGAGCTCTCTGAAATGTTCAGCTGCCTCAGGACATAGAGAGCTCCTGATCTCTGGTGGTGCACAGGTTTCTTGGCAGAGATAAGCCAGGGAATCCTGCAAATCTCATTACTGTCACCACACAGAAACTCTGAGGACTAAAGCTTGTTTATAAATCCTGAATAAAATCCTTGTTATTCCCAGGAACCCCAATGGGGAAGGGCTGTCCCACTGGCCAGAGTATGACCAGAAAGAAGGCTACCTACAGATTGGTGCTACCACCCAGGCATCCCAGAGGCTGAAAGTCAAGGAAGTGGCTTTTTGGACTGAGCTTAAAGCCAAAGAAGCAGCACAGAAGCCTTCCCAGAGAGAACACATAGAGCTTTGAATGAGAAGTCCAGCGGCCACAGGAGACTGGAACAGCCAAGACAGGGCCATTCTGCAGAATGAGTTAGTGGTCCAAAGAAGCATTTTATTGTGGAACTCAATAATTATGTTGTGCTAGTGGGCAGAGGCCAGGAGAGTAAATGTTTGTATTTGTAGCCTCAAATTGGAGAATAAATATTTTTTGGAAACAGAATTTGTGTCTATTTCTTGGGCTGATGATGAATCTATCCTCTAAGAGAAAGGGGGATAAAGAGAGAAGCAGAAGATGCCTCTTCAGGGATAGACTGGTGAGTAACCATCCTGCAGTCATAAAGAAAATCAGCTTGTTGGTAGGGTGGGAAGCGTGAGTTGTCTTACTTTCTACCTACAGGTGTACAATGTCATCATACCTGTGAGGAGTGACTCTAAAGAGTTTACTGAAATGTTCAAGGCCATTTGTGAGTTAGTATATGGCTATAAAATCCCTGGGAACCACAGACCCAAGCAAGCGTTTACGTCATTATAGATTCTTCTCCATGGATGTCTGTCAGGTACTTATAAGAAATGTTGGGGCAGGTGGTAAAACCATAAGAGGCCTATCTCTAGTGATGTAAGCATTAAACTCTGCTGTTAGTGTTTGGATTTAGAATGTCCCCCTCTACCTTATTAAGACAAAGCAACCATGTTGAAAGTGGAACTTGTACTGAGAAGGGATACCTTGGGTGGCTTTGGAGATTATATATGATTATCTATGATCCCTTCTTGGTTTCTGATTCCTGCTTCAGTCCTCCATGGTGTAAGAGCAGAGATCTTATACACTCTCTTTGCTCCTAGTGCCATTGCCTGAGCTCTGAAGACTTTACCGGACAATGGACTGAAGCCTTGAAATCTCCAGAATTGTGAGCAGATAAATCTCCCTTCCTCTAAGTTGTGGTGCTTAGGGTTTTTGGATTATAACAGTAAGAATGCTAACTGAAACATCTGGTTAAATTCTTTTCCCCTTATGAGCCAATTCCTTCATAAAAGAATAAGAAAATTTCCCTCAGAGGCCTAGTACATAATTTATTGAGCTCATAAAAGGAAAAAACTAGTAATCACTACTGGTGAGAAAGGCAATGGGAAACTCTTCTGGGTTGAGTTTATCAGAGAGCTTTTACTTCTAGGAAAGGAAAGGATCACTGGGGAAGCCCCATTTCTAAGACTGAGGAACACAGGATTCCTCTTTAAGGTTGAGACAGAACCAGGATTACAGCAACCACTCCAGATGCCACCTTTGAGTCAGCAGGTATGGGGTACTGAGTAGATAAAATCTACTAGAGAATGAAAGTGTGGAGAGACACCTTCTGTGAAGGGCAGGATACAAAGAAGGCCTAAGATTGATTGTGGAGCAGGACAAAAACTCTTCAGAACCATCCCCACACAAGCATCCAGAACATGCAGAGCTCAAGGTTGTGCTAGAATTTAAGAAGGTGGTGCACATATCTTAGGTATCCAAGTGCCATGGTGCATTCCTGTAATCCCAGTCCTTGGAAGGCTGAGAAAGGGGAGTTATAGGTTTGAGGCCAGCCCTACCAACTCAGCAATGCCATATTTAAAAAAATTTTTTTTAAGTGTTTAGAATTGATCCCTGAGGTAAAATGCCCTTGGTTGGTTCATTCTCCTGTTTCAAAAGAAGAAAAGAAGACAACCAGGTCAATAGCAAAACCCAAACCCTAATCACCCATACTTATAATGGATTGATTCAATTTCTTGAACACACACACATATATACATGCACACAAACACACACACACACACACACACACATACACATATACACATACACAGACCAGTTTAACAGAAGAAAAAGTGTGTCTGCTTTTTTTTATGCTGTTTACTTCTGTTTCTAAAATTCTGTGTGTCAAGTATTAAACACAAAATTACAAATATACATGCAAACAAATACCAATTAGCAAGAGACAAAGTAATTAACAGAGCTAAATTCACAAAACTACTTAAATGTAAGAAGTAATAAACTGAAAAATTTAAATAACTATATGAAAAACTTAAATGAATATATGGGCATTTTAAGCAGAGACATAGAAACTTTAAGAAAGGGCAATTGTTAGAAATAGTAATGTACAGGTCTCCACCCGATGTCAGAACTAATCTATAGGCTCTGTGAACTCTGGCCTGTTTAAAGGGATTTCAGTTTCTACTGGGTTCATGGTCTCTCTGTGGCAGAAACAGAACTCATCTCCAGGACAAAGTTCTGCACTGGCTTATGTTGTTTAAGCCACCAAGTCTGTGGTATTTTGCTATGGCAGTCTGAGCAGATTAACACACTAGCTCAATGCTCAGCAACATTAAAACAGGTAAATCAAGGCTCATTCACACCGTGAATGAATTTGCAGCTCCGATAATGAGCAGACCACAGCCACATGCAACAGAGGTGACTCTCACAAACATACTGCATAAATAAAGAAGCCCCGGGCTTTCTTTCTTGGTGGCTTAAACAACATAAGTAACATAAGTTTATTTTATCTTAGTTCTGGAGAACAGAGGTTTCAGATGAAAGAGCTGGCTTATTCCATTTCTGGTGAGGGCGCTCTGCCCGGCTTGTAAACAGTTGTCTCCTCACTGTGTCCTCACATGGCCTTCTGGCTGTGCAAGTTGGGGGTGGTGGGAGTAGAATGGTTTGATATCTCTTCTTCTTATAAGGGCAACAACACAATTCTACTTGATTCAGAACCACCCTGTGACCTATTTAACCATAGTCACCACCATAAACACCTTATCTTCAAATACAGTTACATTAGAGGGTTAATCTTCAGCAAAGGAATTTGGGTGTGTGTATAATTTAGCCTATTACAGATAGTCTCTAGATAAAAGTTATTAAAAAGCTTATCATGAATATTCTGGAACATGTCTTCTATCAAAAATGCACATGCATTACACTTGGATATATACCTAAGGTAGCTGTGAAATAGGAGTTCCATCTGTTAACTTTTGTAAACACTCCAAAAAGACTTCCAAAGTCTTTGCACTAATTTCTTCCTGGCAGTAGAGTACAGAGAGTCCTGTATTGTTGTTGATACTTGATATTTTCAGTCTGCTGCCCTTTGATTCTTATTTATGGATGTAGATTTCTTTGAATAGTTTTTATTGAATGTTACAATTGATTTATAGAAGTTCTGTGCCCAGATAGGTTACACAAGGCAGAAAAGAGGACCCAATGATGGTGAGTTGGTGATAGAAGAGCCAGAACACCCTTGTCCATCATCATGCCTACTAGCTGGATGACCAGGCATGGGCTTCATCAAGAGGCATTAATTACTGGAGCCTTCTGTGTTGATGGGATGGAGGACAGTGTACTGATCCATCCTTCTCTGCCCAAAGTATACATCACAGTGTGCTTCTGGCCTATATTCATAGAAGAAAAAATAATAACATTTAACACTCTAGTTCTTTACATAAGCAAAAGGAAGCTTTTCAAATTCTGGGCTTATTTGCTTTTCTGGTCAATCTTATTTTATTCATACATTCTCTTAACTATTCTGGATCTAAATTTTTTCATTTATTTAAAAATATTTTTTATTTTTCATTAAAGGCTGAAGAAAAACTTTATAAAGAATTCCTAGCAAGCACTTGTTTTATGATCAGACGCTTAGGAACAAATCAAAGTACAAAGTTCAGTTTGCATCAGAGTGTAGTGTCCTGATTTCTGGATCTACGCAAGTACTTTCTGAATGAGACATGAACAAACTCTAAATCATTTATACAAGGGGAATGCACTTATTCTATTGTGTACTAGAAAAACAGTTCCTATTATAAAATCCACAATTATGTGTATACTATTTGTGACAGATATGTGTGACCTGGGTACAAGGTTGTGCTTCCAGAAGAGTTTTGTGATAATTCTTGTTACCAGGCACACATGCATGAGATGCCCTCCTTTATAACCTTCTGGGTTCCAGCCTTCTGCTCTCCCAGTGCAGAGTTCTCCACTGAGTTCTATACCTGATTAATCCCATAATCAACAGATGAAGCTGAGTGAAGTCCAGTGGGATATGTACTACCTCTTGTCCAAAGCCTGTTTGTTTTAACAGGTGTAGTCCATGTATATTAAGTAAATTAATGAATGTGGGGTGGTTTGGGGAACACTTTCTTTCCTAAGTGTTGCCCATCTGCTTAGGACTCTAGGCCTGTTCTTGGTATTTTACTCCCTAGATCAGATAGCTGCACAGAGTAAATCTTGGGAGTCCCCAAGAAAAAAGCATTAACTCCAGTCAACTATCATGTAAAAACACAAAGAGATGAGTCTTATCCAGCTAAAGTGACACAAGGAGATTAGTCTTGTTAGGTGAATGTGAGACCTGGTATAAGCCTTGGTGGATTCCAGCTCTAATCCTCATTTCTGCAGAGTCATCATGAGCCAGGAATGAGCATTGGAGTCTATAGCTGGGTGCAGGGAAGGCCTAGGTGTGGCTGCCTTTGTTTGTACAGTGTTCTCTTCACAAGCATGTCAGTGATAAACAGTGAATCAGGAGATGATTTCATTCCTTACCCTTTATCTTTTGCTAAGGAAATAGTACAATCTTCACAGGCTAAAAATCAGAGCTATCTGCCAGGTTTCTAAAGACATCTGGATAGAGTAAAATGTAAGATGGTTAACATGTGTGATGTGATATGATGTGGTGTGTGTGTGTGTGTGTGTGTGTGTGTGTGTGTGTTGCTAAGTAACTAGAAACAGCCTTCTCATTTATATTTATTCTCAATTACCATGAAGATTATCATATGTGGATAGAGATGAAGATCTTTTTTTAGGTTGTTCTCATACACCAGTCTGTCATAGGGCTGGAATGAGTGTTAATGGGCATCACATTTTGAATTAGATAGCTTTGAACTTTTTTTTTAAACTTTGAACTTTTATTTTATCCCAAACCTATGGTCTTGGGAAGAGCCCATAAGCTTTTTAGAGACAACTAGTGCTGTATTACTGCTGGTTGCTTAGTCCTTCTTAGGTACATATTGGTCTAACATAGGCAAACTAAGTGACCTTGAGAAAGTAGAACATATTTTCACAGGTACCTCCCTTCTCCTCTGCTTCTTTTTAACACTTCGTCCTTGCCTCCCTCAAGTCAATAATTTGATTGTGTAACTGTGCAGGGAATGAGAGTATTTGGGCTGGCAGGTGGAACACCTCCCTAACATATTAAATGTTAGAAGTGGTTGTTAGCCACAATATGGTATGGGACCCTGTAATTGCCTACTTTTCTGCCACAACAATATGTTATTATGGCTCACTGCTTTCATGGTAGGTTCTTTTTCTCAGCCCATTTGGAAAAAATGAGCCAGGAAACTCAAACTCATAGTTAAAGTAGGATTTATTATAAGCAGGCACAGAGAGAGAATGAGTAAGGAGGCAGGGAACATGAAGCCAAAGGAGGGGGGCATGATGGAGTGTTCCAGTAAGGGGAATCACTGATGTCCCTCGGATCCTCAATCTTAAATGAGGTTTGTCCTATCTTGTCTTCTTACCTGGCTTGATACGTACCTAGACCAATAACCTGCTTTGTCAGCATCTAAGTGAGAGGATGTTTCTTTTAGCTTTTCTCAAGTTCATGGTCTTCTAAGTTTTAACAATTTCACTTTTGTTACCAAGCTCACCATTAGGGCAGTTTTATTTTTAGTCTGCTCTTTAATTTTATATCGCCCGTGACCACATGAAAGAATTCATGATGTTTCTTTAGCTCCTTGTTTTAATATTTTATCTTTACCAGGACAGCCAGCCTAGCCTGAAATCACTGTACTAAATTTTAAGGTTTGTAACTTTTTCTCTTAGGACTCAGTGTCTTCAGGCAACAGAGCTTGTACCAGTATTGGGAATGGCCTAGGAAGATTGGAGAAAGTTCTGATTATTAATAAATATATTTCAAAAATTGGGTGAGGGGCAGATCTGTGAAAGGACTTGGTTTCTGCCAAGAAGCAGGCAACTATTCCAATGTAAATTAACCTAGCTAAAGGTAATTAACAAGTCTATAGGAGAGGGGAACTAGGACTTCCTCACTCTAAAGGCAGGTTTAGATAATAATTGGATTATCTAGCTAGGATGGCAGGACCAGGTTGACTTTTGTGAAAGGAGAAAAATGGGCATAGATTCAGTTCGGTGGGAAAGTACAGGGAGGAGATTTATGGGGATTTTTACTACATCAGAATTACATGAAACGAGATGGAGGTCATGTGTATAAAAAAGTCTATTCTGTGTTTTGTACTTTGGTGATTTCGTTCGAAGCATGAGGCTATAATAACTGTCTTCTGTATTTTTATCTTTTTAATAAACTTTTTTTTTTTTTGGTGGTACTGGGGTTCCTGGAAGCCCTTCTATCTCCGGGCTACACTCCCAGACCTATTTTTACATTTTTATTTGGAAACAGGGTCTCTTAAGCCAGCGCGGCTGGCTTTGAACCTGCGCGATCCTCCTGTCTCTGCCTCCCAAGCGCGGGGATTACAAGCGTGCGCCACCACCCGACCTTGCTAAAGATTTTAAGTTTATTAAATGCCGGGCGTGGTGGCGCACGCTTGTAATCCCTGTTTCCAAATAAAAATGTAAAAATAGATCTGGGAGTGTAGCCCGGAGGTAGAAGGACTTCCAGAAACCCCAGTACCACCCCAAAAAAAAAAATCTTTAGCAAGTGTCTGGGCTATTGCATATCTATCCTTAGCTCTGGACAAGACCTGCGGTCATTGTGTTTGAGGGGGATTATTCCCAGGGGTCTAACAAAAGTCCCTGGGGAAAGTTTCCCGAGATGGTAACAGTCACAGTCCAAAAACCATAACAGAGCTCATCTCTGTTATGGCAATGAGCTGCTTTTTCAGGGCATGGGCCTATTTTAACCCTTTAAATGCCTTCTCTGCTTCAGGACAGACATGGTATGAAATCATCTACCTATAACCAGATCAATATGACAGACCTAGTGACTTTATGACAGAAATGTGTTTTCCTTAGTTCTGGAGGCTGGGAGTCCAAGATCAAGGTAGCATTCAGTAGGGAAGGTTTACTCAGAGGACTTCTTGCTTGCCATACAAAAGTCTGTCTTCTTTTTGCCTGGAGGCCCATCTGTGCACAAGTATCCTTGGTGATCCTCTATATGTCCAAATTTTTTCTTAAGAAGAAGCCAAACATAGTGATTAGGGTCTACCCTAATGGCCTCATTTTAGTATCATGTCTTTTTTCTTTTGGTACTAGGAATTGAACCAAAGGGCCTACTACCTACCAAATATATCCCCTGTCCTTTTCATAATTTTTTTTTATCTTCAAATAGTTTCATGATAAATTGCTGAAGCTGTCATCAAACCTCTTATCCTCTTATCTCCTAAGTACTGGTATTATAGGCATGCACCACCACACCAGCTGTATTACTTACCTTTTAAAGGCCCCTTCACCAAATGAAGCCACTCTCTTCTGTCCTGGAGTTAGAGCCACACATATGAACACCAGGGGTCACCATTCAATTCCAACACTGCATGTGGATCATGTGATGAGGAAGCTAAGGATCCTTTGTCTTTCTTTGAGTTTCCCTAGGAGCTGAACAGAGAGATAAGGATCCAAGTGCGAGTAGTGGACTTTGGGAGATGTAGGACACAGAAGTAGGAGGAAGAATGTGAGGTAGAGAGAGGAGAGGAGCCAGCAAAGGCTCACTGTGCAGTTAGCACTGTAGCTGCCTGGGGCTCAAGACTAGGAGAAAATGGTGGGTGAAGAATTGGTTTTAGAAAGTTAGTCCAGCATGTGTCTATATCACATTTTCATTATTCATTCATTCATTGACTATTGTGGATTTTGCTGCTATAAGCATTTTATTCATCCATAAAGAACAAAATTATGTTATTTACTGTAAAATAGATAAAACTAAGTGAGATATGCTGGGCACAGAAAGTAGGGTCTTAAGTTTCTTCTCCTATATGGAAGCTAGAGATAAAATGGGAAACAAAAAGGATGTTAGATAAATGAAATAGAGAAGTAGAAGAGGATTGAGAGATGGAGGTGGGAGGAGCAAAAGGAGAACTGATGAAGGAAACAGTTCAAATAATGCTATGTCCATATTAAAGTCTCACTAAAAGTCTCACTAAAAATCTGTGGAAGGGGGAGTTGGGTAGGACTCAGAGGGAAAAACAAGTACTGTGTTCATGTGTGTTTTTGACACATTGAAACTCACTGTGACATATAATTATAATGCACAATAAAATGATAAAAATAAGTCCAGCAGAGAGGGGAGGAAACTGGGTTATTTACATACTACCTCCATTCAGGCACTGGCTGAGACATACTCCAGGAGATGGGAGGATCCTTAGTTCTCTGGAATGCTTGGCCTGCCGAGCATAAAAATGCTTTTCTTTTCTTTTTTCTTTCTGCAAGCAGAAAGCAGCTCCTGTCTAATAGAAGCCACCCCAGGGTACTAAATGAAGCTCTGAGACCAAAGGGGAACATCCAGCCACCAACAGCATCTTCTATACCATTCTGGTTCTGAAGTCTACACAGGAGTCTGAATGAATGTGTTCACCCCTGTTGGGAGAGGGACAGAAACCCAACTGACAAAGCACTTTTGTCGCTGAATTGTTTACAATTTGCCTGAATTCATCACAGTCAGCCATTGAAATCTGTGCCGTGGCTAAAACAGAATAGAAATTGATATCTTGCTTGGGCAAAGTTCAAAACATTGCTGTAGATCAGAGAGCAGCTATCATCCAAGTACAAGTCATAACTCCGGTTGCCCTCTTGTCACTTCCTTGTCCCCTAGCACCTTGGACCTTTTGCCTCTATCGGGGTGAATGGCGATAGCTAGTATGGAGCAGTCACAGCTGCTTCTGCACTAGCCTCAACATAAGACTGCCTATGTCACCCCTGCTCCACTGGCAATAAGTAATCTCATGATTCCAGTTAACACCCAAAGGCTGGGCCATCTATTTTTGGTTGGGCAATGCCTTCCCAGGAGAAAGCCACGGTGGGGAAGGAAGAGCATGAAGTACAGCGCTCAGTGATCATGTCCACCTCCTTCTAGAACTCCAGGGCTCCTATTTCCAACCACATGTCCTCCTCCAAATAGCTCGACACAGCAGTCAGTACCCATCCTCCTTGCCAGCCTGGAGGATCCAAGGAGGATTAGCAGATAGAACTCAACTCTTAAAAAGGGTTGGAGGTGGCCGGGCACAATGGTGATGTCTATATTCCAACTCAAGAAGCTAAGGCAGAGGTTTTCAAGTTTGAGGGTACCTTGGGCAACTATGAGTCCTTACCCTGGAAAACTACTTAGATCCTATCTGAAAATGAAACCTAAATATTGTTAAGGATGTAGCTCACTTGGAACCCTTTGCACACCTTGGCTAACTCCCTTGTATCTTTAAATGAGTAATAAAGGGGTGGAGGTGAAAGTGAAGGAGATCCTCGAGGAGAAGCCATATCTGCCACGGGCCAGTCAAGTGTATGCTTAGTTCACCCAGTGATTTGTTAAAAACATTTGCTATACCCAGCAGTCTTTAAACAGCTCTTTCCAAGTACACCCATAGTACTTTGTATCTCTCCATTTCGGTGCTATCATACACATTGCAATGCCCTCCCAAATCCAGCTTTGACTTGTCTGCTCTGTGGTCAGCTACTTGAGAAGAAGGTCCATGTCTTGCATTCATTTTTGTGTCCAGAAAACCTACACAAGGTCCAGGAATTATGGTAAATGTTAGAAGAAAGAGAGGATAACTGGATGAATGCCTGATTAGAGCCAAAAGCTTTGGAGAGGTGGAGTTCCATTTTCTGTAAGAATTTTCTGCCCCAAATCTCACTCTGAATGGTAATGAGTACCCTATCTTTGGTTGTGTATGACAGGATGAAGAACTACTTAGCATAATTAATATAAGATAATTTAAGCATCTCTAAGAGACTGGATGAGATAGAAGATCTCTTCCCAATTTGAGAACCTGGAACTTTAGGCAACACCAGCACAGGGATGCCAAGAGATGTGTCCTGATCTTTTTGCTGAGCAGCTCTCGAGCTGTTAGTTTTTCTAAACTTTCCCAGCTTGTTCTCAGCTCCCAAAGATATCCCCTGAATAAAGGGCTTTGCCTACCTATAGTGCCTACCTCTGGGAATCTCACAGTACACCGAAATTTTAATTCTACAAGGAAAAAAAGTCTTATGTAAGAAGTTGTTTGATGGGTTTGTAGCTATCTGTACTCTGAGAGTCAGCCAGGGACTGTTCAGATAAGAGAGGGTAAACTCTGAGTGGGTGTGGCCTGAGGTGCCCAGGCATCCCAGGGCAGCCCTTTGGAAAAGAGTGAGTTTTTCTGTCCTTTCAGATTGTGCAATTGGGCTGGATGGGCAGGATTAAGGATTGGTCTGAAGCTTTAGGACCAGATCATTTCCTCTGAGCAGCTGGGAGATCTCATTTGCCCCAGGCTGCTGTACTTGGAGAATGTGGCTCTATACCCTGGTCTTGGCCTTTTTCTCTGCTTGCAAGGCTTTGGGTAAGTTCTTCTAAAATACAAATACCAAGGGGCATATTCGGACATCTGTTCTCTGTGCTCAAATAGGTGTCGTTGTATGTTGGGCAAAACTATGATGAATTCAGCAGTGTTCTCCTCTGGATTTGGAATTAGACTTGGAGCAGCTCAGCTGAGACAGCCCAGGCCTGGACAAGTACAGAGGATAATAAACACTCTAAGACTTCACCTGTACACATAGAGTGCATGATGGCTATGAGAGAACCTTGTGCCTCACACTGAGTAATCAAGAGAGCTCATTTTATTTCTCCTTGTTTATTAATCTATATATGTCAGATCAGAGAGGATAACTTAGGAAAGCATTAACTAAGGGGCTGTAGTTTAGGTCTGAATCACAGCTGAGAACTTGGATATAGCTGTCATTGGGCATAGTACTTAAATTTTTCATGCCTGGGTTACCCTGTATATAAAATAGGGATGAAATAGGAACTACCTCATGGGCCTAAGAAAGGACAAAGTAGATCGTTGTTTCTAAGAACTTAGCATGATGCCTGATCTAGAGAAGGAGCAGAAAATAGACCAGAATGTTGTTGTTGTTTGATGGAATGTTTTAATGGAAAATTTGACATATAGTAAAACCAGAGCAGGAGCCCTTTCCCATTGAAAAGATACCCACAGTTCCTGGTTGGGGGGGGCACAATAATGGTGTATTGAGGCACAAGGAGATACACTATGGTTAGTTAGGAAGCAGAAGAAGAGGTGGTGCTATAGGGAAAAGCTACCATTGTGGTTTCCCTGGAAAGAAAGAAAAGAGATTAAGAGAGCTGGCATAGGTTATGATAGTTGGAATTACTTTAGTGTTCTTTGTGGTACAGAGGCTGTCTTTGATTATCTGGTACTTAGATCTAATGAGAACAATTGGACACTGGCTCAGAGTGTGAGAAACAGACACAAGAGGTGGTTGGTTCTGGATGGTACAGACCCTGGAAGAGATAGTCCTCCAGGATCTGCAAGACTCACAGGTCAAAGCATCAGATACAGAAAAGAATTCACAGTGGATACAGTGGTGCCACTGTAAAGGACCTTAACTCCATACCTACCATTTCATGAATAGTGAAGCTGAGACTCAGAGGGAAATGTCCATTCCCAAGTTCACCTGGGAAATCTTACCTGGGTCTCCATCTGACTCCTGAATCCAGATCCAGATATCCTGACTTCAGTGTCTGGACAGCCAAAGCATTTCTGGATTTAACTTTCTTTCTAGCTGGGTGACACTGTAGGAGACCTAGAACCGAGTAAAAAGCAGAGTAAGTAAGGACCCAAATTTGTAACATGACATTTCTTTATGCAGTTCCTTCACTCCCTGGCAATGCCACCTCATTTTTATCTTTAGAAAGCTTACACAGGCCACTTCCAAAGCCTCTAGTATCATCATTACCTCAATATATGAACACTTAATTACCAAAGTTTCTTTAAGAAATAGTGTAAACGAGCTGGAATACTCAGCCAGCCTGTATACAGTAAGCACTCAAAATGTGCACATTTCATGTAATATAAGTGATAACTACTCTTGTTTTCATTCTTGTTTACGTCTTCCACCCTGGCTGCCGATGTTTTTATCCTGGGCAATATGGCTTCTACCCACTCTATCTGAGTGAAAGTTCATCACTGGGATAATGCAGGCTACACCTTGCAATTCCTGTGTGGACTTCATTCTCCTTTCCCTCTGTTAAGCACTCAGCATTCTTCCAGCCTCTCTTCCTTTCTCCCTGAACTTCTCTGACCTATGCCCTCCTCCTATCCATGCCCTGCTGGGTATTCCAGTCTCTGTTAGGCTGTGTCTATGCTTTATTCTCAGCTTTTCTTTCACACTGTTAATGGATTCACCTCATCCATGGAGCATACTCTCACCTTCGGGTGCACAACTACACCTGCCCTCCAGCCACCTGCTGCCAAGCTGGAGGGCCATCATTCTGTGACATAGTCCAACCAGGATGTGTCACTACCTTTCCCATTTCCTTCTGAAATGGATCCAGCATCTCTCACTACTCTTCATTTCATTCCTCTTTCACTTCCATGGCTCCAATTAGTTAACTCCAAAGTCCTACTTCCTAATTCCTTATGTACATGTTCATGTTTCTTCAAAAAATTTATTCTAATTGCAAAAAAGCACCTATCATTTTGGAATACAAAAAATAAAAAAGCAAAGAGCAATGCATCACCCATGGACATCTCAATGTACATACATCCCAGGAGGAACATCTTGGTGTGACTGTTAATGATTAGTCACAATGCCTAAAAGAAAGAAGTTTGGGGTTTTCTTTTAACAACATGAGGCATGTACCTGGTTTTATAACCTTTCATTTCATAGAGTTTCTAGTAGTAATGGCTACTCTTCATGATGTAGAGGTACTTTCTGCATATAACCAACATAAACATATAGTTAAAAATCTTTAAGCCAAACCATGGTAGATTAGGAATCATAATAAAAAATAAAAATTCTTAAATGGTCACGGCTTTGAACTGCCTGTTGATACTATGAGACGTGTATACTGTTTTATAAACACTTCCCAAGGCCAATGGCTCTTCCTCTGTGACTTGATCAACATTTTTATTGCCATAATCCAAAACAACTGGCCATACACATTAAGAAAGAGGAAGATTTATTTGCTCAGAATTTAAGGGGATTTTAGAGGTTTAGTTTATGTCAGACTGGTCTGTGGAGCTCAGGGCATAGTATCAGGAAGTAGAGAGAGAGAAAATCACTAGGCTCTGCTCTCACATTGTGCAGGTCAGAAGGAGAGAGATAGCAAGGAGAAAAGAGAACCATAAATAATCCACAAGGCCACACCCCTAAGGACCTTAGCAACTAAACCCTGCCTTCAACATTGCTACCTTGTTTTAGTGAGAACTAAGGGGACATTATAAATCCAAACCATTACACTCTGCCTCTGGACCTCTACACCTCACAGCCACCTCACAATGCAAAGAGCTTTCAGCTCATCTCCAAGTTACCATAGCCTTAAGTAGTCCAGTATCACTCAAAAGTCCAAAGTCTATAGTCTCCCTGAAACTCAAGGGAAACTCTCGGCTGTAATCTCCCATAAAAACAAAAAGCAAAGTATATACAGCCAATGTACAATGCCACAGAGTAAACATTTGCATTCCCCCTGGAAGGAATAGAACCTTAGAACAAACCAACAGGACCAAAATAGTATCAAAATCCAGCGAGATAAACGTTTAATCCTCCAGCTTCATTTTTTAGCATTCAGGGCACATGGTAAGATATGATCTCCTCAACTTTGTGGCCTGGTTGACTGTAATGGACAGTATATTGACTCTTCTAGGCTGTCTCCATGGTTTCAGCTTGCAGTTTGCAGATTTTCCAAATGGTTGTTCCATATTTTTCACATCTTTAAATCTCAAGTGTTATTCTTGCAACTTTGTCTTTACCCTCATAGCTTTACAGATAACTTCATTTGGACTTACTTTCATGGATCCCAACCCTGCCACATGTTTCCTGGCTTTCCAGGCCTTTCTTTGAAATCTGGAGGGAAGACTTCATGATAGCTTTATTTTCCAGCAGAGCCAGCATTATGTGAGCTCTGAGATAAACTGACAATTGGGAAGATAATCACACTCTCTTTAATCATTGCCATCATGATCAAAGTTGGTCCCATATCCATCTAAGCCACTGCTTGGCCTGGCTCCATCTGCGCTGTTGCTGGCCCCAGCCTCCATTTGGCTGTTGCTGGACTCACCTCCAAAATGATCATTGCTTCTTTCTTTTTTATACCCTTTTACTTTTTTTTTTTTTCAATATTGCCTCTCTGGGGCCCAATTTTACACAAGCCTTTCTGGTCAAATTGAAAATCTATATAATCTCTCTACTTTCTAGTTTCAGTTTCACTCCTGAAATTTAGTTTACTACAATTTGCTAAACACAGGCATAAATATTCATGATGAAGTTTCTTGTTTTGAGAGTTCCCCACCCGCCATTTAAATAGTCCATCATCTTTAAATTTGACCTCATGCAAAGTTTTAGGATACAGGCAATATTCTAATAAGTTCTTTGTCAGAATGTAACACATGAGCTTCTACTTTCTTTTTATATGGAGTCCTGTGAAATCTCCTGAGCACAGTCTCATTGCCCACCTTTATAGCCACATTCTGTCCCTTCTAACTTCCTCTCATAAACCAGTTCCAAAGACTAACAAAACACATGGTCAGATTTACATACAGCAGCAACTCCACTCTACTGATACTAATTTCTGTCTGGATCAACATTCTTACTGATATGACCTAAAACAACTGACTGTACAACATAGAGGAAGAAAGATTTATTTGTCTGTGATCTTTGGAAGTTTTAAAGGGTTTAGTTTATGTCAGAATGTGTCTGCAGAGCTCAGTCATGGTGATAGGAAGAAGAGAGAGGAAAAGTGCTAGGCTATATTCTCACACTGTGGAGGCCAGAAACAGAAAGTCTGGAAAAAGAAGAGGGAATCATATATAATTCCCAAAGCCACACCTTCAGGGACCCTCCTTAGCAACTAAGCCCTGCTTCTAAGATTGCTACCTTGTCTTAATGAGTCTTAAGGGGACACATTAAATACAAACCATCATAATTTGTTAAGCCAAATCTGAATTTTCTTTTGTGACCACATTCTTTGAAAAGTATGTTGACATACTGTGTTTATCCAAAGGGGGAAATGAAAGGACAAGAAAATATAAATCATGCCCTGTGATGATTCTCTAGCAAAATGAGGTTACTGAAGCCAGAAAATACTGCAGGGGTGGCCATGGGAAAATGTCTGAAAGTCCACCTGCCTCCGGATGGAAGCTAAGGTTGGTTTACTCTGGCCCCACAATAAGTGGAACTAGGACTGATGAGGAAGCTACAGGGAGATGAGGAAGAATTTTCTTTCCCAAATGAATAGAGAGAAAAGATTAGACAGTAACCTGGCACCTAGTGTCTCTCCTACATAGATGATAAATAAAATCAAGTTTCCTAACCTTGTATTGCTGGCCCTCCTATCTGGCATCTGCTTATTCCAGCTCATCTTCATTGTCTCTCATTCCTTGTGTATCTCCTACCATTCTCTTATTCTTCTCTTACTTTCTTTTCCTCTGGTGCAAGTAGCAGCTCTTCTATGATGCCCACAATCAGAAGGCCTCACTATTTCTTCTAACTTGTGTAGCACTGCCTAGGTTTCTGTCCCATAATATGGCCTTTTTATTCTAGCATGGGTTCAAGTATGTCTGTAGGTCCTTCTCCCTACAAAGTCAGACTTTCTGAGATAAATGGACCATTTTTTGTTCATCCTCTCAACCAGTATGTATTCCAGCCCAGGTTTCTAATAGATATATGTTTCCAGAAGCTTCTGAGAGGAAATCAAAAGATCTTGTTCATTAAATTCACCAGCTCTCACATTTCACTGACCTTTGGCTAGATGGATTTACAGCTCAAATCCAATGTACCCATCAGTCAGTCATCTGAGTTAGGAAGGTCAGTTTTTCTTGTCATTATTTTACATAAGAAGAAACCAAGTCCTAGAAAGTTTAGGTGACCTCTGCAAGGCCACATGTCTAGAGAGCATCACTTTTTGCCTCTCCATGTCCAGCAGGACACCCATCCTCACCACCTGTGGTGGACACTGTGCATGGCAAAGTGCTGGGGAAGTTCGTCAGCTTAGCAGGATCTGCACAGCCTGTGGCTGTTTTCCTGGGCATCCCTTTCGCCAAACCTCCCCTTGGATCCCTGAGATTCACTCCACCACAACCTGCAGAGCCATGGAGCTACGTGAAGAATGCCACCTCCTACCCTCCTATGTAAGCTGCTGGGGTAGGGGTATTTCAGTGGGGAGGTTTGTCTCAGAGAGACACAAGAAGGAATCAAGAGGAAATCCTCTGACTGCTCTGCTTTCTTCCAGAATCCTCAAGAACATGCAGAATCTTGAAGACATTCCAGAGCTTTCATAGCTTTCTAGAGTTTCTTATTGAATGCAGAGTTCTTGCACATCTTTTCTCTATCATAAATGTTCTTAGGTCTTAGAATGCATGAGTAAACAAAACAAAGATTCCTTCCATTCATGGAGGGAGGAGAGAAATAATACAAAAATTAAAAATTAAAATTATGTAATTTTCAATATGATTAGTATATTGGAAAACAAAGCTGATGTGCAGGAGAGGGAGATAAGAAGTAGTAATCTCATACCTTCTGTCTTGATACTTGGTCTGGATGAGGAGAGGAGTGGATGAATGAGTGGTGCATTGGAGAGTTGACTTGGTGAGTTCTTAACCCCAGGGTGTGTCTAGATACCTAGTCATGGACAGAGCAGTGGTTGGTGTGCCCAGCCACCCTGAACAGCAAGGCACATGACCCCAGTGTTTCCATTTCACTTCATAACCACCCCAAGGCACCTTAGACACCTATATGTGACAGATCAGACTTCATTCGTGTCCTTAGCAATGAAAACCTATGATCTGGGGCTGACCTGAAGCTTAAATGAATTTTTACATCAAAAGAATAAAAATAAGTGCCTGGTACACCGAGAGAACTCAGTAAATGTCATAAATCTTGTTATGGGTTGGCTCTTACAGACTTCTTATCAGGGCAGCCAATAGTGATTAGTATGATAGGATGATGATATAATCTTAATGTGTCAGAGCTGCAATATACTTAGGAAAATCCCTATTCTCCTTTAGAGCTGACAGACTGGGATCCAGAGCAGGATTGGAATTTACATAAAATCATATCAGTAACTGAGGCAAAAGAAGTCACTACTGCTGGAATTGTCCCACAAAGATGTCATCCCTAACTTGCTGCAGGCTAGATGTCTTTCATCCTGCTTTATGGACATTTTTCATGTTTACCTGGTGGAGAAACATGGTCACCTTGCAGCCCACCAGAGAGGATGGCCATGTCCCAGGAGTACAGGAAATATCATATTCTAGGGCAGCTCAGCATATGGGCAGGTTCCTTTCCATGGCCCAGGTCATCTCACAAGGGAAGAATTGCTAAGTATTTTTCACTCTGCATAGTTTTCAGATACTTTAGAGAGTCTTACAGTTTCTGCCAGGACCCCAAGAAAACCACCTATTCATTCCAACATTTCAAACTAGTGATAGTTACTCCATTTATAGGCTTAGAGTTCTGGCCCCAGATGACTCTTCCAGCTTCCACCTAGTTGAACCTCTGGGCTCCTTTTTCTCCCTGCCAGGTGCTCCCAAGATGCAGTGTTGGGACAGCGGATCTCAGACATCCTCACCAACAGAAAGGAGAAAATTTCTCTGACATTTTCTGAGGACTGTCTTTACCTAAATATTTATACTCCTGCCGACTTGACAAAAAGAAGCAGGCTGCCGGTAAGCACAGGGCTACTGATCAAGACTGGTGAGTTCCAGCCTCCAGGGTTTCTTGGTGACCACAGGGAAGGGGATGGAGGTAGCTTGAATCAGGGACACTTTGGTCCTCAGTGACTCAGAGGCCTAGAGCTTTCTTTCACCACAGGAAATACATGTTTTTTTACTTTAATTTTTCTTAATGACCTCGGGTATCTGGAGGAGAGGGATGTGCAGCTGGGACACGCATCTCAATTTTTCCAAGTCCTCTCATACTGATAGAAGATAAGAATAATTACTCTAAGTTACTAGAATGAAACTTGAATCCCCAGAACAGCTAAGACATAATTCCCAGTAAGTTAGAACTATAGAAATCTTAGAAAAACTCAAACAACTAAACTCCTTCTTTACATGTAAAGACACTATGACCAAGAGCAGGAAAGGAGGTCACACAGAAGGATAACTGTGCAAGGGCATGAGTCTTTTGATCTTTAAACCGCCGCCTTTGACACAGACAAGGGGATGGAGAATGTGTCTTGCTTGTCTCTGTCACGCTTATTGGTGGCAAGTTTCACTGTCCCCTGGAAATACACTTTCCATAGCTTTGCCAACTCTGGGATTTTATTATAGCTCATCTCCCATGCTAATTTTCTTTGGCACAGGCAGATGGCTAACAGTCAGCATTCCTCCTCATGTAAATGATGGTGAGGTCAGCTGCCAGGTGCAGGTCAAGGGGAGCAGTGGTGATGGAGGAAGAGGGCCTGTGTGCAAAGAGGGTACCACAGGTGGAAAAAGGAGAGATGTGAACATCCATACAGCCTCCCAGGAATTCCTGAAATGATATTTAGTAGTGCAGGAAGAGGTGTAAACTTGGGGCTGGAAATTAGTGCTACAGGAGCTTTATAGGGGATAAAGAGGTGGGGATAAAGGTTGCCTGCCTGCTTGCCTGCCTGCCCTCTTTCCTTCCTTCTTTCTTCCTTCCTTCCTTCCCTTTTTCCTTCCTCCTTTCCTTTCCCTCTTTCTTTCTTCACTTTTTACTTAGGGCCTCCATACAGATTATTAGATGTAGGAATTAGGGAAAGAGGAGCATGCCACCACCTCATGCATCCCCTGTCCTCAAGGATCTTGCCTTCTGGCTACACAGACACATCCACATCCACACTTGTTTAGTATTTCTTTGCTAACCAGCTCTTGAGCTCAGCCTTCACTCAGAGATGACCTTAACTGGAAGCAGGAGAGCATTCAGCTTTGGACACAGATTCTAGAACTACAGGGTTTGAGTTCAAATCCTGAGTGCCTTTTCCTGGCTGAGAGACTCAGAAATTTCTTAACTTTGTTCAGACTATGATTCCTCAAATGAGAAAAATCACATATATTTATCCAGTGATGAAGATAAAGCTTTATTTCAGCTCTGGCTAAGTCCACAGAGCAAGCGCTCCGTGAAGCATGATATGAACTGCAGCAGGATCCTACTTCTACACCACAAGCTGACTCCTGCACTCACTGTGGGCTGCAGGCAAGTGGCCGGCTTAGCACATGAACTCTGGATTCAGATTGCCTGGTTCAAGTTCTCCTTCTACCATTAAGTAGCTGCAGGACCTCAGGCAGGTGAAACTTCACATTTCCTGTTCAGTGGGACAATATTCATGCTAACTTAGAGATAGTTTATTTTAAGGTGTTTAGAACAGTGCTTAGAATAGTTCATATTGTGAAATCTTTTATTTTCTCCCCTGCTATGTGTGAGCTCTTTAAATGAAAAAACCAGGAATTATGAATTGTAATATTCACTTCCATCCTCCGGCCTTATCACAGTTCCTGGCTCTCGGTATCCTCAGATACTGTTAGTCAAATGACTAGAAGAAATGGAGACGAGGCAGGCTCAGAGGGTGGGTAGCATTTAGATGGGCAGAGGAGGCAGAGGGAGGCAGTTTTGGATGAGGCACTGTGTGTGTTTCCTGAGATAAATATTGATGCATAGAAGTTTAATCCCCATAAAGAGGAACTCTTTTACACTGTTGGTGGGAATGCAAACTAGTCCAACCACTATGGAGATCTGTGTGGAGATTCCTAAGAAAGGTGGGAATAGATCCACCATATGATCCAGCTATACCACTCCTGGGTATCTTTCCAAAGGGGTTGAATTCAGAGAAATACAGCAACATATGCATACCTATGTTCATAGCAGCACAATTTGTAATAGCCAAAATATGGAACCAACCCAGATCACCATCAACAGATGAATGGATAGCAAAACTGTGGGAAATACACACAATGGAATTCTATTCAGCCATAAAGAAGAACAAAATTATATCATTTGCAAGACGATGGAAAGCCCTGGAGAACATTATGTTAAGTGAGATCAGCCAAGCACAGAAGGAGAAGATACATATGTTTCCTCTAATATGCCCAAACTAGGAAACACAAAGGATACCAGTGGGACTCCAGATATTAGAGGGAAAATACTAGCTAAGTTTGAATGGAAAGATAGGAGAGGAGGAAGGCCGATCTTGATTAATGAGGGTCTACACCTGAACATGTGTAAAATTATGAATAAGACATGGTTAACCTGGACAACCACTGGTGGGAGGGGGGAAGGGAAAACGGGGGCGGGGGGAAGAGGGCACCAAATATAGTTTAAATGTATACTATTTATATTCAATTAAAAATTGTTAAAAGAAAAGAAAAAGAAGTTTAATCCCCATTACAGAGATAAGGGAGATGAAGCTGAAATACAAGAGGAGTGCTCCACTTCCTTATTATGACTGACTGAAAGGTCTAGGCCTGGGGAAGATGGCAGTGTTAGAAGAACAGGACATCCTTGGCCTTTGCTGTTCCCAGATGATATTCTCAGTGTGAAGAGCCTTGGGGAAATAGGACACATGAGGCTGAGGAGAAAGGTGGGGGGTCACTGAGTGGGGTGGTGGCCTGGGCCTCAGAAAAGAGACTGGGTGTAGATAACACTACTTTTTGAAACTTTGCTAGGTGTTTGGCTACTGGCCTCCTTGAGTTATATCCAAAATGTAGAAAACCACACCAGATGAACTCTGAGCTCCTTCCAAATTAGGCTTTCTTTTCCCCCAGGTGATGGTGTGGATCCATGGAGGCAGTCTGAAGTTGGGCGGGGCATCCACCTATGATGGACTGGCTCTCTCTGCCTATGAAAATGTGGTGGTGGTGACAATTCAGTACCGCCTGGGCATCTGGGGATTTTTCAGGTAAGGTACTGGATACTTCTCTTTGCACATTTGCCACAGCACTAGTTCATATAACAAAAGAACTAGAGTGGAGAAATAAAAAGAAAAGAGGTTTAACTCTCAATTCTATTTTATAGTTCTGTCATACTGACACCTGTTGAAGGCTTGTTTGTCTGCATCACGACGTGGCTGAGAAATAGAAAGGGAATCTGCACTTACAGAACATATCACATGGAAAAATAGAAGGCCAGGAAGCAGGGTGTGGAGAAGTTTTGGATTTTTATAACAATTGACCCACTCCAGGGTCAGGACCAAAGTTATAGATCTACCTCTCTAGCCTCTTGTAATAACCCAGTTCTTTTTGAAATTTGTGACATTGATGTGCTGGCTGCTCCACACGGTAGCCAGAGTGAACACGTAAGACACAGGTTGAGTTATGTCCTGCCTGGGCACAGGTCTCCAGGATCACTTTGATGCTGCTGAAGTTCTTGCTGAGGCCCACAGCGCCCTCTAGCTTCCTCTCACACCATCTACATGCACACTTCTGTTCCCATGGCCCTGCAACCTTTGCACCTGCTACTTTTTCTAACTTCAATTCCCTTCTAAAGATATTTATAAGACCCTTTGCTTATTTCATGCAGGTCTCTATGAAATGCTACTGCTCTGCCTCTGTGCCCCACCCCTACCTCTTTCTTTATTTTTCTTAAATCATATACACCACCTGACGTTATATTATCTATTCACAGGTTTGCCTATGGTCTGTTGGTGGTCTGTTGTGTGAGCTGGGTGTAGTCTTGAGGTTTGCCTGTTTTGTACACCATTGTGCTCTGACTCTTAGAACAATGTTGGACACAGATGCTCAGTATTTTATTGCTGGGAAAATGAAGGTAGGGCCCAGTACCGAACAGTGCTGCAGGAATGAGGTAGATACAGACTCCTCTGTCAGGGACTCAGAATCAAGGCTTTTTCAGGAAGGTTCACCAAGGGTCTTCTGCCCATGTGTAATCTTTAGAGCCCAGTAGTGACATCTTTGTCCCCACCCCACCCTGTTCTTTTGCAGCACAGGAGATGAACACAGCCGGGGGAACTGGGGTCACCTGGACCAAGTGGCTGCCCTGCGCTGGGTTCAGGACAACATTGCCAACTTTGGAGGGAACCCAGGCTCTGTGACCATTTTTGGACAGTCTGCAGGGTCAGAAAGTGTCTCTGTTCTTGTAAGTGTAGCCAGCATCAATCCAACCCCAGGTTCCTTGTTACTGCTTAAAGGACTTCTAGGAGACAAGATCATTCAGCTACTGGCACTTTTGCTGACAATACCTGGGTTCAGGGACAACTCTGCTCACCTCACAGCATCAGATAGTGGAGAGCTGAGGCCCAAGTACTGAGTTCATCTTATGTCCTAAGGTCATGTATATTATCTTTAGCTTAGTCTGCAACAGTGACCTTCCTCCTCCTCTCACTTGACTGAGTTCTTTCTCCTTCCCAAGCATTTTAACATTAGAACTCAACTCACTTCTCTTGGGAAGTAGGAATGGGTCTCAACTGCAATGAGATGATGAGAGGACATGAATTAGATAAAGGGTCATTGTGCGTCAAGACTGATCTACACATTGAGATTTTGGAGAAATCCAAGAAGGCAGGGCTTTCTCTGAGTTTTCCTGATGGCTTGTTCTTGACCAAGAGGGGGCAATAGTCTCTGGGACTGAGGGTGAAATGAACTGTGGTAGTGGGTGGGAGGAATCAGGGATGGAAGAGGAGAGGGGGAAGGATGGCAGAGGATATAGTTCACAGACACCCGGGGGCCTGAGATGTCCTGCTGGTGTGGGAATGGGCCTGGGGGGACCCTGAGGGAAGTATAGGGGATTTCTGGGAACCAAAGTAACCCACCCACTACCTCAGAGTTGAGCAGAGGGTTGGCTCGATTACTGTATTTTTCAAGTACACTTCTCCAAGTGCCAGTCTCCAGATGAAGGGGCCCAGGCAGAGGTACAGTTGGAGAGAGCTTTGAGGGGCAAGCTTGTCACTGACCTTCACCCTGTGAGAATGTCCTTTCCTTCTTTCCACCACCTGGCAGGTGTTATCTCCCCTGGCCAAGAACCTCTTCCATGGGGCCATTTCTGAGAGTGGTGTGGCCATCAGTCCTGGTCTGACCACAAAGAATGCGAAGCTTATGACTGAGGTAGGTCTCACTCTGCTGGGCGTCCATACCCTTTACTCTGCCCTCCTGGAATGCTCAGGGCTCATTTATATTGTAGGATTCAGCTGACATGCTCCAAGAATACCAGAAGTGAGACTTCTGAGGACTTCCTTGCTGAGCAGGAAGGCCTCTGTTAGGGCTCACATTTCACTCACATCCTGTATGGTCTGAAGTGTGAATTGTTTAATGCAGGCTTTTGGTAATTCTGAAAAAGTTGTATTTTATACAGACATGATCTCTCCTGAGCATATCATATCCACTGACTTTTCTTACAAGATAGGTGCAACCATAGCCTCATCTACAGGTGGGCAAACTGAAGTCAAATGCTAGTAAGTGGTGGGGGTGGAAGTTAAGCCAGATAGTGGCTTCTGGATGCGAGGCTCCTCACTTCCACTCTACGCTGTCTCTCTTGACACATTCAACTTTGAGAACATTGTGCCCATTTTAACCAGGACAAGGTAACACACACACACACACACACACACACACACACACACACACACACATATATATATATATATATATATATATATATATATATATATATATATTCAATCCCAATTAGTAACAGAGCCCACAATCTGAGATCTAGAACTCACACCTGCTGGTTTAGAATATTTTTGACTGCCCCTTGCTGCCCTCACAAGTTGGTTGTGGGATAGAACGTTGGTGGAGGGAAGAGACATCGCTCCTGATCTCTGCTGTTGCCTGTGATCTATGCAGAGAATTGCTCTTGCTGCTGGATGTAAAACCACCACCTCAGCGGTCATGGTTCACTGCCTGCGCCAGAAAACAGAGGAGGAGCTCTTGGAGACCATGCTGAAAATTGTAGGTACCCTCCCCATTCTAGTGGCCTCAGGATTCATCAGTTCAGCTATACTCTTTCCCAGAAGAAAAACCTTTCTAGACATTTTCTCACCTCTGAGGAGCCGTGTCACCCTCCTAATTCAAACTGAAATTTTCATTTTTTTCCTTTTTAATTGTGAAGTGCCTCAGATATAAGCTAGCAGCTCAACCATAACAGGATAAAAATTACATCATAATCTCCAAACTGTTTCAAAACCATATTTTTGCCATTCTTGCTTCAGACACATTTTATAAAATTAGACATTTCATATTGAGGATGGAATATTAAGCACAGAGTTTTCCAGAAAGGTGTCAAAATTTATCTTGGTTAATTTATAAGCTATCTAAATTATAAAAATAACAGTCTTTCAGTTTTCTAGATTTTCTGAGCCTGTCTCACTTAGGATTGAGGACTAGCCATCTAAATACTCATCCACCCATCTATCGTCATCCATCCAATTCATTAATGTCCTTTCATCATTCTATTGTCAGTCTATCTATAACTTTTCTTCCTGTTTTTAATCTGTCAGTCATCAATAAGTCATCCAGCCAATATAAATATATAAATATACAAATAAATATATTGATTGGATAACTAATTGATACACACACACACACACACACACACACACACACTCACTCCATCACCCTAGTACTCCAAAAGTGGTAATCCATCATTACCTATATGGCTATTTAATCTTACTCAACTTTTATTAATTTATCTCCAAATCATCATTAGAACTAGTGTTGATAAATTTTATCCATCTGTCCACTCTAAGTATGAAGAAGGGTGGTATCAAGGGAGGTATCGAGGAAGGTGACATTTAAATTGGATATTGTTCCTGTATACAAGGGCCAAAACAAAGAGAAACGCAATCATATACATTGTGGTGATTTTGTGTGATAAGAGTTCAGAGAGAAAATACATTCATTCACCAAAAGGTATGACCCTTAAGAATGTGATATTTGAAAATGGATGAATGGTCATGGTAGTCTGTCATCACACAGGAACTCAGCATGAGAAATATAAAAAAAGCATACAAGGCCAGTAGGTATTGTTTGCTTAGTTGGGAAAATGTAAATGTGAGTACTACAGTCAGAGGAAGCCTAGCATCTGTACCTTGACCTTGGAAACTTATGTACCCCCCCAGTGCAGGCCTCTACCTTAGTGTTCTCTAAATACAGGTCAGCCTGCATAGGTACAGTATAGCATTACACTTGCTGAGATGTTGGTGAACACAGAAAAAAATATGAGTAGAAATGCATATGAGTCAGGGTTTCCAATGTGCCTGAACAAAACAGGACCATGCACTGTAAGTATTCAGGTAAATGAAATGTTCAGAAGCAGACAGCTTAGGTTATGGCTGGGTCCATGTGCCCTGGAGCTGTTACTGAGAACCTATCTACTCCAGCTTTCCACTCTTCTTTATTGACTTCTCTCTGGAGCAGATTCATCCCCTGGGAAGTTTAAAGACAACAGCACTCTAGGCTTATATCTTACCTAAGTGTACAAACTGTGTATCTAAAGCTGTCATCAGTAATCTGGGGTGACCTGTGTTGGGCTGACACTGTCTTGAATCCATCCTTGCCCTGACCTTTATGTTCAGAGGCATGGAGCATTGTGGTCAAATGTAGATTCTTGAGGTCATGAAGTGGATGTGGGAAAGAAAAATAGAGAGAGGCCATGGCTTCTCTTGAAGGTCCATCCCACCTCCTGCTTCATTCCCCCTTGGGTAACTGTATGCCTGCCATTGCTGTCTCCTCATTTATGATTTAGGTTTCCTCCAGAGGAAATTGGAGTGTTAGATCCAGGTGTCACAAGGAGGGTAAAAGGATGAAGCAGAGGGCAGGGACAAACAACAGATATCCTCTCCAGGGCCCCAGCCACCCTGACGCTGGGTCTCAAGTCTGTCTTGCCCTTGCTGGTGCCTGCTCCTCACCTGTCCTACTCTTCTTCCCTGTGCTCCTGCCCATTGGAGCCAGGGTACTACCTCTTTCGATGGGCCCAGAAAATGAGCAACCAGGAGGTAGATGCTGATACCTCTGGGCACAACTCACCAGGATCTGAGATTCCCCAGAAAGTCTTTTCACCACACCCTCTGCTTTTGTTATTACAGAAAACTTCTAATCAAACCTTACATGGAGAAGCCACAGAGGTAAGGACTTGTATTTTTTTTCTTTTTTTATTAGTGCATTGTAGTCATACATCTTAGTGAGGCACAAGATGGTAGAGGCATATATGCACACATCGCTTATTTACTCCTTCCCCATTTCCCACCCAATTCCCTCTCCCCTTTTTCCTTCTCATGTTTAGCTTGGTGATTGATAGAATTTTGGTTTCTTGATTACAGGCTTTGAGACTTAACACCTTTATGCTTTAATTAACTATAAATATTAAAATCTCCTTTATGGAGTTACAGTAATTTCTTGTGTATATATTGCTGCTGAGGCCCAGAGAGCGAAAGTAACTTGCCAGGATAACACAACCAGGAGAATCAGGGACAGGAATGCAACCCACTTCCCTGGCTCCCTGTGAGTTCTTCCAGTCAGCAACTTTCCCCCCTGAGCTCAGCACTCTACTTTTCACTCATATTTTCTGCTTCTAAAATGGCCCTGTAGAATAAGACTTCACTAGAACACTCTCAGGAGGCAGAAATAACCATAAAAGTGACTCAGGATCCTGCACTGAAGAGGACGGATTTCCTGAGAGGGCAGAGGGCTTATTTTCTATGCAGAGGGAAGTAGGGAGGGGATTCTAGGATTTTAAATGAGGACACCATCCTCCTCCCAGCCCCAGGGGGCTCCAACAGTCACTTCTTCTACCTTCCTATGGACACCAGGGTCTGGAGGCATGAAATTTGGGCCTTCTGGTCTTGTCCTCTGTGATTTGTCCTTGAGATCCTAGTATTTCCCTTATGGTCTTGGAAAGATCTCTTCATGTGTGAAAGAACCTGATTTGGCAGCTGGGCTACAGCAGTGAAACTAAGGACATTCCCTGTTCTTCTGGAGCCTTGCATTCCAGGAGGGAAGAGTCCCATGGGAAAATAAACAGATAACATGCATGGTGTTTTTGATGATGGTCAGAGGTGAGAGAAAAGAAATCAAGCAATAGGGATGAAGTTGGACAGTGGTTTGAATGTGAATGGAGCCAGGGATGTCTTTAGGAGCACATAGCCTTTAAGCCAAGCTCTGAAGAGGAAAGGAATCCAGCTATCAGGAGAGGGTACAGGGTGTTCCTGGCAGAGGGCACAATACCTGAAAAGGGTCTGATGTACCAGACCCTGTATGTGGAGTGGAGGCAGAGAGGGACGAGTAGGCTGGAGGCTGAAGAGGCCATGGAGGAGTCTGGTGGCCATGGCTCCTGACATAATCTATTAATAAAAAGAAAAAAGTCATTTGGGGTCACAGTTTTGTAAGGTTTATTCCATAACTGGTTGACCGTGTGGCTGTGAGCCTATGGTAGCACATCATGGTAGGAAAAACTATCCACCTTATGGCTGGGACAGAGATAGAGATGGAGATAGAGATGATAGAGAGAGAGAGAGAGATATGAGAGAGAGAGAGAGAGAGAGAGAGAGAGAGAGAGAGAGAGAGAGAGAGAGAGAGAGAAAGAGAGAGACTGTCACCTATATACCTATATCAAGGGCACATTCCCAGTTGTCTGAAGCTTTCTTTGTAGGCCCTACATCTTAAAGGTTCCACCACCCCCCAGTAGCATCACCAGCCTGGTATCAAGCCTCTAACACATGGACCTTCAGAAACATAAAATCCAAACTATAGCACCTCCATTGAGTTATTTCTCCTAAATATACCTACCAAAGTTATTGTAGGTACAGTGACAGAAGTGGGTTCCACCATTTGACTGTTTCCAATGTTCTGTGACATTGCTGGGATTGGCCCTGCCCATCTCTGTCACTTTCCTTATACCAGTCCTGCTGTTAACAGCATTCATCTCAAAATCCCACTGTTGTGGCAAACACCTGCTCCATGTGGCCATGGGAATCTTTCTTCAGATGAGCTGCTTCTTGCCAGCTTGCCAGGCAGCCCTCTTTGAATTGCACAGCTTCCCAAGGCAGCAACAGTTGTACCCAGATTCTGTTCTCCTGTCAGCCCATTGGAGCAGGACTTGACTCTTGTCTTTTATTCCCTTCAAATAGGGAATCAAGTATCAGTTGAGGTATCTTCAGTGATGAGCTCAATACCTCCTCAAGGCAAACAATTCATCTAAAGTTTGAATGTAAATATAAGCTCATCAATTGGTGAGTTGACTCTCACCAATTATGAATTTTTGTGTGTGTCGTACTGGGGGTAGAACCCAGGGGCTTTTCTACCTCCGGGCTATACTCCCAGGCCTATTTTATACTTTATTTGAAAACAGGGTCTCATTAAGTTGCTGAGAGCCTCACTCAGTAGCTGAGGCTGGCTTTGAACCTGTGTGATCCTCCTGTCTCAGCCTCCCAAGTACTGGGATTACAAGCGTACGCCACCACCATGCCCAGCTCGCCAATTATGAATTTTATATTTGTGAATTCACTTAGATCCTAAAATATATTCTTAACTCCCAAATCAACACACATGATACACATGGTCCTTTGAAATATATGTTCTGAACAGGGAGAAATTTGAGTTGCACAGAGCATTTGTTCTCAGCTGGGGTAAAATGAAGCAATACTCTGTTTCCTTGCTTGACCTCTCTCAAAAGTTCTTTTTCCCCTTATGGTCTATGTAGTGTCACACCTTTTCCAATATTTGCTCCTGCTAGTGATTTCTCTGCTTATTCTTGTTCTCAAGCATGCTGAAGTAGTGCTGGCTGGTTTTGTGAGCACAGGAATCTGTGGTGGCTTTGCAGAAAAAATACCTATGAAAGCTCAGCTTCCTTCAGGATTGAGTTACAGTGCTTGTGGTCTGGAATTCAATGTTAATCAGTACCTCCAAAGAGGAAGAAGAGATTTGCCTCCTGTAGGTGAGGCTGGTCTGGAAAGTTGTGTCATCTCTATAAAGTATTATAGAGCCATAGAGGAAAAATGGAAAAGCAACTGAACTTGTGGATTCGTGGCATGATGAATTTTTAAAAAGCACAGTTGACAATGCTATCGTGAGGCAGAAGCCAAGGATCTCTGAAATTATGTTACTTAAGGTCAAGAGAATGCGTATCACTTTCCAGTGAGTGGTTCATTATAAATAAATTCTATCTATAAATAATCATTTGAAAGAAATCTATATTAATAGTCTATAATTAAACAGAAAGCCACTCATAAAACAAAGGTGATAAAAACTGTTGTGCCCAGAGGTTCACAGGCCCTCACTCTGGAATTTCCCTGGGAGCAATAGCTCAATATTTGCTAATTCAGCATTCACTGAAACTTTACAGACATAGCTACTATAAAGTGGTAACAAACTCACCAGGCGTGGTGGCGCATGTTTATAATCCCCATGCTTGGGAGGCGGAGACAGGACGATCGCACAGGTTCGAAGCCAGCCCCACAGGCTTAAGAAACCCTGTTTCCAAATAAAAAGTATAAAATAGGTTTGGGAGTGTAGCCCCGAGGTAGAAGGGCTTCCAGGAACTCCAATACCACAAAAAAGTGGTAACAAACTCTATCTACATACTTTGAATTAAAACATATTGTAATTATTTGTATATAATATATATTTTAATTTGAGTCAGGATTCCCCCTTCTGCTTTTTATGTCATTATTTCTTTATTTTCCTAACTCCACAGAATCCTTCCCTCTGTGTCTCTGAAACCTGTATGTTAGGACCCGGAGTTTCTGTGGCCACCACCCACAGTCATGGAAGTCTATGGGTTCTGGCCACATAGATAGGCAGAGATGGGGACATGGGTGTTTCCTAAGGAGAGAGCACCACATTAATGTCCCTGGTCTTTTCTCAGAGCCTTAACTTCATCCCCACTGTAATTGATGGAGTGGTGATACCAAAGGACCCTGAAGATATTCTAGCTGAGAAGAGTTTCAACACTGTCCCTTACATCGTGGGGATCAACAAGCAGGAGTTTGCCTGGGCTTTACCAATAGTAAGAATCTACAGACCTTTGGTTGGACATACTCCCTTATGCTGCTTACATCCATACCTAGGTTTTTCCTTCTCCTGGTTATTCTCCTCACTGGCCTGAGTGAACATTTTCTTGAAATTCTTCTCTGGGATTTCCCAGCTAGATTCTGAGAGGTATAGTTCTGGGGATCCCTCTCCCAAAGCATTCTTTTTATTTCCATTAAAGGAACCTAAAAAGTTCAGGATGGGAAAGTGTGCAGAGATAAGAATTGTGCAGAAATAACAATTACATGCCTCTAAAAAGGAAAGGATGTGGGGAGCTCAGAATGTTAGACATGGATGCAACAGCTTCCTTGATTTTGAGTCCCTTAGATCCCCACATCAGCTCTCAGGTGCCTTATTGAAAATATTTAGAAAAACTGCAAATTCTGGAGTTAGAATTGACTCATAAAAGCCAACTTTTACTAGAAAAAGTAGCAGTGCCCAAGAAAGCACAGAACTTTCTAGGGTAAGCATTTAAGGGGGTTCTATAACATGGCCTTAAGCTTCTAGAAGCCATTATAGAGTTGGATATAAATGAATAGCTTATTTTATAGGTTCTGCCCTTTGGAGGACTAAAGCCATAATGGTAGACTTTGTCTTCCTCAGTTATCTCAGTCTATGAGATCTGGACTGTATGTAAACTATGCCCCAAGCCTGTACGTCAACACTATTGCTATGATGCCCTCAATTTACCTCACTCTCTGAATGATTATTGTGCTACTTTGCCCCATAAATACATTTGCTTCAGGAGCTCTCTTTGTACTCCCTGAGTTTCTGTATGTAAATGTATTTATTTCATTGACGTTTTTCAAACTCATAAAGACCCATGACCATCAGGGCAAAACAAAGCTCCATTATCTACAATGGTTCAGTTGCTTGTTCTGTTAGATTCTTCCTCTTAGTTCCTGATGATTCACAAACGTGTACCATTTGTTTGAACAGTCGATGGGCATTCCTATCTCCGAAAGCAAACTGGACCAGAAGACAGCCATGTCATTCTTGCAGAAGACTTTGCCTGCTCTAGTAAGAGTCAAGGGAATTGTGGGAATTAATCAATGAACAAAAAAAGGGATGGGACCTTGACTCGAGTTATAGACGAATTCAATAGTAGATACATGACAGAGATTTGCAGTTTCCGAGGAGGGATAAGCACAGGGCTCAAAGGGTCACAATCAAGGAGGTCTTTTTATATGAATCACTAGATCACTCATTAGGTCTGTATGTAGGTCACTTTCTTGATGGTTTCAGGGTATTCCTGAAGATATGATTTCAGAGGTCATTGAGAAGTATTTTGGAGGGACAGACGACTCTGTCAAAATCAAAGAACTTTTCCTGGACCTGTTGGCGAATTTGGCATTTTGTATTCCATCTGTGATTACGGCCCGTAGCCACAGAGGTGAGTCCCAGGGTGTGGATGGGAGAGGGATACTGGCTTGTCATCTTTGGTCTCTGACATGGCTCCTCCAAGCATAGACAGATATGGAAATTGCCAAGCATCATGTCTCGTAGGCTGATTCCATATGGCCTGGGAGCAGTGCTGTACTATATTGGCATCTGCTAGTAGCAGATTCTGAGAAAAGGTTACATGTACAAGTAATTAATTCAGAAGGAGTTCCCAACAAAAAGCAGTAGGAATGTGAGAAATTGATGCAGGAAAGAGCTGAAAGCTAAACAATGCACTGTCAAGCATGTCCCTGTGAACAACTTGAGCTGGGAGCTTTGGGAAATAAGCAGACAGTGCATCTCAGCGTTGGGTTGTCCGGCCTGAGCAGCAGGGACTGGTTATTTATCCACTGAGGCCCTCTTGTCATTGGACAAGGGCCTTTCCTTGGGGTTGTTTATTCTGCCATGCTTTAAACTTCACACAGTGACAGAGTAGTCTGTAGTAACCCAATAAAGCAACTCAGAACAAGAGCTAATATTATCAGAACGAGCAATATTAGGCCCCAGCAGCGTCTGTCCCAGGGCCCCTTCCTGTACATGGGATTAAAAGGCAGGGATGGGAAGATGAGTCTTGGTAGGTTTTAAAGATTAAAGCTAGTTCTGTACTAGACTGTTAACTAGTGATGCTAAGGGAAGAGTAGAATTCAGGCATAAAACCAGGAAGTGTTTCCCAGGACCAAGAAGGTCAAAAGGATGGGCAGTGGGAGCTGCAGAGTTGGAGGTGTGGTAATTCTCCATGTATTTGTTGGGTGTGCAATGGTGTGGAAGAACTGAGGACCAGGCTGGGATCTATCACAGAACCTTTTCACATGAACTCAAGGATGTGTGTAGGGTTTAAGGTTAGGGATGCATGAACTCTCCCTAGCGGAGGTACTCTTTTGGTCAGTATTTGGGGAGCCTCACAGCACCCTTGTTTTATACCATCCCACCTTTCATAGCGTGCAAGCTGGGAAACATTTCTCTACTGTAGACTTCTCTCCCTCATATTCCTGAGGGGTTTCAAAATTCAGAATTTTAAAAGTGTGATATAAACAACTGTAGTCGTTCCTTGCCCACTGCTTGCTTTCTGCATTTGCAGTCATAGGCAAGAAGAAAGAGGATGGCTATAATATGATGAAAGAGAAAGATATATACATAGAGAGAGAGAGAGAGAGAGAGAGAGAGAGAGAGAGAGAGAGAGAGAGAATATACACCCATAACATTAATATAACTTTTAGAAATAAAGAAATTATATTTGTGTATATTGTACAGGGTATAAAATGTTATTAATTCACTGTGGAATAATTATACCAAACTAATTAACATATATGTCTCCTCAAATACTTAGTACTTTCTGTACTGAGATGACTTCAAATATCCTTTCAGTAACTATTCAATGCACAATACCATATTTGTAAATATATTCACAACACTATACAACAGAACCTCCCAAGAGAAAAATATACTTTTCTCCTATTATTTTGTACCCTTTCACCATTATCCCCCTTTTGAACTTACTTTTATCCTCTGCAGCTACCATTTCACCCTCTACTTTTCTGAGTTCTGTTGTTCTAGAATTCACTAATAAGTAGTAACAGATGTATTTGTATTTCTGTGCCTGCTTTATTGCACTTAGCATAATGTTCTCTATTTCTATGCATATTTTCCCAAATGGTATAACTTCTTCATTTTTAAAGGGATAATTGGCTCCATTGTGTATATATACTACATTCTCTTTATCTTTTCATCTGTTGATAAACAGAGGTTAATTCTATAATTCTATATTTGTGAGCAGTGTTGCAATAAATATGGAGCTGCATAAATTTACTCGACCAACTGTTTAAAATCTTTTGGGTACATAGCCAGAAATTGCTGGATCACATGATAATTCTATGATTAGTTTTTCTAGCAACTTTCACATTGTTTTACATTCATACTGATGGTGTGAAATTGTTCCTTTTTCTCCTAGCATTGCTAAAACTTTTCATTTTACATTCTTTTGATAAAAGTCATTTGGACTAGTGTGAGATAGTATCTCATTGTGATTTTAATTTGCATTTTCCTAATAGTAATGTCGAACATGTATTCAACTATTTATGGTTCATTGTTATTCCTTTGAGAATTGTCTATCCAGGTCCCTCACCTATTTATTTATGTGTTTGTTTATTTATTTGACCTGGTATTAAACCCAGGGGTAGTCTACCACTGATCTACATTTCTGGTTCCTCATTTTATTTATTTTTTTTTATTTAGAAACAAGGACTTGCTAAGTTACAGAGAGTCTCACTAAGTCACTGAGGCTGGCCCATGATACTTCTGTCTCAGCCTCCCAAATACTGTATTACAGGCATACACCACTACCCTTCCTATTCCCCACCATCCACTTTTTAATTGTTCATTGTCATTGTTGTTGTTGCTATTGTTGTTTTCTTGCTATTGTGCTGTTTCATATGCAACTTATATATTAACCCGTTTCATGTATAGCTTGCAACTATTTACTACCAATCCATAGTTCATCTTTGCACACTACACAGTGCAATTGTTTTCCCTGCAGTGAAGAGACTTTTCAATGTGATGAGATCCCATTTGTTTTCACTTGTGTTGCCTCTACTCTAGGAATCAAATCTATAATCATCGCCAAGAGTAATGTCATGTACTTTTCCCCCCATGTATGTCAAAATTATGTCAAAATACAAATCTTTCTCTCTCTCTTCTCTCTCCCTCTCCCTCTCCCTCCCCCTCCCTCCCTCCTCTCCTCTCTCCTCCTCCTCCTCCTCCTCCTCCTCCTCCTCCTCCTCCTCCTCCTCCTCCTTCTTCTTCTTCTTCTTCTTCTTCTTCTTCTTCCTTCTCTCTCTCTCTCTCTCTCTCTCTCTCTCTCTCTCTCTCTCTCTCTTTCCCTCTCTCTCTCTCTCTCTCTCCCTCTCTCTCTCTCTCTCTCTCCCTCTGTCCCCTCTCTGTCTTTGCCCTACTGGGTTTTGAACTCAGAAACATTTTACTTCTGAGTTACACCCCCAGCCCAATTTTTTTTAATTCTTTATTTTGAAATAGGATCTCACTAAGTTGTGGAAGGCCTCACTAAGTAGCTGTGGCTGGCCATGAACCTGCAATCCTGTCTCAGCCTCCCAAGCATGCACCACCACGCCCACGCCTAGCTTAAAATACAACTTTTCTAATACTTGTTATTATAAAGACACTTTTTCCTGTTTTGTATTCATGGAACCATTGTCAAAAATCAATTGATTGTGCATTCCTGAGTTCATTTTTTTGTCTATCTGTTCTATTTCATTGGTTAGTGTGACTCTTTTTTTTTTTAGTACCACTACCATATTATTTTAATTACTATAGTATTTATTGTATTTTGATATCAGGTACTGTCATTTCTCCAGCTTGTTCTTTTTGCTTATGATTGACTTAATTCAGGTACTTTCAGATTGATTTATATAAAGTTTATCATATTTCACATTACTACTTTCTAATGTGAGTCTGTACTGCACCAAAGTATAAAAATAAAACACTCCCTTTAAAGTAAAAAAAAAAACACAAAAGAATGACATGATATTTTGGTAAGGAATACACTGAACCAGTAGATCCTTTGGATAGTATGAATATTTTAACAACATTACTTCTTTCAAGCCAAGAACATGAGTATTTTTTCATTTATTTGTGATTAAGTTCTTTCATTAACATTTTATAGTGTTTAGTATATAAGAAACATACTCTTTTGGTAAATTTATTCCTGTTCATTTTATATTTTTGTACAGACTAAATATGGGATTGTTTTCTTAATTTCTGTTGTGAATAGATGATTATTAGTGGTTAGATTTGCTGCTGAATTAAATTTTGTGTGTTAATTTTTAATTCTATGAATTCAATTCTATGCATTATATTTTACTGTATTTGTTTATTTGCTCTAAATTTTGGGGGTATCTGTAAGATTTTTATGTCTGTCTTTCTTATTAAAATGCCTATTATTTATTTATCTTGCCAAATTTCCCTGGCAAGGAAGAAATGGTGATAGTTGTCATGCTGGTTTTCAGTTTTTCACAGTTGATTAAGATATTGCTTTTAGACTCATCTGTGGTCTTTATTATATTGAATTATATTTCTTTTATTAATAATTTAGTTATTTTTATCTTAAAAAGTTGCATTGTATCAATGCTTTTCAGCATCTAGTGAGATGACTATGTGTTTTGTTTTTTGTTTGTTCTTTGGTCAATAATGTGACATATCACATTTATTAATTTGTGTTTGTTAAATTCCTTTTGCATCTGTGGGTAAATCCTATGTGATCGAGGTGAATTTATCCTTCTAAATGGTTGTTGAATTCAGTTTCCTATTAATTTATTGAGTATTTTTAATCTCTGTCCATGAGTAATATTGGTGTAATTTTCTATTCTTGTAATGTTTTTCTCCTAGTTTAGTATCAGAGTAGAGCTGTTAACATAGAATGAACTGGCCTTTATTGATCTTTTAGAAGAATTGAGAGAAGTTGACATTGCTCTTTAAATGTGTGGTATAGTACACTTCTGAAGCTAACAGGGTCTTGTCTAAAGTGTTCCAGTCCAATGCTTCCTGATAATTTTTCTATCCGGATGATCTTTCCATTGTTAAAGATGGGGTATTGCATCCACCACAGCTGCATTGCAATCTATCTGTTTCCTCAGATCCTTTAATACTGGTGTTATATATCTAGGTGGTCTGATGCTGGGTGTGCCTTCTCGATGACTTGATCCCTTTAATAATATATAATATCTTTGTAAGTCTCTCTTTTGAGTTTTTGACTTAAAGTCTATTGTCTTTCTTATCTAAGTTTAGTTATCTCCACTCTTTTTTTGGTTTCTATTTGTGTATAATATCCATTTCTTTCCCTTCACTTTTAGCCTAGGTATGTTTTTAAAGTCAAGATGAGTCTCTTATAGGTAGCATATATACTTGGCTCTTATTTTTCTTCTTTCCTATAATAATGGTGATTGAACCTAAAGGTGCTCCCACCTTTTTTTACTTTTTATTTTGAAATAGATATTGCTAAATTACTGCTCACTAATCTCAAATTCGTGATCCTCCTGTGTGAGCATCACAAGTACTAAGACCACTGTCATACACCACAGCCCTCAGCTTAGCTATTGTTTTAATCCATTCAGCCTCTATACCTTTTTAGTGGAGGATTTAATACATTGATATTTAAAGTAATTATTGATCATCAGGGATTTACTAATGGCAATTTGTTACTTATTTTCTGGTTGTTTTGTGAACACCTTTCTTTCTTTCTTTCTTTCTTTCTTTCTTTCTTTCTTTTCTTTCTTTCTTTCTTTCTTTCTCACTTGATACCTTTCCTTATGGTTTGATGGTTTTACATGATGGTATGTTTTCAATCATTTCTATTTTTATTTTGTGCTTCTAAAGAATTTTGCTTTGTGATTACCATGTAGCTTACGTAAAGCATATTACATTTATAGCAGCCTATTTTAATATGACAAATATTGAAGTTGTATGTGACCCTGCCCCACGCATATTTTATGCTTTTGATGTCATAATTTGCATGAATTTGTAATGATAATTTTTGTTATAATTGATGTTGTCCTATATTTGTTAATAATATATTTGTCTTTTAACTCTTGTAATGGGAATCAAATTGCCTTAAACATTACCTCAATCTTAGAGTATTTTGAATGTGGCTTTTTTGTTTATATCACTGCTTTTGTGCTTTTCATGTTTTACTGCTTTCCAAAGTGTTTGCACTAGTTTTCAATCCCAACAACAATGTGTTAGTATCTTTCTATTTTAGTTAAAGAACTTTGTAATTCATATGAGTGTAAAGGCAGGAATTAACTTTGTCTTTGTGTGAGAGACTTCTTGTTTCTCCATCAATTCTGGGAAAACAACTTTCCCAAATACAGTATTTCCGAGACACAAGACACAGATTGTTCCATCTATGCATTTATTTGTTTTTAAATATTCTTTTGTGTAGACAAGAAACTTGGATTTGCTTAATTCTTCTCTTACTCAGTGACAATAACACTGTAAATGCTCCAAACTGGGCTGAATAGAAAATACATATCAGGTTGTAGATATCCTTGAAATGAATGAGCAGCAGTATGCTTTTAATGAAACATAACCAGTGCATTTATTAGATGCATTTTGTTCATTTATTCTGCATTACAATAAATATCTAAAATCTCAATTCTACCTCAACCATCACTGAGCAAATCACTGGGATTTCATGTAACTATCTTCCTCTCTTGTGCTGATAATCAGGGATTTCATGTATTGCCAAAGACCTTAATACCATCTAGGCATGTGTTTAGTAATGCCAACTGTGTGTGAATCTATGTCTCCTCAGATTCTGGAGCCCCAACCTACATGTATGAGTTTGAGTATCAACCAAGCTTCACATTAGGCCTGAAACCCAAGACTGTGAAAGGAGACCATGGGGATGAGGTCTACTCTGTTTGGGGGGCCCCAATATTAAGAGGTAAAGTGTCTTTGCTGGCTCTGAATTTGAAGTTGGGAGGTCCTGGTCCCAGTCTGGTTTGGTGACCTTGAGCAAGTTTCTCTGGTTCTCCCCATCTTAACTTCCTGTTTGACTATAACAGAGCTGAGCTACTGTTATGGTTGGTATAGTATGGGTCAGTTCCCAGACTTTCTTCTGCTCTAACATGCATAAGGGATAATGTATAGCTATGTGTACTGAGCTGTAGTTAATCTGGAAATGGGTGAATAATATAATTCCATACCCTTTCCCAAAGCAGAGCAGGCATTTTAATGGTTAAAACAAACAGGCCAAAGTTTGCTTCAGAAGCTGTCTGCTTCACAAGCTTTCCTGATTCATAGGCAGGCAGAAGCTGCCTGTCAGCACCACAACAAGATAAGGTAAATCTGAATCCAAAAGTTACCCAAAAAAGAAGTTATAGAATTGAAAACACCATGCATCTGCTCATGTAGTCATTGGTGATATCAAAACAAAGAACAGACTAAGAAAATAAGACTAGCTATTGATGAATTTGATAACAAAGAGAAACACTGAAGGCCGTAGGCTTGAGAACTGGACTTGGGAAGAAGCATTATCCTCTCACCTGGATGCTGACAATGCATGGACTTTTGGCCTGAGAACTTAGCAACCCAGGTAAGAAAGACTAGATAAGACAACCCCTATTTAAAATCTGGGGGCTCGGGGAGGGGGGCATCAGCACTCCACTTGGAGACTCCATTGCTTATCCTTGGAGGCATGATGCATTTTTCTCTCCCCTCACACTATTTATTTATTTATTTATTTATTTATTTATTTATTTGGTGGTACTGGGGATGAAACCCTTCTACCTCCAGGCTACACTCCCAGACCTATTTTTTATTTGGAAACAGTCTCTTATGCCAGCGAGGCTGGCTTCAAACCTGCATGATCCTCCTGTCTCCGCCTCCCAAGCGTGGGGATTACAAGATTGCGCCACCATGCCTGGTGTCTCACTATTTATTTGAGACACAGAGCTGTTATCCTTTTGTAATAAATATATTTGTCACGTACTAATTCCATCTGAGTTTCCTGGCTTATTATTTCTAAATGATCTGAAGAATAGAGCCCGCCATGGCGGCACTGAAACCATAACAATCATCACACTCAGAATCCTCGCCTGTGGCATCAGTGAGCAAGGTGGGATGGACACTTGCAGGGCTCTGCTCTATGGAAACAATACCACTCCTCAATTTCCAAGTCAAAAGGGCATATTAGAATGTGAGTCAGGTAAGGTCAGGATTAGAGCTAACCTTGAACACAGGGTCACATGTATCTATTTATCCACTGATACATCTAAAACTCATGTATTTTAATTACAATATATTTGCTAACATAATGTTTAAAGAACACTTTTCACAAATGTCTTCAATACATTAGCCCTGAGCAATTGTATGTGACCTACTTTATGGCTGTTCATGACACACCAGTGCCCCGGGAACCTCCTAGTTGAAGGACTATAGGACTGCAGGACTGTAGTCTATAGGACTTTGGAAGTTTTTATTTAATGGCTGCTATTAAAATGTGAGTGTGTATAAGATATTGAAAACATACTCAAGAATCAACAGTTACGTGAGGCAGAGGAAACTTAGATTTGGCACTGGGACCCTGAGCGGGTGGGGCAGGTAGGTGGGCACAGAAGGGAAAAGCAGTCAGTGCACAGACAGACTGCATGTCTATCTCTGGCCGTGGGCCAGCCATTCTCAAGCCTAATGTGCACAGAGTTAACAGAACTTTTATTTTTTTTTATGGTGCAGGACCTGTGGAGTCAGCATCAAAAATGCATTTCTCCAAAGCTCACAGGAGCTGCTGCTGCTGAGGTTCAGAACCACATTTGGAGTAGTAAAGCGTTTTTATCTTCTTTCCCACAGAGGGAGCCTCAGAAGAAGAAACCAACCTCAGCAAGATGGTGATGAGATTCTGGGCCAACTTTGCTCGGAATGGGTGAGGCTGGGGGCACAGTGGGAGCAGGGTTGGTAACAGGGTGAGGTGTGATGGAGTATACCTATTGGGAGGAGATGGCTTCTAAAATGTGAGGGACAAAAACATGTGACTATAACACTCTAACGATGAGAGCTCTCTGCAAACTCATAGACTGCCCCAGGAGGTAGATATCTATTGGCCTTTGCAGGTGCACAAACCTCTTGGCAGAGATAAACCAGATTATCTTGAAAATCTCAGAGTGTTTCTGGGACCACACAGCAATTTTGGAGACTTTCTACTTGTTTTATATTTCCAGGAACCCCAATGGTGAGGGGCTTCCCCATTGGCCAGAGTATGACCAAAAGGAAGGCTACCTGCAGATTGGTGCCACCACCCAGGCAGCCCAGAGACTGAAAGATGAGCTTGTGGCTTTCTACACAAAGATCAGAGCCAAGAAGGCAGTAGAAAAAGATCCCCAGTCAGAACACACTGAGTTGTGAATGGGAGCAGCCTCGGATGACTGGAGTGACCAAGACAGGCATATTGTACAGAAGTAGGCTACAAAGCCATTGTATCGTGGAGGCTGAAGACTTAAATGGTGGGAATGAGAAGATGCTAGGAAAGGAAATTTTGTATCTGTGACCTCAAATTGGAAAATAAATATATTCATATGGAAAATGATTCTTGGTCTCTATCTTGGGGTGGGAATGAACTCGGCCTCTCAGACAGAGAGTGATGGAGAAGGAGTCAGAACAGTAGGAGGATGCCTCTGTTCTGAGTGTGTGGCGTGGTGAATTATCACCCTAAAACTTAAAGTTGAGAATATTGGAGAGGTGGAATGTGAACATAGGCTCACCTTCCTCCTACAGGTGAACAATATCATCATGCCAGTGAGGGGAGTGACTCTAAAGAGTTGATTAAAGTTTTTAGTCCAAGTGTGGGATAGTCAGAGATTATAAAATCCCTGAGAACCACAGACCCAAGCATCAGTTTACACCAATTGTAGACTTTTCTCTGTAAATGTCTATTAGGTTCTCATAGGAAATGTTGGGGACAGGTGGTAAAACCAGAGGAGACCTGGCTCTAGGGGTGCAGGCATGAAACTCTTCTGTTAAGATTTGGATTTGGTGTCCCACTAGATCTTAAGGACATAAGACAGCCATGCTGGAGGTGGGGGTTGGTTACAAGGATGGACCCCTGGGAGTGGCCTTAGAAATTAAATATGGAGCCGGGCGTAGTGGTGCACACTTGTAATCCCTGCGCTTTGGGAGGCTGAGACAGGAGGATTGCACAGATTCGAAGCCAGCCTTGGCTACTTAGTGAGACCCTGTTTCCAAATAAAATATAAAATAGGTCTGGGAGTATATCCCGGAGGTAGAAAGACTCTGGGTTCCACCCCTAGTATCACCAAAAAAAAAAAAAAGAAAGAAATTAAATATGGTCCCTCCTCCCCTGACTCTCTATTTTTTTTTTGCTTCTGTCCTCTATGATTGTGATCTCTCTCTCTCTCTCTCTCTCTCTCTCTCTCTCTCTCTCTCTTTCTCTCTCTCCTCTCTCTCTCTCTCTCTCTCTCTCTTCTTGTGCTATTCTCTTAGTTAAGCAAAATTTACCAGTACTAATGTGGACTGAACACCTGAAATGTTCAAAACTGTGAACAAATAAATCTCCCTTCCTCTAAGCTGTGGTGGTCAGATGAAGGGAAAAATTTTTTTTTGGTGGTACTGGGGATGGAACCCAAGAGCTTTCTACCTCCTCTGGGATATCCTCCCAGACCTATTTTATATTTTATTTGGAAACAGGGTCTCACTAAGTTGCTGAGAGCCTCACTTAGTAGCTAAGGCTGGCTTCAAACCTGTGCAATCTTCCTGTCTCAGCCTCTAAAGTGTGGGGATTACAAGCATCGCACCATGCCCGGCTGAAAAGGAAAAACTTTAATAATCACTATATGAGGGATAGCCAACAAGAAACTCCTGGGTTGAGATCTTAGAGATCTTTTACTGTTGGGGAGGGGTGAGGTCACTGGAAAAGCCTCATTTCTATGACTGAGGAACACAGGATTCCCATGTAAGGTCCAGAAAAAACACTCCAAATCCCTTCTTTAAGTCAGCAGGTACTGGATACAAGTAGTAGAAATCTTCTATTGGAGAATGAAAGTGTGGAGAGACACCCTCTATGAAAGGCAGGTGCACTAAGAGTGATGATGAAACAGGATAAGAAAGTCCTTCAAAACCATCCTCATACAAGCAACCCAGAACATACAGAGCACAAGGTCATGTGAGAATTTGGAACAGGTGGTGAATATAAGGTGTCTAATGTAGCTGGGGGCTCACACCTATAATCACAGTATGTGGAAAGCTGAGACAGGAAGATCATAGGTTTTAGACCTACCTCAGCAACTTAGAGAAATTCTGTTTAAAAAAGTAAAGGGCTGGAAGTGTAGCTCAGAGGTAGAATGTTCCTGGATTCAATCTCCAGTTACAAAAAAGGAAAAAAAAGAAAAAAAAAGAACCAAGGTAACAGCAAAATCTAAGCCCTTTTGTGCTTAGCTATACTATACTGGATTGAAACAACTCCCCATGCACACACAACCGCACACACAAGTTTAACAGAAGGAAAAGCTTGCCTATTTTTATTCATAAATACTACTTCCATTTTAATATGCTATTTTTCAATTATTAAACACAAAATTGAAAACACACATACACAAGCAGAAAAAAATCCTGTTAACAAGAGACAGAGTAATTAACAGAGCTAGAGTTAGATTCATAGAAAACTTAGCTATTGGAACTAACAGACTGAGAATTTAAAATAACTATATGGAAAACTTACATGAACATACGGTTATTTTCAGCAGAGACATAGAAACTCTAAGAAAGAAACAAGTAAAAATGTTAGAAATTAAAAAAAAGAGTTACAGAGATGAAAAATGCTTTTAAATGATTCTTTGTAAGACTTGACACTGCTTTAAGATAAATTAATATAGCTGGGCATGGTGGTGCCTGCTTGTAGTCCCAGTACTTGGGAAGCTGAGACAGGAAGATCACAGATTTGCTGCCAGTCTCAGCTTTGAAGCCCTCTGCAACTTAGTGAGACCCTATTTCAAAATAAAAGATAAAAATATAGGGCCGGGGATATAGCTCAGACGTAGAATGCCCCTGGGTTCAATTCCCAGTACTGCAAAATAAAAAGATAAACCAGTTAATAAACATTGAAAAGAAAGTAGAACCATGAACTGTAGGGTAATATTTAATGATCCAACGTACTTTTGACTAGAATCCCAAATGAATATGAGAGAAAAATAGACATAAAAAATACTTAAAATATAATGGCTGAGAATTTTCCGAAGCTAATGAAAGACATCAAAGCAAAGATTAAGAAGGATTAGGATAACCAGTGTAAGAGTGTAAAAAACAAGAACATATACAGATACGTCTGGATACATAATGATACAATATTGACAGCATCATGAAGAAAAATGTCACTACCTACAGAGAAAGGAAGAAATTGGTTATATCTCCTTTTTTTAATATGTTTTTTTAAATTTATTGGTGTATTGTAATCATACTCTTAATGGAGTACAAGATAGTAGAGGCATACATGCACACATCACTCAGTCCTTTACCTAATTCCCACCCCATTCCCTTCCCCTTCCCTCATCATGTTTGGCTTAGTGATTGGCACTGATATGTATGCAAATGCACATCATGTACATTAGGGAATTTTCCTCTTCTCCCCTCCCATGCTTCTCAGGACGCCTTATTTGCTTATCTAGCTTCTCCTTCTTTGTCTAGAGTTCCTCCTATGATCCATTTTCTTCCTAGCACAAAAGAAGAAATTCAAATGGCCAATAAATGTATGAAAAAAATGCTCAACATCATTAGCAATCAGAGAGATGCAAATCAAAACTACTCTGAAATTTCACTTAACTACAACTAGAAGGGTAATCATGAAAAACACAAACAACAAGCCGGGCATTGTGGCACACACTTGTAATCCCAGCATTTGGGAGGCTGAGACAGGAGGATTGTGGTTCAAGGACAGCCTTAGCTACTTAGTGAGGCCTTTTGCAACTCATTGAGTCCCTGTATCAAAATAAAGAATAAAAAATAGGGCTGGGGTAGTATAGCTTGAAGGTAGAATGCTCCTGGGTTTCATCCCAAGTAACACACACACACAAACACACACACACACATACACACACACACACAATAACAACAACAAAACCTGGTGAGGATGTAACGAAGTGGGAACTCTAATACATTTGTTGATGGGACTGCAAATTAGCTCAACCATTTTAGAAAACAGTATAAAGGCAGAACAATGGGAAGTTTTTTTTCCTTTATTTTACTAGAATAATGTATTAACTGGTTTTAAAACTTTCTGGTGGTCTAATTGATATATAAATTGATAACTTGATATATAAATTGATAATTGCTAACTTACTTGTTAATATATTCGATTGCTTGTTAATATATTTGATTTGATGAGTTTGGACATACATCTCAATACATCACTACAATCAAGATAATAAATATATGCTTGTCAAGTGCTTTTACCACAACACACACATGCGTGTGCACACACACACATACACACACGGAGAGACATAGGGAAACATAGAGAAACTTATAGACATGAATAGATACATGCATAAGTGTTCTTTACATGACTCAATTCCATCTGGTCATGATATATAATCCTTTTTACATGTTGGATTTCGTGCTATGTTGAGGATTGTTTGTCCACATTCAAGAGAGACATTATTATGTAGTTTTATTCTCTTGTGATGTTTCTATGTGGTCATTGTGATGCTTCTTTCTAACACAGTGGTCTGAATCTGGAAGTATTCCCTTCTTTTCCATTTATTTATTGTTTTGAAGGTGTTGGTGAAGGGTAAGTATTGATTTTTCATCAAAAATTGGTAGAACGCATCAATAATTCCATATAGATCTGAGGTATTCTTTACATGAAGATTGTTATATAATTTAATATCTTTACTTACCATGTGTCTATTAACATGTCATGTTTTTCTATAGTCTGTTTTGATAGCTTTCATCTTTATTTAAATATGTTTATAATTTGCAGTTTACCATGTTCCTAAATTATCATCAAACACTACCTAAAGCAAAAGTAACTACCAATGAACTGTATGTTCAGAGCATATATAAGAGCAAAACATATGACAAAATAATGCAGAAGGTATGAGGTGGAAATTTACGGGACTTCCGGGAAGATGGCGATGGACCAAAACGGGGCTTACGAGCCCTGCTAACAACCAATCTCTATTACCACAAAAACAGTGCCTTTCATAGCCAGAAAACACCATCAGCAGAGAAACAAAAAATGTAATTTTAAGGGACAGAGAAAAAGAGGGCTGGAAAAATGAGACATCAGAAACCAGACCACAGTGCTGCAGCCAGAGCCGCGGCGTGAAGCGGCGGGAGTCATTTTGCCTTGCAGCACCAGGCTCCATAGAGGAAGGGAACTCATAACAGAGCTCAGAAACCAGAGAGGAGATACGCCAGCCTCGCGCCTGAGAACGTGGCAGCAGTGCCTTACTGCTGGTGGCAGCAGCGAGTTCACCTGATGGCACCAGACCAACACACTCAACAGCCCACCAAGCTCCAGAGAGGAGCGGCGGACAGTGAGTCGAGGTGAGCCGCTGAGGAACAGCCGGACGGGATTCGGCAGATTTCTCGGCGCAGGGACTATCTAAAGCTCCCAGGGGCTGGGCTCAGCGCACCCTGCAGGGACTCAGAGTGGAGTTCAAAAACAGAAAAGAAATACGCCAGCCTCACAGCCAAGGGCGCAGCAGCAGCGCCATATTGCTACCGGCAGCAGCAGCAGTGAATTCACCGAGTCCACGACAGCTCCATCTGCGCACTCAACAGTGAGTCAAATTGGGGCCCCTAGAGGAGAAATCCCAGTACTGTACTCCCAGGGACTTGAACCAGTGGGGTAGTGGTGGTGGCAGAGATATTACACCATAGGAGAACGCCCAACCTGGCACCCCCCATGGTCTAAAGCAGCCTTCATTGACTCCCAGGGTCTGAGACTCTGCGATACAACCCAGTAAATGAGTAGTGGGAACTGAGATACCATAGACTCGAGATCCACAGCACCTTAAGTGAAATCGTAGTGACCCAGGAAAGAACCCAGAGAAGGCACAAACTTCTGAAATCATGGGAAAGAGGAATAACAATGGAGCAATGAATGCCCACAACACCACAACATCAAAACCTGATAAAAAGAAATTCAGAGATTTATAGAAGATCAAATCGGGAAAATAACTGTAGAAATAATAGAGGTGTTTCGAAAAGAATTCAGAGAGAGCCAAAGAGAGATAAAGGATGCAATTAATGAAGTAAAGGCCTCAATTCAAAGTATAAACAACCGATTAGACCACATGGAGAATAGAATCTCACTCTTAGAAGATGAACAATCCAAAAATGAATGCATAGTTTCTAATTTAGAAAAAAAAAAATCTGACAGCAGGAATCTGACATTGAAGAAATATGGGCCCATTTTAAGAGAGCTAACCTAAGAATAATTGGAATAGAGGAGAGAAAAGAAGGTGAAACCAAAGGGATTAACAATCTTTTCAAGGAAATAATAGTAGAAAATTTTCCAAACATAGAGCAAGAGGTCGATACACAGGTCCAGGAAACTTATAGAACTCCTGTTAGAGAGGATCAGAGAAGAGGATCCCCATGCCACATAATTGTCAAAATGACCAATGTGGAAGCCAAGCAGAGAATCTTAAAGGCAACAAAAACAAAGGGCCAAGTGACATTCAGAGGCAAACCAATTAGAATCACTTCAGACTTCCCAAACCAAGTCATGAGAGCCAGAAGAGCTTGGAGTAACATATTCCAAACTCTGAAAGAAAACAACTTCCAGCCAAAAATTTCCCACCCAGCAAAACTTTCTATCAAATTAGATGGGGAAATAAGAAGCTTCCATGACAAACAGAACTGAAGGAATTTATGTCTTCAAAACCAGCGCTAGAGAAAATACTCAAAGAGATTAACTACAAAGAAGAAATAGGTAACACACACCAGAACCAGAGAAACAAGATTTTCCATCCAACAGACAATTAAGATTGGTTATCTGTGGAGATTCATTATTTATGTTAGTCTTTTACCTATCTCTAAATTGTATTCTTTGCTTTCATTGTTGCTAATTTTTAGGATTTCTAGTTGGAATATTAATATACCTTCAGATATAGCATTTGGAAATATTTTATCCCATTCTATCAGTAACTGTTAACTCTGTTTACATTTTCTTTGGATATACAATTTTTTTTTATTCTTTAGGGAGTTTATTTACCCTTTTCTTGCCTGTGCCATTGAAATCATATCCAAGAAATCACTGCCAATTTCAATGTTGTGAGGTTTTATGATCCAGATCTTCTTCTAAAAGTTAATAGTATTAAGATTTATACTTAGGTCTTTTATCTATTTTGAGTTAATATTTGTATATGTGTTAGGTAAGGGTCCAATTTTATTCTTTTTCATGTAATTATTATTTTTCAACAATATTTAGTTAAAAGATTAGTATTTCCTCCACCAAATGTTCGTGGAAACCTTGTCAAAAATAACTTGACAATATATGGAAGAATTTATCTCTAGGCTTTTATTTAACTCCAATGGTTTATATATCTGCCTTTAGAATAGTACTACACTGTTTCAATTATTGTAGCTTTATATGGTTTGAAATCAGAAAATATACATCTTCTAGCTTTGTTCTTCTTCAAGATTATTTTGGGTATCTAGAGTCCATATTCCATATCAGGATAAATTTTTTTCTGAAAAATAAATAAATAAATGTATGATAGCCTCACCTAAAAAAAAGGAAAGAAAAAAATATTCTCTGGTAAGAAAGAAAGCAAAAAGAAATATTGAACTGCCATCTTTTAGTCATCAAAAGCTTGTTATCAGACAAATGAAACTGTTTTGTGAGATTATCATCGTTAATATTGGATAAATTGCTATAAAACTAGATGTCAACCACTAAGCCAAGCATGGGAAGGAGGGATGGGGAGGGAACGGTGTGGGGATCGGGTAGGGTCTAATTGGGTGATGTGTGCATGTATGTCTACAAAAGTATTTTCTGTATACCATTATGATGTATGAATACATTGCACCAATAAAAAAAAAGAAAGAAATTTACAGTACAATCTTTTGATCAATTTATTCCTCAGTCCTCCTTTACCTTCATTCCCCTCCTCTCTTGGACTCTCTTATTAATGGTCTCCTTCTGTTTTCATGACTTCTTTTTCTCACTGGGGTCAAAGATTTATTTGGGGACAAAAGACCAGGGAGAAAAAAAGAAACTTTCTGAAAAACATTAACTATTTATTTTATAATGGTAGGGTACACAGTTGTTTTGGATTACTAAAATGAAGAGAAAGCAAAGTCAAATTTGAGTTGTAACATGAACTTACATTATTGATAAATCTGAAGTGAACTCTTTGTTACTTATAAATCTGAAGTGACAGTGAACCTGTAATATGTAAGAGAAAGAGTTTTAAAGAACTGAGCTTTATCATGGTCTATCTTCTTCTGAAAATCTAGTGGCATAAATAATATTTAAAAATTGGCAAAGCAAGATGGCTGTTAAGATCCTCTGGTGTTCTTTTTCCAGAGACCCACGAAGTTTAACTGCTCTTCTCATACCAAAGTACCCCCAGAAACGCTAAGGAGCTCATGTGAGAACATAGTACCTACTCTTGGTATAAGAAAATAAAAAAGACACATCAAAGAAGGCAGGGTGGAAGGCACTGCCAGTATCACCCAACTCTCCAAATGCAAGCATCCCACTGTGGAGAGAGGCACCTTCCACTTGGAGTGAAGAATAACAAGAATAAATTCCAAAATTCATGCTAAAAATCCATAACACCTAGAACCAACCCCCACTTTTCCAGTGCTGGGCAAAGCTCCATGACTCCTACAACCAGGTACAAACAAGCCAGTTTAAGAAGACTTAACTAAATACCAGAGTTTTCATTGTTCAGATGGTGCTGCATGCCAACAAGCATTAAGAGCTTTCAGGAATCTATGACCACACCTAGAATTCAAAATGAGGTGGTAGAAATTGAACAGACAGTAATTAACATGGGAGAATTATCAGCTTATTAAGGAAACTCAATGAACTTGAAAGAAAATAGAACTATTTCGATGTTTTAGCAAAGAAATTTAACAAAGAGAAAGAAAGCATGAAAGTTTCAAACAGAAATGTTTGAACTGAGAATGACGCTCAGCACAATTAAACATGCTATGAGAGTATCAATAGCAGGCTAGGTCAAACAGAAAAGCAAATTAATGAGCTCAATGGCAGGCTCTTTGAAAATACACCATTGAAAAAGAAAAAGGAAAAAGGAATGATAAGGAATGAAGACCACTTGGAAAAACTTTGGGACAGTATTAAAATAGTAAATCTCTGGATTATTGGGCCTCAACAAGAACTTGAGAATGCCAAAGTGGTAGAATTCTTATTCAAAGAAATAATAACAGAGAACTACCCCAAACCTAGAAAAAGGTACAAATATTCAGGTTCAGGAAAGTCAAAGGTCACCAGTGAAATTTTAATCAACCAAATATACCCAAGACATTTTATAATCAAGCTTCCATGGAAGATAAATAGAACAGTATTGAGGCTCCAGGAGAAAAGAAACAAATGCCACAAGGAGGTTCTGTAATTCACTTGACAGCAGACTTCTCAGAAAAAAAAACCAAAAAACCTTACAGGCTAGTAGAGAGTGGCACGATAGTTTTACATCTAAGAAAAAACAATCTGTCAATCAAGAATACCATTCCCATCAAAGTTATTTCTTAGGGGAAAAAAAAGGAAAAAGAAATTCCCAAACAAAAGCTGAGAGAATGTTTTCATCCATATTCCCACCTGACCTGGCCTATAAAATGTACTAAAAGAAGTTCTTCAAACTAAAAGAAAGCAGTGTGAGTAAAGAAGAAAACAGGAGAAGGCCTAAAACTCATTGGTAATAGTAGTTTTACAAATTCGTAATGTTCTAACATCTTATAAGTCAGGATGATTAATTCTGCTGAGTGTCTTTCTCAGCTCAGACATTTCTTTTTGAATTCTCCATGGCTGCCTTCTGCTTGTTAAATTTCTCTGCTACTGCATTAAATATTTCTGTTTTATTTCAAGCTCATTGAGTTTCCTTAATAAGCTCTCTGAGAATTCTCCCACGTTAATTACTGCCTGTTCAATTTCTGGCACCTTATTTTGAGTACTAGGTGTGGTCATACTTTCTTGAAAGCTCTTAATGATTGCTGGCATGCAGGGCCATCTGGACAATGAAAGCTGGAGTGTTTATTCCAGTCTTCTTAATATGACTTGTTTGTGCCTGGCAGGAGTCATGGGACTTTGCCCAGAACTGGGTTTCACCGGGAGGGGGAAGAATTGAGGCTTGGTTTTGTGTTTCTAGCCTGAGTTCTAACTATATTTTTGTAACTGCTCCCTAAGTGGGGAGTGACTTTCTACGTAGTGGGTTGCTTGGACTTGGAAAGGCGAGTGACGCTGGCAGTGCTTTCCATTCTGTCTTCTTTGATGTGTCTTTTCATTTTCTTATACCAAGAGTAGGCACTATGTTCTCAAAGAGTTCCTTTTGTGTATGAACATCAGTTAAACTTGGTGTGTTTGTGTGGAGGGAACACCGGAGAATATTAGCAGCCATCTTGCTCTGCTATTTTTTAAATATTATTTATTGCATTCGCTTTTCAGTAAAATATGGGCCACAATGAAGAGCAGGTCCTTTAAAATTACTCCTCCTATGTTTTACGATCAAATCCCAAAGGGCCACATTGCTTCAGACTCATCAGTAATGCAAGTATGTATTAAAGTTCCTAATCACCTCTGCTTTTCCATCAGCATAATAATTCAAAACAACCATTCACCTTCCCATTATAAAATAATGTTTTTTTACAAAACTCTGATTTTTCTCCCCAGTCTTTTCCCATATAAATGAATATTGCTGAGACTTCCGGGAAGATGGCGACCGAGAAAAGCGGGGCTTAAGAGCCCCGCTAACAACCAATCTGCATTACCACAAAATCAGCGCTTTTCATAGCCAGAAAACACCAGGCTCCAGAGAGAAAGCGGACTGAGAACAGAGCTCAGAGCCACAGAGGAGATACACCGGCCTCACGACTGAGGACGCGGCAGCAGCGCCATACTGCCGGCGGCAGCGGCAAATTCACCAGACAGCTACAGCAAGGTAAGCCACTGCGGAACAGCCAGGCGGGATTTCTCGCCGCAAGTAAAATCTAAAGCTCCCAGTGGCTGAGCTCAGCACACGCCGCAGGGATTCAGAGTGGAAATCAAAACCAAGAAGAAATACACCAGCCTCACGGCTGAGGGCGTGGCAGCGGCGCCATATTGCCACCTGCGGCAGCAGCAGAGAATTCACTGAATCCAGTACAGCTACATCTGCGAACTCAAAAACAGTGAGTCAAATTGCGGGCCACAGAGGAGAAATCCCAGTACTGTACTCCCTGGGACTTGACCCAGTGGGGGAGGGGCGGTGGCAGAGATATCACACCATAGGAGAACTTGCAACCTGACACCCCCCACAGTCTAAAGCAGCCTCTATCGACTCTCTGGGTCAGAGACTCTGTGATACAACCCAGTAAAGGAGTAGTGGGGTCTGTGATACTACTGACTCGAGATCCAGAACACCTTAAGGGAAGTCATAGTGACCCAAGGGAAGAACCCAGAGAAGGCACAAACTTCCAAAATCATGGAAAAGAGGAATAATACTGGAGCAATGAATGCCCACAACCCCACAACATCAGAACCCGATAAAACAGAAAATCAGAGATTTCTAGAAGATCAAATCAGGAAAATAACTGTAGAAATAATAGAGGTGCTTCGAAAAGAACTCAGAGAGAGCCAAAAAGAGATAAAGGATGCAATTAATGAAGTAAAGGCCTCAATTCAAAGCACAAACAACCGATTAGACCACAAGGAGAACAGAATCTCGCTCTTAGATGATCATTCCAAAAATGAACGTATAGTTTCTAATCTAGGAAAAAATATCCGACAGCAGGAATCTGATATTGAAGAAATATGGCCCCATTTTAAGAGAGCTAACTTAAGAATAATTGGAATAGAGGAGGGAAAAGAAAGTGAAACCAAAGGGATCAACAATCTCTTCAAGGAAGTAATAGCAGAAAATTTTCCAAACATAGAGCAAGAGGTTGATACACAGGTCCAGGAAACTTATAGAACTCCCTTTAGACAGGATCGGAGAAGATCCCCACGCCACATAATTGTCAAAATGACCAATGTGGAAGCCAAGCAGAGAATCTTAAAGGCAACAAAAACAAAGGGCCAAGTGACATTCAGAGGCAAACCAATTAGAATCACTCCAGACTTCCCAAACCAAGTCATGAGAGCCAGAAGGGCTTGGAGTAACATATTCCAAACTCTGAAAGAAAACAACTTCCAGCCAAAAATTTTCTACCCAGCAAAACTTTCTATCAAATTAGATGGAGAAATAAGAAGCTTCCATGACAAACAGAAACTGAAGGAATTTTTTGTCTTCAAAACCAGCACTAGAGAAAATACTCAAAGAGATTAACTACAAAGAAGAAATAGGTAACACACACCAGAACCAGAGAAACAAGAGTTTCCATCCAACAGTCAACTAAGATTGGTTATCTGTGGAGATTCATTACTTATGTTAGTCTTTTACCTATCTCTAAATGGTATTGTTTGCCTTTATTGTTGTTAATTTTTAGAATTTCTAGTTGGAATATTAATATACCTTCAGATATAGCATTTGGAAATATTTTATCCCATTCTATTAGTAACTGTTAACTCTGTTTACATTGTCTTTGGATATACAATATTTTTTTTTTAGGGAGTTTGTATACTCTTCTGTTGCCTGTGCCATTGAAATCATATCCAAGAAATCACTGCCAATTTCAGTGTTGTGAGGTTTTATGACCCAGATTTTCTCCTAAAAGTTTATAGTCTTAAGATTTATATTTAGGTCTTTTATCTATTTTGAGTTAATATTTGTATATGGGATTAGGTAAGTGTCCAACTTTATTCTTTTCCATGTAATTATTATGTTTCAACAATATTTAGTTAAAATATTATTATTTCTACCACCAAATGTTCGTGGAAACCTTGTCAAAAATAACTTGACAATATAGGGAAGAATTTAGCTCTAGGCTTTTATTTAACTCCAATGGTTTATATATCTGCCTTTAGAATAGTACTACACTGTTTCATCTATTGTAGCTTTATATGGCTTGAAATCAGAAAATATATATCTTCTAGCTTTGTTCTTTTTCAAGATCGTTTTGGGAATCTAGAGTCCATATTCCATATTAGGATAGAGTTTTTTTCTGAAAAATAAATATATAAATATATGATAGTTTCACCTAAAAGATAGAAAAAAAATATTCTCTGGTAAGAAAGAAAGTAAAAAGAAATATTGAAATGTTATCTTTAAGTCATCAAAAGCTTGGTATCAGACAAATGAAACTATTATATGAGATTATCATTTTTAATTTTGAATAAATTGCTATAATACTAGATGTCAACCACTAATCCAAGCATGGGAGGGAGGGATGGGGAGAGAATGGGGTGGGGATCGGGTGGGGGCTGACTGGGCAATATGTGTATGTATGTCTACAAAAGTTTGTATCCCACTATGATGTATGAATACAGTGCACCAATAAAAAATTAATTAAAAAAATTAAAAAATAAAATAAATAAATAAATGAATATTGCTATTAATGAGAGAAAAAAGACAGTATAAAATATAAGAGATACTACTAATAAAGAGACTCTGGGAGAGGAAGTACTGAAGAATAAAATTTATCAAAAAGTATTATGTGTGTGTACAAATACATCTCAATGATTCCTACAATTCTGTATCATTAATATACATCAAGAAAAAAATTTTAAGAAATAATAAATACTTGAGAAAAATGTCTAATCTGATTTAAATGTTGTGATATATGTTAGTTAGTTTTTATATAACTGTGAGAAAAATACCTGACAAGAATAACTTAGACCTGGAAAGGTTTATTTTCTCATGGGCTCAGAGTTTCAGACTATGATCAGCAGGTTCTGAGGCAGAAGCAGTATGGAGGCAGCTTTGGCAGAAGGAAGCTGCTTAGGAAAGCAGAAAACTTAGATGGAAAAACGTGGAGAACATTTTGTTAAGTGAGATCAGCCAAGCACAGAAAGAGAATGGACGTATGTTTTCTCTAATATGTCCAAACTAGGGAGTATTAGAGTTACCAGAGGGACTCCAGATAATGAAGGGGAAACCTCAGCAAAGCTAGAAAAGAAGGGTGGGAGAGGAAGAAGGCCAAGGTTGATTAATGGAGGAGCTACATTCGAGTATGTGTACAAGTGTGAATGTAACATTGTCAACCTGGACACTCAGTTTCGGCAGGGGGAAAGGAGAAGGGAGAAAGGGCACCAATTTTGTGAATGTATGCCATTTTCAATATGATCCATATAAAAATAAAATAAATAAAATAAAATAATAAAATAAAGCAGAGAACTTGAAGGAGACTAGGGGGAGATAGAGTCCCCATGATCACATCTCCAGTGTCCTACTTTCTCCAGCCACACTCTACCCCTTCTACAGTTACCACCAGTAAATCCACTGGAACAATTATCCTTCAGTGAACTTACCCACTGATGAGATTAAATCCTGATTCAATTACTTCACCTCTGAACACTTTCACATTGCCAATACATGAGCCATTCCTGGGGACATTCTATATTCAAAGCATAATATACAACATGTATATGTATCAGACAGTATATGGTACCCTATTAATATGTAGAACTAGGATATTTCCTGTATCAGCTAAGATAAATTAAAATAAGATAATAGTATGTATTTCCAAAGCAGTCATCAAATTATGTCCTTAAATGCCAGGATGTTAAAGCAGATTTCTTGGAAAGCATCTAAAAATGTGGAGAATACACATGGTGTGCTATTTAGCCGTGGTAGATCTTAGTCAATATTGTGGATCAGAATGCCTGAAAACTGAGATTATAGTTTTCCATGTTCCATCTAAGAACGTTATGCTTTAGTTGGAGTAGGAATCACTCCAAAAAAGTATTCTGTTCGTGCTACTGATAGAAAATGTTGAACTTAGTGGAAAACAAGAACATAAAGAGAGATACCACATTCATTTATATGCCAACATTAACTCCATAAAACATTTGATTACCAGTAGACAGGAAGAAGGCCCTATATCTGAGGAATGTGTTCCTTCTAGCAAGACACCTATCAACATTAGCATATTCAAGGATGTTGGGACTGTATGCAATATATAAATAATATGTGTAATGCAAATTTACAAAATTTGTATTTGTAACATGTCTGGTCATATGAGCTAATTCTAAACATAAAATAAGTTACAAAATATATTCACTAAAAATAAAATATTTGTAATGTCATTTAATATGATAGTAATTTTAAAAAGGGGAGTGCTGTTTTTTTTCCCAAAACATCAGTGTGAAAAATAGTCTTCTGAGACCAAGAAATTCTCCATTTCTTTGCACGTGCCTTGGTTCTTCTTCCTAAAACCATAAAGTAGTCCTTCTCCAGTAAAAGATGAGAATTGTTGTATAAATATCCCACCTCTCTCTCTCCTCTGTGGGAACAGCTTCTCTTGTTCTCTCTCTCCTTTTGACCCTCAATGGGAATCTGTCCACTAGGAATCTGGTACAGAACAGCTGCTTCAGAACTACCCTCCTTGTCTCTCCTCTCTTCTCAGGGTTTCCTAGGGTCATCCCACCCCATTGCAAATGACTACAGTCAAACCCTATTTTCAAGCCTGGTCTTGGGAGGCTATGGGGATATATGAACCCAAGACATCCTGCTGAGCCTCTGTGACTCATTGAGGATTTTAATGTCTTCTTGCTGAATGAACTCCTTGATCATTATGTAACATGTATCTTTTTCTGTGTAATATTTATTAATATGATATTAATATAGCCCCCAAACTTCCTATTTAGTCTTTGTATGATCTCTCTGTTCTTTCTTCTTAGTTTAAACCTATTTATTTCCTTACATTAAGAGTGTATTTCCATCCAAAGTTTACTTTGGAAGTCGAGACTGATGATGTCACCCCCAACCTCCTCAAATAAAAGCACGAATTTAAGGATAAAGTTAAGAATACCTAGCCAGGCATGGTGGTACACTTTTGTAATCTCAGCATTTGGGAGGCTGAGACATGAGGATGGTGTTTCGCGGACAGCTTCAGCTACTACTTAGGCCCTTTGCAACTCAGAGATACTCTATTTCAAAATAAAGAGTAAAAAGTAGGGCTGGGGTGTAGCTCGGAGATAGAATGTTCCTGGGTTTCATCCCCAGTACCGAAAAAAAAAAAAAAAAAAAAAAAAAAAAACCTAGTCTTTATTTGTGAACCTTATGGTGCCCAGAAGAGGGCAGCACTATAACAGGGAAAAGTTATTTTTCTAGACTGGTATCTCCTAGGCAGATTGTGATGAGATCCTATAAAACTTGGACAGGTAAAAACCATACTAAAATCTTCTTCAATTATTATTATTCTTAAGTTAGGTCTTTTCATATATATATATACTCCACAAAAGAATAAATATAAATGTCCAATAAGTGCATGAAAAAAATGTTCAACATAACTAGCAATAAGGGAGATGCAAATCAAAACTACACTGAGATTCCATCTAACCCCAATCAGAGTGGCAATCATTAAGAAGTCAAATATCAGTAAATGCTGGTGAGGCTTTGGGGATATATGAACCTTTCTACACTGTTGGTGGGATTGCAAATTAGTATAGCCACTATGAAGATCAGTGTGGAGATTCCTCAGAAAATTGGGAATGGATCCACCGTGTACTCCAGCTAAACCACTCCTGGGTATCTTTCTAAAGGAGGTGAAACTATATATGTATATCCATGTTTATAGCAGCACAATTCACAATAGCCAAATTATGGAAACAATCTAAACAGACAGATGTTCATCAACAGATAAATGGACTGCAAAATTAGTATAAACAAACAATAGGATTCTACTCCGTAGTAAAAAAAAAAAAAAAAAAAGAACAAGCCGGGCGTGGTGGCGCACTCTTGTAATCCCTGCGCTTGGGAGGCGAAGACAGGAGGTTTGAAGCCAGCTGCGCTGGCTTAAGAGACCCTGTTTTCAAATAAAAATATAAAAATAGGTCTGGGAGTGTAGCCCGGAGGTAGAAGGGCTTCCAGGAACCCAAATTATGTTATTTGTGGGAAAATGGATGGACCTTAAGAACATTAGCTGGTCAGAGAAAGCAAAGAGTCATATATTTTCTCATAGGCAGGAACTAAGGAGTAATGGGGATACCAGAGAGACTATGAGTCTATGAGACTATGAGAGACTACCAGAGAGATTATGGAGAAGACAGTCTAGGCAATGAGGGGGGGTGTCAATGAAGGAATTACTTCCATAGACATTCTGTACATATATGAGAATACCAATGTCTATATCAGTACCTTGCTTGGAGAAAGAGTGGGGGACAATGGGAGGGAGAGGAGAGAAACCCCACCAAGTGCTGTGTGCATGTATGCCACAATCACCACAAACTACATTTGATGTGAGACTATAATGCACCAATAGATGTATAAAAATCTCATACAAATAAGTTAGAAACCAATACTCTACATTGTTCCCACTTTCTCTATAATATCTGGAACAGAGAAAAATGTATCATCCATGACTTGAAAAAATTTTACTCACAGTCAGAACAGAGGTTAAGACCTGAAGTTCTTTTCTTCCACAGGTTTTGTGTCTTTCTTCCAGGGAAGAGGCATTTAAGTAAACATTTGATGAAAGGATGGATAAATGGATGCGTGCATTAGAAAGACAAAGATTTGAGTGAGAAGTAGTTAATTTACTGGAATAACATTCTGTCCAAAACTAATTGCACCAAAAAGTGGTCATTTCCCTGACCTTGGAGTCTAAGCCAGTATGCAGAAATATTGCAAGGATATTTTATGCAACTGAGTGGGACTAGGTGAAATCTAAGATCACTTCTAAACTTAAGATACTGGAACTTTTGAAGATACCAACCCAGGAAAGCCCAGAAATGTGTACTGATCTACCAACTGAGCAGATATGAGTTGCCTTAAATTTTTCCAATTTGTTCTGCAGACTCCAGAATAAAAATTCACCATGCCTGCAGGCCTTTCTCTGCTATGCCTGCCTTTGTAAAACTCACAGGGCACTGAGGTTAGAGTGCAACAGGGGAGAAAGGCTTATGTAAGAAGTAGTTGGACAAGTCTGTGGTCATCTGTAATTTGAGAGTAGGGTAGGGACTGTTTAGATAAAACAGGGTAAACTCTGAGTAGGCGTGGTTTGAGGTCCCAAAGGATGCCAGGGAAGTGCTTTGGAAGAGGGAGAGCTTTTCTTTAATTTTAGATTATGCAACTGGGTTGAGTGGGAGGGATTCAGAGTTGGCTTGGAGCTCCTGGCAGGGCCAGTACATTCCCTCTGAGCAGCGCAGGGACTGTGAGCTGCTGTTTTTCCAGGATGTGGCTCTATGCTCTGGTCTTGGCCTCTCTCTCTGCTTACTCGGCTTGGGGTGAGTCCTTTTGAAATATTAATATCAGGGAGCATATTTAAAATTACTTGTAGTGGGCTGAGGTGGGCACAGAAACATAAATGGAAAAAGAAGAGACAGGTCTGGTTCTATAGCTGTGCTCTCTTGCTACACTTGGACTTGGACTGGACTTGGAAATAGACTTGGAGTAAACAAGTCCCACCAGCCTCTCCAGCAGGGGAGATTAATGCCCTGAAACCCCAGCATCACAAATTTGTCACAGGAGGGCAAGAAGATAAACTTCTGCCTCACACATGAACAATTGAGAGTGCTCAGTTTATATTTTTCTTTGATTATTAGTCCAGATCTGTCCAGATCATGGAGCATGGATTATCAGATTATTCAAAGTACCAAATCAGGGGTTAGGGTGCTAGTGTGAATCCCATTTGAGCACTTCCAAGCTTGGTGTCCTTGGGTGATGAACTTATCTGTGTTTATATTAAGCCATCTCAAAAAGAGGGATAAAATATGACCTACCACATCAAGCTTTAGTGAAGATGAAATGGGTGGTTATTTTTAAGTATTTAAGATGGTGTCTGGTCTAAAGGAGGTACAGAAAAAGAATAAAGGTCTAACTTAGAATGAAATTTATTAATGAAAATTTTGATATGTGGTAATTTCAGAGAAGGAGCCCTTACCAATTAGAAAAAGAAAAGTTTCCCATTCACAGTTCTGGGGGTGAGGGCATAGCACTGGGGTGGGGTGAGACACAAGGGAACCCACCATGGTCAGATATGAGGCAAAAGGAAAGGGGATTTCTATAAGCAAGGGCTGTTTGATGGATTCTCAAGAAGAAAAAGTAGAGGCAAAAAAGTTAGCATAGAGTTTGCAGGTTAGATTATTTTAGCGAACTTGGAGGCACAGGGACTTTCTAGCTGTCTGGTTCCTTGTTTTAGAAGCTTAGGGCAGGTGGATACTGGCCTAGGCTATGAGAAACAGATACAAGGACAGGTTGGCTCTGGATGGGTTGGACCCTGGAGGAGGCAGGATCAGCAAGGTTCACAGGTCAAAGCATCAGATACAGAAAATAACCCATGTAGAATATAGTGTTGCAGAGAGAGACCCCAACTCCATCACTGCTGTTTCATGGACCAAGAAGCTGAGAGTCAGAGGGAAATGTCCATTCCCAAGCTCACCTGGAAAGTCATGCTCTGTTCTCTGTCTGGCATCTGAACCCAGAGCCAGTGCTCTGGATATCAGCATCAGGACAACCCAGTCATGTCTGGATTTAGCCTTTTCTCTATACAGGTGACACTGTAGGGAGCCTAGAAGTGAGTATAAGGCAGAATCCAAATTAGGAGTGAAACATTCCTTTACTGCTGGCTACACTGGCAGTGCCAGCCCATTTCCATTTTTAGGAAGTTCATATAAGCAGTTTCCAAACGCAATTGACTCATTTTGTAAACGCATTTATTAACACTTACCTAGCAAGGCTACTTTGGAGAATAATGCACATGAGCTGGAATGTAAAACGGGCACATAGTAAGTGTTCAATATATGTTCCTTCTGTGTGGCACAATGGATAACTTCTTTTGTTTCCATTCTTGTTTATGCATGCCCCCCTGTGTGCCCATGTTTAACCCTCGGAACCTGGCTTCTATCCACTCCATCTGAGTGGAAGGTCGTCTGAGCTACGAGAGGCCACACACAGTAACTTCTGTGTGGACTTCACCCTCCTCCCCTCTGGGAAGCACTGAGCACTCTTACAACCCCTCCTCCAC
>NC_137796.1:30681383-30886383 GCF_963383645.1 Muscardinus avellanarius
CAATGGAGCAATGAATGCCCACAACCCCACAACATCAGAACCCGATAAAACAGAAAATCAGAGATTTCTAGAAGATCAAATCAGGAAAATAACTGTAGAAATAATAGAGGTGCTTGGAAAAGAATTCAGAGAGAGCCAAAAAGAGATAAAGGATGCAATTAATGAAGTAAAGGCCTCAGTTCAAAGCATGAACAACCGATTAGACCATATGGAGAACAGAATCTCGCTCTTAGAAGATGATCATTCCAAAAATGAATGCATAGTTTCTAATCTAGAAAAAAATATCCGACAGCAGGAATCTGACATTGAAGAAATATGGGCCCATTTTAAGAGAGCTAACCTAAGAATAATTGGTATAGAGGAGGGAAAAGAAAGTGAAACCAAATGGATCAACAATCTCTTCAAGGAAGTAATAGCAGAAAATTTTCCAAACATAGAGCAAGAGGTTGATACACAGGTCCAGGTAACTTATAGAACTCCATTTAGACAGGATCGGAGAAGAGGATCCCCACGCCACATAATTGTCAAAATGACCAATGTGGAAGCCAAGCAGAGAATCTTAAAGGCAACAAAAACAAAGGGCCAAGTGACATTCAGAGGCAAACCAATTAGAATCACTCCAGACTTCCCAAACCAAGTCATGAGAGCCAGAAGGGCTTGGAGTAACATATTCCAAACTCTGAAAGAAAACAACTTCCAGCCAAAAATTTCCTACCCAGCAAAACTTTCTATCAAATTAGATGGAAAAATAAGAAGCTTCCATGACAAACAGAAACTGAAGGAATTTATGTCTTCAAAACCAGCGCTAGAGAAAATACTCAAAGAGATTAACTACAAAGAAGAAATAGGTAACACACACCAGAACCAGAGAAACAAGATTTTCCATCCAACAGACAACCAAGATTGGTTATCTGTGGAGATTCATTATTTATGTTAGTCTTTTACCTATCTCTAAATGGTATTGTTTGCCTTTATTGTTGTTAATTTTTAGGATTTCTAGTTGGAATATTAATATACCTTCAGATATAGCATTTGGAAATATTTTATCCAATTCTATTAGTAACTGTTAACTCTGTTTACATTGTCTTTGGATATACAATATCTTTTTTATTTTTTAGGGAGTTTGTATACTCTTCTGTTGCCTGTGCCATTGAAATCATATCCAAGAAATCACTGCCAATTTCAATGTTGTGAGGTTTTATGACCCAGATTTTCTTCTAAAAGTTTATAGTCTTAAGATTTATATTTAGGTCTTTTATCTATTTTGAGTTAATACTTGTATATGGGATTAGGTAAGGGTCCAATTTTATTCTTTTCCATGTAATTATTATTTTTCAACAATATTTAGTTAAAATATTATTATTTCCTCCACCAAATGTTCGTGGAAACCTTGTCAAAAATAACTTGACAATATAGGGAAGAATTTAGCTCTAGGCTTTTATTTAACTCCAATGGTTTATATATCTGCCTTTAGAATAGTACTACACTGTTTCAATTATTGTAGCTTTATATGGTTTGAAATAAGAAAATATATGTCTTCTAGCTTTGTTCTTTTTCAAGATCATTTTGGGTATCTAGAATCCATATTCCATATTAGGATAGATTTTTTTTATGAAAAATAAATATATAAATATATGATAGTTTCACCTAAAAAAATAGAAAAAAATATTCTCTGGTAAGAAAGAAAGCAAAAAGAAATATTGAAATGTTATCTTTAAGTCATCAAAAGCTTAGTATCAGACAAATGAAACTGTTATGTGAGATTATCATTGTTAATTTTGGATAAATTGTTATAATACTAGATGTCAACCACTAAGCCAGGCATGGGAAGGAGGGATGGGGAGAGAATGGGGTGGGGATCGGGTGGGGGCTGACTGGGTGATGTGTGCATGTATGTCTACAAAAGTTTGTATCCCACTATGATGTATGAATACAGTGCACCAATAAAAAATAAAAATTAAAAAAAAAAGAAAAAAAAGAAGTAGAAGTCTCAAGCCTCCTTTGAAGGGCAGACGGCATTGAGTTCTTGAAAAAACAGCCTTCACTCTTCCATACCTCAAAGTTTGGTTCCCCTGAATGATCTGGAACAGCCCTCCCACAAGATGCTCTGGGAAAATGGTTTCTTGGTCACTAATGTTTGGACAATAGCACATTCTTGACTTTTCTCTTAGAGACTCACAATGCCTATCAAGGCCTAGTTGCGATTCTAGACAGTCCTGCCTAATGAGGCCTCATTTTATTTAATTCAATAGCTTCCAGTTATAGTTGACAATCTTTTGGTTTTCTTTTACAAAATCTGTAAAAGATACAGATCTCATTGGCCACAAATACAGTTTGAACACAAATGTAACTTTTAAATGTTTTCTGTAACTTCATCTAACTTATTTAATCCCCTCCCACTAAATTATATTAAATTTAATATTCCCTAAAAGAGTTTTCATTGATTTTAATGTACCAAATAGCACTTTTTGATATAGTGACACATTCATAGAGTATAATTATTTTTAATACAATGAGAAGTTTTTCTTTAATCCTGCCCCTGATCTTCACAGTTCCCATCGCCCTGGATACCAGCCATTTCTATTTGTTTCTTGTGTGTCCCCTGAAATACCTTTTGCACACTCAGGTAACTTCAGCTTTCCTTTCTTATTCCTCCTCCTAATAAAATATAGCACCTTGACTTTCTTCCCATTTAGGATATTTGGACAATCTCTTAGAGTACCGCGGACAGTTTTTGAGGGTTTGATTTCTCTGTTTAGATTTTGCTTTTCACAACTTCACAGTATTTCCTCAACTATGGACGTTTGGGCTGTTTCCACTCTTCTGCTGTTGTGAACTGTACTGCAATGGGTAGATTTGTGTTCTGTCGTTTCTTCCCATGAATGCATATCCGGAGTGTAACGCATACCCGGAGTGTAACGCATACCCGGAGAGTAACGCATACCCAGAGAGTAAGTTCTCAAAATTGCAATGACTGGGCCAAAAGTTGTCTGTCTTAGTAATTCTGGCACATATTGCCAATTTACCTTCTCTAAGCATCGTGTGATTTTCATATGAGATATGCCTATTACCTACTGCCCTTGACAACAGACTAGATTTATATAATGCTTGGATTTTTGCCAATCTGATAGGTGAAAAACAGTAGCTCAATGCACTTTTAAGAAAAGTCCCTCACATTTCTGAATCTATTTTTCTTTTTGGAGACTGGTATTTTTCTTATCTATCCTTATATAGTTGTTACATACGTCTTTCTTTTCCTTTGTTTGGGGGCCTTGTTTCTATGTTTTAAATGTGTACTTCATCAAATATATCAATCTTTAATGACATCTCCTTCTTGAGTCATAGTTAGAAATATCTTTGCCCTTCCAAAATAATAAAGACAATCTCAATTTTTTCTCCTGAAACTTTGACAGCCTAATTTTTAAATTTTAAATATATGTTTGAATTAATTTTCCAGGCATGAGGTATGGACATTATTGTTGTTGTTGTTATTATTATTATTAATTTTATTTTTAAACTTTAATTGCTATATTGTTGCTTTTCTTCAAATTGGTTGCATAGCTACTGCAAGTCTCCGTAGTTGATAGTAATTAGAGATATGGTGGCAGTAGTCAGCCAATTTAGGGTAAATTCAGTCAATTTGTATATTTCCCCAGGAAAGAAGAGACTTGCTGGCTCCCTGGACCCAGCTGAACAGCAGAGCCATCAGGATTCTCCTTTGTGATCCCTACCCTTTTTAGGGATACTATGGTTAACCCTGGATCTTTCATTTTATTTATTTATTTGTCAAGGTCTTAGAGTTTATATTTTAGACATGAGAGAGAAAACTATAACAACATGAAGTCACCAGCTTATAAGAAGAAAGTTAAATACAAATTGTATTTCTGACTACATGGACAAGGATAAATTGTAAGATTTTCATTTGTCTTGACTGGGGATTTTCCAAAAGTCTTAACTTGTGCCGGGCTGGTGAATGGACCTGGATAATCTTCACTTCTTTTTCTGGGGGATACTGGAGATTGAACCCCGGGACATTCTACCTTTGAGCTATATCCCAGTCCTTTTTTAATATTTTCTTTTGAAGCAAGTTCTTGCTAAGTTCCGAGGGTCTCTCTAAGATGGTGAGGCCGGCCTTGAACCTGTGGTCCTCCTCTTCACTCTGAAACCGCTTGTTCATGATGTCTCAGGCTGCATCTTTTAATATGAAAACCTCCAACCACAGAGCTTTGGGAGCTTGGGGACTTTTTCTCTAATCCTCATTTTGGCCTTGGGTTCCCAACTTCTACTTTGTAACTTGGAAGTGGAGACTATTCTTTTTCCTTTCTGAACCCTGAGGGCAATCACCCAGGATGCTGTCAGAGGACTGAGAGCAGCAGTGACAGGAAATGCTGACTCAGGAGGCCGGGGCTGATGTCCAAAGCTGACCTCCTTGGCGGCCATGCCGGTGTGCAAGGCATTGGGGAAGGGATGCTTGGAAACTGGAGGTGTTCCAATCTTTGAAATATCTTTCGAAGTATGAAGGTTCAAGATCTCGTTTGACCAGGTTTCCGCCAAAGGTGGGTTGATTCTGTGAAGGATGTGGGGAGTTTCCAGAGAGAGGAAGCCAGTTCAGGACCGGTGGACTCCTTGGCTTATGTGATGGAGAAGAGTTTCAGCACATGCCAGAGACATAGACGGAGGTTTATTAGGAAAGCAAAGACACACATTCAAGGGTGAAGGCGGGCTATCTCGAGAAAGATGCATTTGGGGGTTCATAGCTCTTCTTTGGAAGGAAACTTGGTGAAGGATTGCTATGGAAAGGTATGTAAAGATGACATCACTCTGGTGGTCAAAGCTGGTTTATGGTGGTCTCATCAACTACTGGATCCTTAGCCTGTCATGATCTCCATCATTTGACCAATAGATCAGTGCCAGGTATGGTAATGTATGCCTATAACCTCAGCCTTTGAGAGGCTAAGACAGGAGTGACATAGTGAGATATTCAAGTCTCAGCAACATAGTGAGACCCTGTTTCAAAATAAAAATAAAATAGAGCTTGGGGTATGGCTCAGAGGTAGAATGCTCTTAGGTTCAGTCCCTAATACACACACACACACACACACACACACACACACACACACACACCACACACAGACAGAGATAATCTTGAAAGTCCTCTAAATTATATGTTTCTCATGATATCATATCTGATTTTAACTGTGCACAGGGTAATTGTAATTTTTTGGTTACCTTTAAGATTTACAGATTTCCAAGGAATTTGGGAAAGACAGGCTGGGGAGAGAGAACGGGTTTGTGAAATAAGGGTACATGAAACTTAGCATCAGGTTTTTAGATGAAGTTCCCTTCTTGCTTTCTGACTCCTTCCTACTAATTCTTTTATTTCTTCCATCCCACCTCCCCACATGACCTCGGGGATGTCATGTGCCTTCCCCTCTTGAAGCCTCAGTTTCCACGCCCGCACTGCCTCTCTCCCCCCACCCTGTGAGAATCCAAACATGTCACACAGGCGAAGGCGCTTTGTAGCCCTGAAAGCACCGTACACATGTAAGGCATCACGATTATCTTCCTTCTCATCAGAAACATTTACGGGGGCCCCCTGTGTTCCAAACACCCTTTCAAGGCATCTGCTCCAACACATAACAAATACCTCTTTGAGATGATTCTAATTGCCCGTTAGCTTCCTTTCAGACCCGATTCGTTTCTGATCCCAGCAGCAACAAAGGCGGCTTTTATTGCCGGGGTTCATTTCTGGAAATTAAATTTCCATTTTCAACACTAATGCTACTGTAATGCGCAGTGGTTTCTGTCTCTTTTTATTGTGTCTGACAGCGACCGGCCTATCGGCGTAAGTGGCTGAATCCGCGTATGTAAATGCACAACATGAAAGACATTTTTGAAAAGCGGAGGGAAAGAAAAACATTTAAAGTAGGAAATTAGAGCAGTTATTGGATCCCACACCATGGTTAATGAGTGCGTAGAAAGCAAACACTTGCTGGCTCGGGGACCCCGAGCGTTACAGCCCGGGCGACACTTCTCTTGTTTTTGGAAGGAAATCAGTAATAGCCTCCACACATGGGAAGCGTTCAGTTTGCATTTTTTAATGCCTCCGGGGAGGACAGGGTTTCTGGTTTCAAATCTGTTAAATTTTTCTTTAAAAGACCGGTTTTGTTCAGAAACCCAAACAAAAATTAGCATATTAAGAATCTATGCAGGTCACGCGTAGGTCCCTGTGCTGCGCCCAAGTTTTCATCGAGCGTGGACGGCCAAAGAGCCTTGGGTTCCTGAGAAAGGGCGGGAGCAGTCATTTTTGGCTTAATTATGTAAAATCTCTTAAAAAGCCCCATGCTCTATTTTTTTATTAAGGATTATGTATATAAAATCTGCCAGATGGTCCACTGATATGTCAAATGTGGCCAGTCCTGAATTATAGGAGAGTTTATTTCTTTTTTAATTTATCTATGTTTTCTAAATTTTCTACAACAGAATAATATGGCTTTAGAAGTACAAAAAATAAGAGGTACTTTAGATCAAGAAGGATGCCTCTGTTTTTTTTTTCTCTCCAGGTGCCCAGGTCTTGGATAGAGGCCACCTTAACTCAGCTCAGAAGGGTAAACTAGGCTTGCTGAGCACCTGGACAAGTTGGCAGGGCTCTTTCCTCTGTCTCCGGTGCCCATCATTTTCCTTTTACAAGAGAGTCTTTCTGAGTAGGTCCTCAGGCCAGCCAGGGACTGAGTGGCCATGGAAACTGGCTTGCAGGTAATGTAAACAACTGGGAAAAGCCGAACAGGCTTCGTCATGTACACACAGGCTGGTCTTGCGCCTTACTTATAATACTCCTAGTGTTGAAGATATCACTCCTAGAAATGTGTTTACCTGGTGCTACTTTGAAACCTGATCTCCCGGAGTCCTGCTTTTATACCATCTTGCTTTGTGAACTTGGGAAGATTGTTCTCCAAGTTGCGGATGGACATTGGCTCAGTAGCTGGGACCAGGTTTTCAGAGGTGGAGTCAGGAATGGGGGTGGAGGTACCGCTAGGAAAAATCACAGAAAAGGGAATAAAACGAACTCACAGGAGTCTTGTTGAAACTGCTTGTTATTTACTCCAAATCTACTTCTATTTTTCTCCTCCATCAGCTTCCCCTTCATTCACCTCCTCTTCTTTCTCCTCCTCTTCCTTTTTCTCCAACTCCTCCTCATATTCTTCCTCCTTCTCCTCCCCTTCTCTTCTTCTCCTTCGCTTTCTGTTTTAATCAGCATTCTCACTGCCATTACCCCAAATGCCTGACAACCGTAACTTAGAAGAAGGAAGACTATTTTCTCACAGTTCTGGAGGGTTCCGTCTGCGTTAGGCGGGTCACATCTACGGAGATCAGAGCGTGGTGCCCGGAAACAGAGAGAGCAAGAGTGGAGGGTCTTTGCTCTCACATCATGGAGGCCAGAAGCAGAGATAGGAGGGAAACATATATCGACTCCAAGGTCACACCCCAGGGACCCCCTCCCCAAACCAAGCCCTGCCTCCAACATGGCTACCTTGTCTATGGCGTGAGGTCAGGGGAACATTCTAAATTCAAACTGCACCTCCTCAGTCCATTTTCTTCTGGCCATAGAGGTGGACCCCGTCCCTCAGTCTCCCCTACCGTTAGGTCTGGCCTTGCGACAGAGTCTTGGTCAATAGACTGTGAAAAGTGATGTGTGCTTTTCTGTCTAGCAGGTGTGGAGACAGTATATCATCGTTTTCCTTCCTCTGGCTGAATGTGATGGGGAGACCCCGTGAGGTGGTAGAACTACACTATAGAAAGAGAGACAGAGTCCCTGGATCCTGATGGAGAGGGAAACCCTCACTGACCCAACCATCTGCCCCAACCATCACACAAAGATAAGCGAAGGTCTTCTGCATTTGAAACCTCATGCTTTGGGGTCTGTTTGTTACCACCCCTTGCTAACGAATGCAGAATTCAACACCAAATTCAAGTGTGAGGCAGGATCAGTGGTGCAGTGACATGGGCCTGAGTGACCCCTCTAAAGACATATGGGTCAAAGATAAATGAAATAAAGACCAAATCAGGGGGGCTCCATGGCTGGTCTCTATTAATCTGTGTGGATTTCCAGGAGATAGAAGTTGTTAGTTTCCCTGAGCTTTATCTGCCCATCTGTAAAGTGGGGTTGTTGGACAAAATTGAGAATAGCAAGTGGGATTCATCTGGAGGTCCGGAGCTAACAGATGGGGCGGGGCTACCTAGAACACCGTGCTGGGAAGGATTCTGAAGTTGGATCAAGGAAACATACCATAGCCATGGAAGGGAGAGGAGAGACCTACACGCCAATGGCTGCCAAAGCATTCAGATGCCCCATGATTTGTAAGTCTCCCGTGGGTAGATGGCTCTTGAGGCCAGAGAAGCCAACGTGTCCAGCCAAGGTAGACCGCAGAGACCAAAAGTGGAGGTCAGCCCATGCCTGGTTAAGACCCTTAACTAACTTAGTACTTTTAAATTCAGGATATACAATATTTTTTTTATTTTTTAGGGAGTTTATTTACTCTTTTGTTGCCTGTGCCATTGAAATCATATCCAAGAAATCACTTCCAATTTCAATGTTGTAAGGTTTTATGACCCAGATTTTCTTCTAAAAGCTTATAGTATTAAGATTTATATTTAGGTCTTTATCTATTTTGAGTTAATATTTGTATATGTGTTAGGTAAGGGTCCAATTTTATTCTTTTTCATTTATTATTATTTTTCAACAATATTTAGTTAAAAGACTAGTATTTCCTCCACCAAAAGTTCATGGAAACCTTGTCAAAAATAACTTGACAATGTATGGAAGAATTTATCTCTAGGCTTTTATTTAGCTCCAATGGTTTATATATCTGCCTTTAGAACAGTACTACACTGTTTCAATTATTGTAGCTTTATATGGTTTGAAATCAGAAAATATACATCTTCTAGCTTTGTTCTCCTTTGAGACTGTTTTGGGTATCTAGAGTCCATATTCCATATCAGGATAGATTTTTTTCTGAAAAATAAATAAATAAATGTATGATAGTTTCACCTAAAAAAAAAAAAGAAAAAAATATTCTCTGGTAAGAAAGAAAGCAAAAAGAAATATTGAAATGTTATCTTTAAGTCATCAAAAGTTTGGTACCAGACAAATGAAACTGTTATGTGAGATTATCAATGTTAATATTGTATAAATTGCTATAATACTAGATGTCAACCAGTAAGCCAAGCGCGGGAAGGAGGGATGGGGAGGGAATGGGGTGGGGATCGTGGTAGGGGCTAACTGGGCGAGATGTGCATGTATGTCTACAAAAGTATTTTCTTTATACCACTATGATGTATGAATACATTGCACCAATAAAAATAAATTAAAAAAAATAAATTCAAAGACACCAAACTGTTTGCCTGTTGTATGCATGGAAATTCTACCCAGATTTTCATTTTCTGTTCTTCCTAGATGAGTCCAAAAGGGCTCCGAAAAAGGAAGTGCTGGTGAATTTGACACTGGGAAAGAGTTTCAGTTGAGTTCTAGCCAAGTCAGACTAATTCAACGAAAGACATTAAAAAAGAAATTAAGGCTATGTATTCAGAGACCCTGGAAAGAGCAAGTAATTCTGACACAACTTGGAAAGATAAGCCCCTCCAGCAAGGTGGCCCAGAGGACAAAATAAAGCCAGTGCTCACAACCTGATAGAGTAAGGGCAGCAGCCAGGCCAGGCCAGCAGACCGCCACGGCAGGCTTCTGGTGCCAACCTTGTGGCCGGCGTGCGGTGTGGCCTTAGACAGATGACAGCCCCTCTCTGAGCCTTACTTTCCTACTCTGCAAAATAAGGCTTCGGGGCTCAATGAGTGTTTTTAAATTTTTTTTATTTTTGAACTGGGTTTGTTGGCTTCCAAAGGTTCAGAGATGGTGTGCGGGGTGGGGTGGGGGAGTGTGGGGCTGAGTGTGCGGGGTCGGGGCTCCCTTCCTCATTTCCGTGGCAGTGACCCCCCATATCTACCCTATGCGTGGGTGAGTGTGAGGCCCCAGGGAAGTCTCATCCCCAGCGGGCCGCTCCTCCCTGGGACGGGGCTCTTTCTGGTTGCAGCCAGGGTGGGGAGGGCTGAGCAGGGGGAGGAGGAAGCAGGCGCTGATCCAGCGTCAGGGCTGCCGGCTGAATGTAGTGCAGCTGCCTAAATATTTTGCCTCCAGATTCCTCCCCAGCTGCCCATGCTCTGGTTCATCTGGAAGGGGAGCTCTCATCCCGCCTCTGGCTTTTTGTGGGTTCACCCCCCTTAACTTGATATTCAATCCTCAAGTGTGGCCGTGGCTCCTTTCTGGTTTTACTTGGACTGGACTTTATTAGTGTAATAGCGGTGGTTGTATTCACATATGAACCCTAATAATAAATACAATCCTCTACTGACAAACGACTTCAACTTTTAAAAGAACTCTCACCTCCTTTAACCCACGGACAGAAAGCCCATCTCTTTACGCCTCCTCTTTATTGCTTTCTTTAATTGCAAATGTGGCATAGAGTTATATTGCATTATCGTCAATTCTGGGCTCAGGCTGCCACGGTTTGAGTCCTGTCTGTCATCCACCAGCTGTGTGACTTGTGGCAAGTTACTTGCCTTCTCTGAAGAGCAGTTTCCTCTTAGGTAAAATGGCAATGGTACCTTCCTCATGAGCCTTTTTCAAGGTCAAATATTTAAAATTTGCTTGAAGTAGTGCCTGACCTGTGCTTAGTGCTATGTGTATATTCATTATTATTATTTTAATCATAGTTAAATAATCAGGAAACAAATAATATTAATGAGAGAAAGTCCTGACATCTTCCCCCCTCACCTGTGCATTCTGAACAGGTATGCTATCCCAAGAGAGTAAAAATGTGGTTTTGCAGGAAGTCTAAAAAAGTTAAATTCCTTTTAATATATAAATCCCAGATACCAGTCCAGCATGTTAGGAGATGGACAGGGCTGCTGTGGGTTCTGGTTTTCCTGTCTGAGGAAATGGAGGGCCGCTACAAGAAATCCCGAGACACCGAGACACCGTCCCAACCGCTCTCCCAGGTAACAGCGGGCTCCGTGCGCCTTCTAGACTCTTCTGCACTTCTTGCTCTGTTTTGCAGCCAGACCCTTCCGTGTCTGCCCAATGCTTCTCTCTCCTGGTTTTTCTGGGCTCTTCTTCCGCCGTGCAGGGGCAGCCACGCTGCTGCCGGTGACAGTGATGACCACGCCCCGTGATGAACAGGGCTGGCGCACAGACCGTGGCCATTCAAGGCTTCCGGGGAACGTGTGTTTCTGAGTCCAAGGTCAGATTCCTGGAAGTCCAACGTGGACAGGAGTGAGTCCTGCTTTTAACATATTCATGGCTCTTGCCAAATTACTCATTTGCTTTTCCAGAGAATTCTGAGCGTGATCTCTGGATGTGATGCCAGTTCAGAGAGGCAGTAGCCTGCTGGGCCGAGCATCGGCCCAGCAGGTTTGGGCTTCGTGCGTTCCAGAGCAGCTCATGAGGTTCCTCTGGGCTTTCGCTCCTTGGTGCTTCAGAAGGGGCCTCCGCCGGGCACCCCTAGAGCTCACCTACCTGCTGCTTCAGAAACACGCAGTGCTTGTGAGTGAGGTCTGAAAGAGACCACAAGGCCTCCAGCTGGGTGTCCCAGGGAGACCCCTGTCCCCCTCGAGGAAACATTATGGTGTCCAGATGCCCTGTCATTTATCAGTCATGTTCCCTGCGTCCCAGAGATAGACCCTCGTGGGGGCCCCAGTTCTTTCCATTGCCTCACGAACCCTGAATGCTGACGCTTACAGGAAACGTGCGCAACTCAACACCTGAATCACATTGACTCCTTTTAACGTGCTCCTGGCACATTTCACCTGGTCCAACCTTCTGAGTCAGGACATCTCAAACTGTAAGGTGTTTGTGAGTCACCAGGGCTCTTGTGAAAATGCAGATCCTGGTTTAACAGACCTGGGGCAGATGGACTTTGCCTTTCTAACCAGCTCCTGAGTGAGGGAGAGGGCTGAGAGAAGCCTGGTTGTCTAAACATGATGAGGCTTGTCCAGTTCCTGATGGAGCCCTGGAGTTGGGAACATCCGTCCCTCCCCTTCCCTTCTCTCCTTCCCCTTTCTTCTCCTTCCTTCTGAAGCCGAGCCCTCTAGGGTGCTGCTTCTGATCTTGGTGTTTTCCTTCTCTCTGCTTCTGGGACAGATTAGGCCACCTGAGAGCCAGGCCCCTGCTCACCACCCTGGAAAGAGCCAGCAGGTACCGGCCCAGATGTTAAAGTTAGGGGAATGTGGGAAACAGACACTTGAACACACACACACACACACACACACACACACACACATGCACGCACGCACGCATGCACACACACACACATGTGTACACACAGATACACACCAGACCAACCCTTCAAGATTTTGGCTTTTGATGCCATCCACAAGCTGCACCTGGGGGCTAAGCCCTGCACACAACTCTAGAAAGACATTTCAGGCCATATCTTTCTTACGTGTGGGGTAGGGATGTCAAAGGGATGGAAAGAAACCCAGGACCCCTGGGAAGGAGGACCCACCGTGACTCGCCTGGCTCAGTGGGTAGGATGCATCTGGTAGCAGGTGTTCACAGCACTTTGCCCACATTGCCTCGTTTTATCCTCAAAATGAGCTGACTGGGTAACTGTTCCTGACAGCAGCATTCAGCTCCCACCAGGGAAGAGGCCAAGAGAGACTGAGTAACATGCCCAAGGCCACAGACCAGCAGTGGGAGAGCTGAGAGGTGGACCGGAAGTGTCCTGAGCGCAGGGTCACACCTGCCTTGAATTCCTGCCCTTTTGGAAGAGATAGGGAAAGGGTGGGGGATGGAGGAAGAGGAGGAAGAGGAGAAAGAGGCCGTGGCTGCAAAGGAGCAGGGTCAGGATGAATGCTCCTACTTCCCACGTTTAGGCCTGGTACGAGCTGCGTCTTTAACATGGATACAGAGGACAGCTGTGGGCAGCTCTTGCTGTCTCCTCCAGCTGGGTGACCTTTGTGTGAAGGAAAACAAGGGCCACGCAGGGGGATCACAGCACGGTCCTGAGGACTGAAGGAGTTTACTGTGAAAAGGGCTTCACAGGGAGGCTGACACACAGTAGGGCCACATCTGACCCTATGTCATCGATCTCGCATCCTTGACTGGGAAGAATATTAGGTTCTGGCAAACAGTCATGTGGAAAATGTCCCTGCAGCCAGGTGACGCACGCTTGTAATCCCAGCATTCGGGAGGCTGAGACACGAGGCCAGCCTCAGCTACTTAGTGAGGCCCTTTGCAACTCACTGAGACCCTGTTTCAAAATAAAGAATAAAAAATAGGGCTGGGGATGTAGGTTGGAGGTAGAATGCCCCTGGGTGCCATCCCCAGTACTCAAAAAAAAAAAAAAAAAAAAAAAAAAAAAGGTCTCTGCAGACAAGCTGGGTAATGACACATCGCTCTCAGGCCTCAGGTCTCGAGTTGTCTGTGGCCAGGCTCCCATGGTGTTTTTCAGACCGCAGAGCAGCAGTGGTCATGAGCTGGGGCCAGGCCTGGGTTGAGTCAGGGCCCCTCTGTCCCTTGGGGAACGGGCTGCCGTCCCAGAGCATTCCTCAGTGTAAGTGGGAGACGCTCGGGTGCTGAGTTCCTCCTGTGTCAATCACTTTACTCAAGCGGTGAGCCCTCACCACAGCCCCTGGAGCAACTCACTATTATTGCTGCCCCCACTTTACAGAGAGAAAAACTGAGGCCTAGAGAAAAGTAACTCCTGGGGGTTTGCACAAGCACCAGTGGGATTTGAGCCGGGCAGTCTGGTAGGAGGCCTCCCAACCTCTGCCTTGTGCTGTGGCTCACTGAGGCCACGACCTCAAGGAGCGCCTGCTAAACGGGTCCTAGGAAAGGGCGGGAAGAACGGAGTGAGAATCTCACAGGAGAACCCCACCTCATCCATACACAGAAGCAGACTGCGCAAAATCCCCCTTCTGCCTCTTTCTGGACTGAAGAAAAAGGCGGAAGTTTATTAAACTTTATTAAAAGGCTTATTCCCCCTGCCACTCCATGAGAGGTCAGTGACATAGGGATAGACGTGGCCCTACTGTGTGTCTGACTCCCCATGAAACCCTTTTCACAGTAAAGTCAGTCCTCAGGACTGTGCTGGGATGCCCCTGTGGGACTAGGGACTGAACTCAGGGGGCAGTCTACTAGAGAACTACATCTTCAGCCCTTTTTACTTATTTATTTATTTATTTATTTATTTATTTATTTATTTATTTATTTATCTATTTAGTTATCTATTTATTTATAGTATGAGGAATTGGACCTAGGGGTACTCTACCACTGAGCAACATCCCCAACCTTTTTTTTTTTTTTTTTTTTTGCGGTACTGGGGATGGAACCCAGGGGCATTCTACCTCTGAACTACACCCCCAGCCCTATTTTTATTCTTTATTTTGAAACAGGGTCTCACTGAGTTGCAAAGGGCCTCACTAAGTAGCTGAGGCTGTCTGAGAACCGCGATCCTCCTGTCTCAGCCCCCCGAATGCTGGGATTACAAGCGTGCACCGTCACACCCAGCTTCCCCAACCCTTTTTATTTTTATTTTCCCCAACCCTTTTTATTTTTATTTTGAGGCAGCATTTCACCCAGTTGCCAAGGCTGGCCTCCAACCCATGACCCTCCTGTCTCAGCCTCCGGAGTCACAGGGGTTATGCAGCTCTGCCACCACTGGCTTTTCTTCTTTTTTTATTTTTAAAGGATCAAATACAACCTCATAATCTAGGAGTTTTTGTCATCTATGACTATAAATGCCCCCAAAGGACAAAAAATAAATGCAAGTGTCAATGTCAGCCCCGATTCCTTAGAGACAGTGCATAGATTGCTGGCCAGTCATGAGAGGGTCAGTCCCCTGTTGAGGCGGGCTCCCTGGAACAGTGGCGCAGAGTCCCAGGCTGTCTCTGGCTCCACACGGATGTGGAGGATCACTTCTGACACTTCTGAGAAAAAGGGCATTTGGGGCTCTTCCGAAGGGACAACTCCAAGCCAAAGGGCTGACAGGAGGAAGGGAGATCCCTGCAGATTCCAAGCGTCTTGGAAAGGGCGTGGACATGGATATTTGGAAAGGCGTGTGGGCATTACTGGACATTGTTCTTCCCGGCCATCCCCAGTACTCAAAAAAAAGCTGCCACATGGAGAAATCTGTACTGACTCTGCAGTGGGGCTTGGCCATGAGCTCGGGTTTCAGGATCAGATGTGAGCAGGGATGGAGTCCTCCCCAGAAGCTAATTAGCTTAAATTGTTGCATGGCAGGAATTAAAGGGTGAGTTTCAAGTAACCAGCGCACGTGTGCACGCATGCACACACACACACACACACACACACACACACACACACACACACTGGTCTCCACTGACATGGAAAAGGCTGAAACCAAAGAGCAAAAGAACAATAAGGTACAATTTCTCTTTATTACCTGAGACGGTTATATGCTCATTCTTTCATTCATTCATTTATATGCTCATTCATTCATTTATTTATCTAGTGTGGGGTCATCTAGTCAGAGACTAAGCATGTGCTTGAGCTTAATGCGTATATATTTTACATTTTGCTACTGTTTTGATTTTGAATCCCAGGTGTTGAGAACTTTGCTATCTTTCCAAGGCTTAGGGCCTTGAGAGCATTTGAATCTGGTTCCACATTCAATGATCATCACCTGAGCACTAAGTGCCAAGCCGGTGCTAGAGTCACGGCATAGCTGCTCCCAGCGAGGCCAGCGGTCAAGTTGGCAAACGACAGATGCACCGTGGTGTGCCGTGTGGCTGGGCTGGGGTGCTCAGTAAGTCAATGCACTTTTTGCTTATGATATTTCAACCTATGATGGTTGTATGTGTATGTGGGGAGGTCATGGAATAAGGAATCAGTGCACACAATTATAGAGGCTAATACGTCTCGAGATCTGTAGTTGCATTTGTCAAGCTAGAGACCCAAGAGGCCAACAGTGTTGCTCTAGTCTAAAAACTAGCAGGCCTGAGACCCAGGAAGAGATGATGCTTCGGTTTGAATTCAAAGGCAAATCTAATACTGTTCCAGCTCAAGGGAACCCAGGCAGGAAGGGCTGTCTCTTACTCCTAAAAGAATAAGCCTTTTTATTCTACTTAGGCCTTCAACGATTGGAAGAGGCCACTCATGCCAGGAAAAGCAATCTTCTTGACTTGGTCCACAGATTTATATCTTAACCACATATAGAAATATTCTCACAAACACAGTGAGAATACTGTTTGGCAAACTATCTGGCCAACCCATGGCCCAGTCAAGTTGACACATCAAATTAATGTCACCACTGCTAATACAGCTGCTTAGTGAAATGTGCGGTGGTTTGTCTAAGAGAAAGGCAAGAGCATTCTCACTGAGGGTACCACCAAAAGATAGGAGGAGCTGTATGAGAAAGAGCCAGGCAGGTAGACAGAGCCTGCCTCATGACTGATGGCCACCTCAGAAGATGCAAATGTCCAGCCCAACCTGCAAGTTTGGGGCATCATGATGTAAGCTTGGTGGTGCCACTAACAGAATTATTTCACATCGAGGGATGGCTTAAGGAGCAGAGAAAAGTGGCTGTGTCTTCAGGAGGATGCCCATCATCTTGGTTTGCCAGGGACAATCTCAGTGTACACCTGTTATTTTGATGTCCCACTTGGCTTGGGCTTTGACCCCAGTAAGTGTCCCCATTTAGATGACAAATTATATTGTCATCTTCAATCTTTGAACAGTTGTGTTTGTTCTGTCAACATAGTCCTCGGGGTTGGGAAAGGCTACTTATTATCTAACTCGTATCCTGCCTGCTGTAGTGAAAGTCTGCTCATGGGGCCATGACATCAGACATACCCACAATCTAGAGGGGCTGGTGAGGTGAGGTGGTGCCAGATGCTGCTCCAGGGTGGGAGGGGGATCTGGACGCTGTGTCTGGGGAATCCTACTCTGTGGGGGTTCAGACAAGCATGCAGAGAACGGCAGCATGGTAGGATTAGCGCGTGGGGAGAAGCGAGCAGGGCTCAGAGCCCTGTCAGGAAGGGCTTTCCGTCACTGGCTGGTGCTGCAGTGATGCTTCTGGGTTGTCCAGTATTAGTATGAACAGTGATTGGGCAACTGGTCCCCACTGTTGACTTGGTTCCCTATGGTCCAGCTGCAAAAGAGTCTATTTTTTAAGATTTAATTTTGTAGGGCAAGTTTAAGTTTACAGCAGAATTCTGAGGAAGAGTCCCGTACGGCCCCTGGGCACACAGGTGCACAGCCTACTCCATTCTCAACATTTCCCCAGAGGGGTCTATTTGCAGCGGGATTTTGTACAGTGAGTAGAACTCTGCCCTTCTGACTGTGTTAAGGCACATGACACGTCTATCCTGCCTACTGGATGTGGTTATTTTTTAATTCCTTCCTTCCTTCCTCCTTCCCTCCATTCTGTCCTTCCTTCCTTTGCTGAGGATGGAACCCAGGAGCATTCTTCTACCTCCTACTTACACTGTAGCCCCTTTTTTTAACTATATATATATATATATATATATATATATATATATATATATATATATATATATATTAGGTGGTACTGGAGTTCCTAGAAACCCTTCTACTTCCGGGCTACACTCCCAGGCCTATTTTTATACTTTCTTATTTGGAAACAGGGACTGACTCTCTCTCTCTCTCTCTCTCTCTCTCTCTCTCTCTCTCTCTCTCTCTCTTGTGGTACTGGGAAGCTCTTGTGGTCCTGGAAGCCCTTCTATCTCCGGGCCACACTCCCAGACCTATTTTTTATATATTTTTATTTGGAAACAGGGTCTCTTAAGCCAGTGTGGCTGGCTTCGAACCTGCATGATCCTCCTGTCTCTGCCTCCCAAGCACGGGGATTACAAGCGCACACCACCACTCCTGGCCTTAATTTTTTAATTTTAATTTTTTTTTGTGGGTCTGGGGATGGAACCCAGGGGCATTCAACCTCCAAGATACACCCTGCCCTGTTTTTTATTCCTTATTTTGAATCAGGGTCGTACTAAGTTGCAGAGGGCCTCACTAAGTAGCTGAAGGCTGTCCATGAACCATGATCCTCTGGTCTCAGCCTCCCGAATGCTGGTATTACAAATGTGCACCACCATGCTCGGCTAATTTTTTTTTTTTAAACAGGTTTCGCTAAGTTGTTGGGAAGTCTCACTAAGTTGCCGAGGTTGACTTTGAACCTATGATCTCCCTGTCTCAGCCTCTGAAGTGCTGGGATTACTGGCATGTGCCACCCTACCTAGCTGTAGGTTGCTATTTTAGACCATAGGTTCTGAGATAGATTCAGGAACTTGAATGGAAGTGAGTCCCCATGAGGACAACAGGCCCTTGGAGGAGGCATGGTGGAGCGCACATTAAGATCTCTGGAGTCAGGTAGACAATCCTGTTTTTTTCTAATTTTTTTTCATATAGAGACTGAGTGACTTGGGACAGGCCACTAAACATCTTTGGGCCTCGTTTTCCATCTCTCAAAACTGGGGCCAACACCCATTCTTAGAATTGCTGTAAAGTAGTAAATGATAAAATACAAGGAGCACGGCGAGGCACCTCTGGTTATACAGAGCAAATGCTGGTGCAAATGGAGTGAGCCACATTCTGCAAAGTGCCACCGCTGGTGTGACACTTTGGGGGCTTTGCTTGGATTTCCAGCCAAGACTTAGAAGGCAGATCCATGTTGTCTCCCCTGGGAATGGTCTTGGCTCAGCAAGGTGCCAGGGGACTAGGCTGTGCAGGCTCTGAGGTCTGCTGGTGTCTGAGGGGTCACCCTTATCCCCCTCTGAGCTCCACCACTTGGTCACTCGTCCACATGGTCACTTCTGCAACCTCCTCCCCTCTCAAGTGAGGCCCCCTCCATTGCTGGCTCTTGGGCTGCATCTGGGCTGCTAGGAAGGCTTCTGCACCTGCCTCTTCTTCCTGGGCTTCTGGAACCCTCTCCACAGGTGCAGAAGGACCCACTGTCCTCAGCCAGCCGCAGAAGCTCTGAGACACCATGTGGCTCCTCTGGACTTGCTGGGGGGCTTGCTTCTTCTCTGGTAGCAGGGACTCTGGCATCCTCAGCTTTGAAGTCCCTGCTGGGGCGCAGGACCGGTGACCCCAGTTCTCCAGCCCTTCACCAGGATCTGGGATATCTACATGTTCCTCTGGTTGTTGCCAGACTCTCCTCCACCCTCAGAGGCTATCTTCTAATCTCAGGGAACAGTAAATATGGCTCTGGTCCCTCTAGTCCTTTGTAAGGCAAGCTAGGGGCCTAGGCTCTGGGCTTACAACTGTTTTTGTCTGCTTTTTCCTTCACATCCATTTCTTGAGGCAGTGAGCATCATGTTCTGGGGTTGTCCCAAAGCTCAGAAGAACCACAGGGTAACAGAAAGCATCAGGAAAATACAATAAGTGGTAATTATTTAAAACCACCACCCCCATCATTAGGTATTGCTATAATTGTTATTACTATAATCACTGTGGACACAGGGAGTTATGGGTGCTTTGATTTATAAGCAAACTGCCTCCCGTGTCTCCTATCTGAATAACATCCATATAATTGAGGCTCCACTCTTGCCTAGGGCCACAAAAAGGTATTTCCTGACCTCCAGCTCCCGTGTTTCATGCCCCCCATCAACTCCCATGTGATTCTCTTCTCAGGTACATATCAGTATTTATTATTTATTTATTTATTTATTTATTTATTTTTGGTGGCACTGGGGGTGGAACCCAGGGGCTTTTCTACCTCCGGGCTATACTCCCAGACCTATTTTATATTTTATTTGGAAACATAGTCTCACTAAGTTGCTGAGAACCTCACTCAGTAGCTGAGGCTGGCTTCAAACCTGTGCGATCCTCCTGTCTCAGTCTCCCAAGCATGGGGATTACAAGTGTGCGCCCGGCTTATCAGTATATATTTAAATAAGCTTGTCCTGCACATACATTTTGTTTTTCTTTCTTGTTCCTGCTATCTATGACTGCACATGCGTGAGATCCCAAAATAGTACTTAAAGCAACCACTTCGTTGTAAAAATGGAACTGTGGGCTGAGGGTCTGGAAAGTGCGGGGGGCGAGGTGGCTTGCTTCTGTGCCCTGATGCCTGAGGCTCTTCTGGATGAGAAGGACTTGATGGCTGGGGAAGGGACGAGCCCAGATGTCCATACTCATATGTCTGCCATTCGACGGTGCATGTTGGCTGAACACATGTACTAGGCTTTCTCAATCCTGGCAGCAAAGGCTTCTTCCAGGGCAGTCCAGAGCAGATGTCTCAAGAGAACACGATAGAAGCTCTGTCATCCACTGTGGGCTAACTTCAGTCCTGAGCCTGCCCAGACCCAAGAGTGCGGGGGAGGTAAACATAGACTTCACTTCTCAGCAGGAAGAGTATCAAAGACAGATCATGGCCTTAGTCCATTTTCTATGGCTATGCTGAATGCCACAGCTACAGTACTGTAAAGAGCTTCATTCAGCTCATGGTTCGGTGGACTGGGGAATCCAAGAGCATGGTGCCTGCCTCTGGGGAGCGCCTTTGTGCTGTATTACAACATGGCGGAGGGCATGGGGTCAGGAGGCAGAGCAAGCGTGCTGGCTAGGATCTCTCTTCTCTTTTGATAAAGCCCCTCCGGACCATCACACTGACCACCACCATGACTTCATCTAATCCTTAGGGGATTACATTTCCAAACCATGAACTTTTGAGGACCACATTCAAATCACAGCACACTGTAAGAGCATTTAGGGTGGGAGATATTGTTCCAGCAATGTTCAGAAAAATACCATCTGCCACAGTCCTAGAAACCTTCTCACCAGGAAGGAGTCCAGGACTTATTTCTCTCTGGTTGTTTTCTAGATCTCTCACATGGTATCTTAAAAATAACGCATGTTCAGTAATATATAAGGATAAACTGGCCTGTGGTGGAGAGAGTCACATGACTAGGATGAGTTAGTACCATTAGAGTTGAAAAGCATTTTACAATTGATAACTCGCCCAGATGTACACATCATTCAAATGTCATGATAAACTGGCTGAGGAGGTGTTAGTGGTCTCAGTTGAGTTCAGGGAGACCTCAGAAAGTTCAGACCATGAGTGCAATGTCCATGCAGTTGGCAAAAGACAGAGCTGGACGCAGGATTTGCCTTCCTGGCCACACTCATGCCAGTAATACAGAGTGGCAACTGCCCAGAGGGAACTAAGACGAGGCCAAAAAAAAAAAAAAAAAAGGCAGGTACCTACAACTGTCCAAATGTTTGTCTTGAAGTCTTGGCCAATCCCTAATCCAGCCTTTGCGGGCCGTTTCTCCTCCCTGCAGGGTCCCTCTCCAGAATGCTGGTGTCGAAATCCAGGCTCCTGGGAACTAAAGATGGTTGGCAAATGATCTTTGAACAAACTCATCTCGTGAAACACTGGGTCAGTTTCACAAGTACGTAAAATAACAACGGAATCACAGACGTAAACAAGCAGGGGCCTGTGCTGCAGGAGCCACGGGCGGCCCCGACGCCTAGCCCCTCCCCTCCCACTTTCCTTGCTGGCGAGTCCGGCGCTTTGGCCATCTGTTCCTTGTTGTGGGTGGTTAAGTGAAATGGGCTGCCAATACAAATAGCCCTACTTGAGGTTTGTTTGCATAAAGTGTTTTGAAAGCTTCATGACGAATTTTCAGGATTACTTGCAGTGGTAGGGACCTGCGGAGGTGGAAATAGAAATTTGGCCATGCCAGTTGGAATCTATTAATTTGCTTGCAGCCCATCACCCTAGCTCTACTCCTTAACTGGCTGAGTGACCTTGGGCAGGTGAATTAACCTCGCTGGTCTTAGTTTCCCTGTCTGCTCAATGGGAGGTGATAGGCATAGTAGCTACCTTATGGGATTAATATTTGGAACAAGATGGTACATATAAAATATCTAGGACAGGGGTTGCTACACTCGATGTATTTAAAAACGAAAGGCACTAGAGCCTTCTTCTGATCAATCATGCAGACTCTGAGAGGCACCTCTGTGCCACACACGGTCTGAGCCAGGTACGTGCAGTGACTGTCGTGCTTTTATTCTGTAGTGGCATGGCCTGGCGACCTTGGGAGGCGCTCGAGCCCTTCCCTCTCCAGGTCTGGCTGGCACATCCGCTCCGTGTCCTGTGTTAGTTCTGACCATGTGGTGCGAATCCTCGGAGCAGCGTGTTCAGAAGGAGCTACCTGAGTGATGCATGCTGCCGACGTGAGGTGCAAGGGGTGGATCCTCCATAAAGAGAGAAGAGGGGCAGGGTTCCCCCACGGAACCCACCTGGATCTCGAAGGACCCTGAGGGCCATCTTGAGAGAAATGGTCATTTTTGGTTGATTCTCATGGAGCAAGACAGAGACAGAGGCAGAGGCAGCAGAGACACAGACAAGTAACCAAAGCATTCAGGTAAGGATGGGTGGAGAATCGGGTGGGAGACAGAGTCAGAGAAAGAGAAACGGAAAAGAAGAGGTGGAGAATCCAAGAGACGCAGAGGAGAAAAAGAGATGGAGAAAGACGCAGGGACAGGGAGAGAGGATCCTGAGTCAGCAGCTGCACCTAGCTCCCAAGCCAGATGCAACCCAAAGCAAAGTCCAGCATGCTGGGGCTCAGCACACCTAGGGTCAGGGGACGCGACGGTGGACCCCATCTTGACATCCGACAGCAGCTGCCCATTGGCCCAGCCTGGCAGGCCGGCAGGACCTTCTGGGGGTCTGACCTGGAGCTTTTATCTTCCTGCTCTGCAGTCCCATCCTGCAACCCAGGCCAGGAGCTGCCCAGATGGGGCGAGGGCTGCAGCCTGTGTGCGTGGCCGTGCCAGCCAGAGCATTTCTACCGATGACAGTTAAATTGTCGGGGCCTCTGTTCTTTATTTACATCACAGACGGGAGAAGCGTCCGACGACCTCTCCCAAATGAAAGCCAGCTGCCCGGCCCATCCATTGTTCACGTTGCGTCACTTCAGAGAGTCTTCTGACTTTCAACTCCAACCTGCTGTCCGCCTTGACAAGCTATAGTGCTTAATGATGTTTTATTGCGCAATTTCACCAAACTCTAGCGTTTTTCACTTATCCTAAGTTAATGGACTAAATCTGGGCCCATTTGCTAAAACAAGCTCTGTTTCAGCAAGGAGCAGAGTGGTTACACATAAATCAGGGTTGCAGGTAAAATATTAAGTTTCTATTGCGTCTAACAGAGCAGCAGCCTGTGCTTTTATGGGACTGGTATTTCAGCCGTTGCAGGGCGGGTTTGAAACTCGCTTTTCTACCAGGATGGGCACATGGCAGGCTACTCCATCCACTCCCTCAGACATCTGATAAGTGTTGAGCTTCTATCATATGTGAGTCCTTGAGAGAGATGCAGTTGAAAAGCATGCCCAAAGAGATTGACTTTTGGAATGTCATATATCCATATACATATAGACGTAGAAAGGACTAGGTGCGTTAATGGGACCAGGGGACACAGCTCTGGGGTATTCTTTGGCTCCCAAGTATATTCAGTTTTGCTGAGTACTCGCTTTTGAGGGCAATGCTTCAAGTTTTTGTAGGACCGAGAGCCATGGCTCTTAAACAGACTTTAATTTGGCCTCCTAGAGGGACCCTTGACAGTGTCTAGAGGCGTTTTTGGTTTTCACAACTGGGAGAGGTGGTGTCAAAAAATACAGTTAAACATTGTACAATGCACAGGGCCATCTCCCACAACAAAGAATGGTCTGACTTGAAATGTCAATAGTGATGCTGTTGAGAAATTCTGCTTTAGACAGTAGGCTATCTGAGCCAGACAGCCGGCAACCAGGTATAGTTGTACAGGTTGTACACTGACCAGGGCCAGTATTGCTAGGCACATTGCTTCTGACGAACATGAGCTTCCTGGAGTCCCAGCCCCGCGGGTGGAGGGCAAAGCACAGGCGAAGCTCAGGGGTGGGACAGTTGTGCCAGTTGGCTGGCACGAGGAACCTGGAGGGCACTGGAAAGGAGGGAAAGGTTGGAGCGAGTTCCTGGAGCTAGGACTTGGTTCTGCAAGTGGCGAGGAGTGTGGGAAGCTTTGGAGCTGGGTGTCTGAATTGTACTCTGAAAATACCTGGTGGGAAGTGACATGTCATACAGATTAAGGCCGCTGTGGGTGGAGAGGGAGAGAACAGAGGCCAGCAGGACAGGCACCATGCAGCCTGAGGGACTGAGAAAGACACATGGCCGCAGATGCACGTGGAGTGCATATCCTCTAGGCTTCTCTTGAACTGACCCCAAGTGAAACATCCCCTATGACTGCTTTTTTAGTTAGTACTTTTTTTTTTTTTTTGGTACTAAGGATCAAAGTCAAAGGCATTCTACCTCTGACCTACACCTCAAGCCCTTTTTTATCTTTTAGTCTGAAACAGAGTCTTGCTAAATAACTGAGGTTGCTAAGTTGCTGAGGCTGGTCTCGAACCTGCGATCCTCCTGTCTCAGTTTCCCAAGTACTTGGATTACAGGTGTGTGCCACTACACCTGGCTCTTCCTGATTTAACATGGAACTGAACGCTCTTATCTTTCCCTGCCCTATCTGCCTGAAGCCCTGTTTTTGTATCATGCAACAAAGAGCCTTTTTTTTTTTTTTTTTTTGCGGTACCAGGGATGAACCCAGGGGCATTCTACCTCCAAGCTACGCCCCCAGCCCTATTTTTTATTCTTTATTTTGAAACAAGGTCTCACTGAGTTGCAAAGGGCCTCACTAAGTAGTAGCTGAGGCTGTCCGCAAACTGTGATCCTCCTGTCTCAGCCTCCTAAATGCTGGGATTACAAGCGTGCGCCACCACGCCCAGCAAAGAGCCATTCTTTAGTATAATAATAATTTTCCTCAGTGGTGACTTCGAGGAAGGGAAGACATGTGAGTCTGACTCCTCCTGAGCACCTGGGGCTGCAGATGCAGGAGCGGGGGCAGGGCTTTGGGGTGTGGGTGCCGCGGCCCTGAGGAGCGTCTGGGTGCAAGTCAACTGTGCTGGGCCTTCACGCATGCTGGCTACCTGTGTGGCTGGCACGAGGCATCCGCACCCAGCTCCCGCTCTCCCCTGCTGGAAGATGGCTTTTTCCTTGGCTTGTTGCATTTTAGGTCCGTGTACAATGAAAAAAAGTGATGATACACAAATCAATTATGAGACGAGGATCTGCAGATTTTTTCTGCTACTAACATGTTTGTTGCATCAGCCAATAATAAAAGGCTTTGTGGGGCAGCATCTCAGTCACCTGCCAGTTAGAATCCAACTCTGCTTTCCAGGGACTAGGGACACAGTATTTCTCTCTCTCTCTCTCTCTCTCTCTCTCTCTCTCTCTCTCTCTCTCTCTCTCTCTCTCTTTCTCTCAGTTTCCGGATCTGCATATCAATGAGAATACAAGAGTTATTGTACAAACAAGATGAGTTAATGAATAGAAAGTAAATGCCCAATGGATGCTGGGTATTCCGGTCATTAGTATCACGCTCAGTAGCGTCTTTCTGTTCCTTTGCTTTAGGATTTGAGAGCTGGCACCAACGAACCCATTAGTGTGTTCTATGTGAAAGAAACTCAACAGAGTTGGCACAGGCAATAATGCGGGCCTAGTCCCCCCAGGTGGCTGTTTCTCTGTCTGGTGAACAGGATCATTGCGGTCATGCATCTTCTCTGAGGGTTTGTGAAGAGCAGGCTCAGCCGTCAGAGTGCATGTTTCATTGAGTCGGACCCACTGGAGATGTGACATCCCGCTACACATCTGGCATGTGGAGTGTGGCACCAGGACTCGGTCAGCTCAGTGCGAGACGGCCATTGGCGAGTCAAAAGGGCTTTCCTTTGGGTTTAGCTTATCAGAGGGAACTAGCTTTTTTGTTATGCCCAATAAATGCAACAAACTAAAAAAGGAGAAAAATTAATTAAGGCAAAGCTATTTAACTTGTGTGTTTTGTAGGAACCTGGAATACGTTAAGTGAGGGAGAGGACTCATAGATGTTTCCAAATCATACCAGTTGAAGCTGTAACTGCTGGTGCAAACACTCACAGCGCCCCCTGCAGGAGGAGCACACCAAGTCTGTCTGCCATGGTGAAAAAGGGTTGATAGGCTAACTAGCAGTGAGTGGGGTGAGAGTCTGCAGATTTTAGCTTCCACTGGAATGCTTACCAGTCAATTATTTAAATGAGCAGCTAGGACAAATCAACTGACAAATATGTCTTTGCGCAAAGGTGAAATAATCGAGTACATGATCCAGAAGATTCTAGAAACGTCTGTGTGACTGAGTCTGTCACTGGTCCTGGTGAGAGGTCAAACCAAGTTCTGAGTTATGATGCATGCGCTGTTAGAATTGCCTGGTGGGCAGCACAGGCCTGCCATGGCAGGGCCCCTGCTAGGCACTGTGACCTGCCACATCTCATTTAAACCCATGCAGGCAAGTTCCCTGTCTCCAATGAGTCCCCATCTGGCAAGTCTCTCCAAGGCTGGGCTGGCCAGGATTGCCCCCAAAGCCTCAGTCAGAGACAGGCCTCTTCCAGCCAGGCTTCCTGTGGCCCCACCCTGGGGCCATGTGTGGACGTGGCCACTGGGTGTCGCTGTGCCACTGGGCTGGGCCTCAGGGAGCATTTATCTGGCTGTTAAAAAACCCTACCTCTTAAGGAAAATAGTGAGGCAAGACAGTTGGGTAACTCCTCAGTGGGGGCATTAATTATAATACAAACCTTGTCAAAAGAATGATGTTGACTGTGGGAAGCATTTTACATGACTAACTTTCACATGATAGGAGACATTTAAGATCCAGTTTCAAACAAATTTTTTTAAAAAGAAGAAGAAAAAGAGGAGAAAAAGGCAAGAAAAATCAAAGGAACATTCCCAGCCCTTAGACCCCCAAGTTGTGATATTCTGATGCAGGTTATGTGTTTGTGTTGTAGGATAATGACTGTCAGAATGGACTTTTTTCTTTTTCTTTCTTTCTATTTTCTTTTCTTCTTTCTTTCTTTCTTTCTTTCTTTCTTTCTTTCTTTCTTTCTTTCTTTCTTCTTTTTGTTCTGACAGCTCCTTCCCCCCCTCCTCTTCCAAGAGCCACAAAAAAAAAAATGTTTTTCAAATGAACACAGGCAGGAATATGTCACCCCGTGATGGATGGCGCACCCGCCCCAGCTTTTGATAATTAAGTTCTACTCTTCACAGACGAAGGCTATCCTGCCAAATCCAAACTACCCTGGAAAAATGTAAAATTAGAACCTTATGAGAAAAAAAAAGATTAAAAGAACTAAATATATATGTGTGTAGTTTGGCTAAGTGGTGATTGGGGTGGGGTGACCTCCTTTCTAGGAGGTGGTTTGATAACTACCTCTAATCTGTGCAGAGATGCATAGCAGGGAGGAAGGGGGTATTTATACACCGGGACAAGGTGGAATTAAGAGTAAGTAGATGACTTAAATAAAAGAGAGTTTAGGACAACAGCTCACAGTTCTGACTGACAAGAGCTAACACTTCAATTAAAGTCCAGCCTCTGAGGGGACATTTCATGAGTCTTCCCTGAAGAGCTAAAGGCAGCACACGCTCAGGATGGCGCGGCCGCCATCTTGTTTTGCGGCCTTTGTGGTTGGCCCACCACACACAGGCTGCACGGGGAGAAAATCCAGCCTGGAAACCTGCTGCCCTTTACCATGGAGCAACACCACCAAACGCAACCCGTACCAGGGATTGTTGAGTGATTTATTAGATGAGACTGCAAAAGATACTTTAAAAGCAAATTCCCGTACTCTCGTGTAATGTACCAGGGGAGGGAAGAAAGGCCAACAGCCCGTGCGACTGGTACATTCTTGGCACAAAGCGCCCTCTCCCTTGGCTCAGCCAAGTGGGCAGGAGCTGGGTTTCACAAACCAGTCCTATCTTGAGGACTCCTGGTGTTCATTTGATCGCACTGAAAGCTGGATCCTTATCTGCCCTGGTAATTTATCTCTTTGGAAGAGAAAGTAGGGGCAAAGATAGATGGAGTTGATAAATCTGCTCCATTCCAGCACACAATCAGCCTCAGTTAAATGTTAAAGTGCTGCCGAGTGAAGGAGGGGTGATTCTTGCTGTGAAATTGATATTTCAAATTGCCCCGGCTGGGGCTAGTTCACCGGGCTCCACTGCTGTCTGCCCTAAAGATACTTGAGGAGCCTGTTGTGAAGTTAATTTCCCAAGTCCATAGGGAGGATGAGGGACATGGGAGGGACAGGGTATATGGCCAGGCCCAAGCCCCAATGGTCTTTCCTCTCTGCTTAGAAGCCCCCAACTATTGCGACAGATTTTTTTTTTTTTTTTTTTGCATCCAGTCACAAGCCTGGACTAGAGGGCAGTCTGGCCTGACCCCGGCTCAAGGGGAGTAAGATAGCTTAAACCTGCTCTATGTCAGAAGTCCCTCCCCACCGAGGTGGCTTGGTGGGAACCCAGAGATAAAAAATGGGAACCGGCTTCTTCCATGGGGCAGGAAAACAACCCGGAGGAAAAGAGGACTTCCTGCACCTCCTGTCGGCCGATAAGCCTGATTGGCTGGGTCTGCCTGCTGCCCGTTGATTACACCTCCTAACGAAGTTCTACTGATTGGCATGCGGGAGACAGGGGCCGGCATGGGCAGTGTTCCTGCCCCTGGTGTTTGGCCAGCAGTCTTTTCCCGTGGTCTGCTCCTGGGCATTATAAGTATGCCAAAGACAAGAAGCAACCACTTGTACCAGAGACCTCAGAACAACTTTCTGACCACTCCAGAGTTCGGCAGGCTACTCATTGGATACAGGAAGAGCTGAGTTACCAACATCATTCTGAGTGTGGCTTATGTTTTAGTTAAATGGAAGGGCAGACAAGTGGGGAAGGCGGCAGACTGTCACGCCGTAGAGCACTATGATTCTAGATGAAGGAGTCCAGGCACCTAAACTTTCTGGACCTCAATTCCCTCAGAGGCAACAGAGAAATAATAGCCCTTATCAAAGAAGGATGTTGGAAGAACTAAATTAACCACCACGCTCATACATACACACACACACATAAAACTTACAACATTCTTGTCCAAAATAAGTACTCAACACATCCTAGCAAACATTAGGATACTGTTTGCCATTTTTGTTTCACAAAGCAGAGCCAGACTATGATTTTTTTTCCGAAGGTGCAAAACACAGATAACATGACGATAATAGGGACTGGACAGTAGAAACAGCCCATTCTGTGAGGTAATTCTGAAAGCAATATGGCGACTCTCGGTCAACAGTTGACCAAGAAAAGCCCAGGGCTTGGGCATTCCACCTCTGCACGCACACCCCAAGGAAATTTCCACATGGGTCTGTCATGAAGGAATATAAAATAATTCATTATGCTATATTTTCTGATGGTGGAAACTTGAAGATAATCTAGTTGGTCTATTTCTGGGGAAGTTGAGAACAACCATCATGGAAAATCATGGAGTTAGGAGCAATAGAGTAGGCATGTACATGGTCTAGAGGCTGGGATTCCAGTGCATGGTATTAGGTTTAAAAATAGTAAAAAAAAAAAAAAACCCGATGAGATATGTAATTCAGTGCCTCAGAGGTAAATTAAATATACAGATGTACTAAAAGCACATATTTTTTCAAGGGTATCTGCAGTCGTGTGGGACACAGGAGGGAAATGGGGGTTAAAAGGAATGATCAGATAGCCAAATATGTACAATAAAAAGGTCTCTCCCAGACCAATAACAACATTGTATTATGAACTTAGGATAAAATTAATTCAGCACACTGCCCTTGAGGCCCAAAACAAACTTTCTCATTCTACATGTTAGCAAAAGTAAAAAGACTAAATACACACACACACAATATATATATTTACATATATATATAACATATATATATTATATATATATGCATTAAACTATGCACTAAGTGTAGGAAAATTTAAGGTTATAGTTTTTTCTCATTAAAATAATTTTTGGAATGATTATAAATTTACAGAAAACTTATAGAGTACAGAGTTTCCGTGTACAGAACCATAGGACATTCATTACATCTGAGAAACTCAGCTGGTAGGTTACTATTAATTAACTTTCAGGCTACTAGAATTTCACCATTTCCCATCAAAATGAAATACAGAATATTGCAGTTCTTGTTATATCTCTTTAGTCTCCTCCAGTCTGTGACAGTTTCTAAAGCTCTTCTCGTTTCTCATGACCTTGACGGGTGCTTTGTAGAATGTTTCCAATTTTTGGTTTGTCTGATGTTTAAACAGAGGTTGTGGTTTGGGGGAAGGATAGCACAGAGGTCAGATGTCCTGATCATCTCTTACTATTGGTGTATATGATGGCAACATAGCTGAGCCCTAGTTAGGCTAACCTCCCCCACTTGGTTAAGATGGGGTGTGCTATGGATCCCTGCAGTAAAGTTTATATTTTTTCCTTGTTATATTCTATTCTTTGAAAGGGGTCACCAAGTCTAGCCCATGATCAAGAAGATAATATATACCTCTTGTAGATAGTGGGTAATATACATATATATCTCAATGCATAGTTTGTAGTAAAATACACATAACATAAAATCAATCAGCTTACCTATTTTTAAATGTACTTTTTAAAATGCATTTTTAAAAAATAGCATTGAGATAAAATTCACATACCAAAAAACTCACCCCTTTAGAGGACAAGAGTAAGTGGTTTTTGCATTTTCACAGGACTACACAACCATCAACACTAAGTTAGAACACTTTTATTACCCCCAAAGAAATTTCAGCTGAGTGTGGTGACACATGCCTGTAATTCCAGTACTTGGGAAGGCTGAGACAGGAGGATTGCAGATTGGAGACCAGCCTCAGCAACTTATCAGGGCCCTGTGGGAAGGAGGGAGGGAGGGAAGAAGGAAGGGAGGAAGGAAGGAAGGAAGGAAGGAAGGAAGGAAGGAAGGAAAGATTCATTAATGATGACTTCTCATTTTCCTCTTTTCCTGACAACCACGGTGTTTTCTGTGTCTATTCTGGACACTTTATATTAATAGTCATATAAAATATGTTGTTCTGTGGATTTGTTTGTGCGTGTGTGTGTGTGTGTGTGTGTGTGTGTGTGTGTGGTACTGGGGGTGGAACCCAGGGGCTTTCTACCTCCAGGCTATACTCCCAGACCTATTTTTTATTTTATTTGGAAACAGGGTCTCACTAAGTTGCTGAGAGTGTCACTAAGTATATGAGGCTGGCTTCGAACCTGTGCGATCCTCCTGTCTCAGGCTCCCAAGCACTGGGATTACAAGTGTGCGCCACCATGCCCAGCTTGCTCTGTGGATTTTAAGCACTTAATTTAGAATACTTTCATTACCCCCAAAGAAATTTCACCTGGGTGTGGTGACGCATGCCTGTAATTCCAGTACTTGGGAAGGCTGAGACAGGAGGATTGCAGAGGAATAAGAGTCTACTGTCTGGACGTTGCACGTTCTATTTCCCTGCTCACCAGCAGATGGATGTTTATGCCCTTTCTTGCAGGCTATCCTGAATGGTACCGCCATGAATATTCTTGTACGAGCTTGTTTTTTGTGATTCTATGTTTTCATAGCTCTACGATGTAAACCTAGGGAAAGAACTGCTGGCTCACACGATAACTCTGTGTTTAACATTTGACGACCTGCCAGACTGTTTTTCAAAGTGGTTTCACCGTTTTACATTCCATCTCACAGTGGATGAGGTTTCTGATTTCTCCACATCCTTGTTATTATCTGTCTTTTTGATTATAGCCCTTCTCGCGGGGGTGAAGTGATATTTCACTGCGGTTTTGATTTGCATTTTTCTAATTGCTAAAAATGCGGAACATCTTTCCATGTGTTTATTGTCTATTTGCGTATCTTCTTTGGATACATGTCTAACTTTTTTGTCTTATTGAGTTGCAATGGTTCTTTATATATTCTGGATACCAGTCCTTTACCAGGTGAATGCTTTGAAAGAATTTCCCATGTTGGGTTCTTAAGCGGCCTCTGGGTAGAGAGGCCTCCATGATGGTGGCCTGCAATCTCTTCCCAGCTCTAGATGTAGGATGAGGGGAAGGAGGGCGGAGCTGGGGCTCAGGGCCACGCTTTCCCAGGACAGCAAGAGGCATTTTTTCTGATTCCTCCTCCCATAGTGAGCATCTTTAAAACGGGTCAGCAGAAGCTTTGATCAAAAATCTCTTCAGGTGGGACAAAAGCCACCTGCCCTTCTTTGAGCAAAAAGCACACATCCTTTCACAGTGTTGCCTCATTTCAGGGGTTCACAGGTCACTGGTACCCTCTAGACTAGGGATCCATGGAGCACAGCTGCACAGTGCCTTGCTGTGCAGTGTTCCAAGGTTTCCCTTCTCACCTCCTAGAGATATTTAACACATCCCACACCTCCTCTTCCACTGTTTACTCTGTTTTCCTACAAGTTGACTTGCTATTTTTAATTTAACTGGGAAAGTTACTTGATAGCATGACTGTGGTTTCTGTGAAGTCACGGGTGATGCATCAGGTAAGAGCCTGGTCCTGAGCCAGGCTGCCTGGGCTGGAGTCCTGGCGTCACTGCTCACTAGCTGTGTGACCTTGAGCAAGTTACCTGGCCTCTCTGTATTCCTGTTGCTCCTCTGTAAAATGAGGCTGTGAAGAGTGCCTTCTGCCAAGAGTTGTGAGGATTGAATAAGTTAGCGTGAGGAAATACATTTCAATAGTGCTGGGACATAATATACGCACAATAAATAAATGCTAGCTATTACCATAGCACCAGTAAATTTTTTCCCAATATTTTATTTTTTTTATCGGTGCATTGTAGTCATATATCTTAATGGAGTACAAGATGGTAGAGGCACACATGCACACATCACTCCTTTAGTCCTTTCCCACTTCCTACCCCATTCTGTCCCCCCTCCTTCCTTCTCATGTTTGGCTTAGTGATTGACTATGATATTTATTCCCATTATATTCTTAAAGAGACACAAACTAATAAACATATAAAACGCATCATGCATGTGCCACCGTCAATCATCTTAGGAACCCCAATACCTTACACATCTTACGTTTGGACAATGCTGCTGAATAGTCACGACCTTCCAGGAGAACACGCGCGCGCGCGCGCACACACACACACACACACACACACACACACACTCACTCACTCTCACTCCAGCAAAAGAGCAGGAAATCCCCAGGAGGAGATAAAGTCACGATGGCCGGCGGCTTTGGGAGGACACTGGGGGCATCTGCGGGTGTGTTTGTTTCTGGATTGCGGTGACAGAGCAAGAAGGAGAAACAGACTCTGTTTTTCCTGCTTGATGCCACCTTCCAGAGAGGCCAGGAAACACATCCGCTCTGAGGAGGGACTGTGCGCGCTGGGCCCTCGGGTCCCTCTCTCTGGAGCTCTCCAGGGAGGCTGTGGGGGAGGGAGAGAGCCCAGCCCTGAAGGCCCAAGTCTTCAGCCACAGAGAGTCACGGGGAGGGATTTGGGCTAGGTCTTGCCAATATCATGTGTAATTCTTTTGGCTATTTCCTACACCTTCTTTTTGAGGTAAAAACATACTAATTTTGCTTTATGAGACTTACCCCACTTCTTCTTGGTGAGGGGCCTGTGACTATGGCTCAGCTGATCAGCTCTTTCTATCCTTCCTGCAATGCTATTTGGTTGAGGGATGGGCCCATGACCCAGGCTGGACCCACCAGAACCAAGATCACTCAACCTGGGACCTTTGTCGGAGGTAGCAGAGAAAGGGCCTCTTTTTGTCTGAACTGGGATGGAAGATACAGGAGCTTAAGATGCCAGAGGCCTAAGGATGAAGCCAGCCAATGGGAACAGAGAGCTGGATTCCGCTGATATTGTTTGAGATCGAATCATACTATGCCTGAGGTCCACAATTCTCCCAGATTTGTCTTTTGCAAGTGAAAAAATATAACCCCTGATCCTCCACCTCACTGCAGGGAAAATCCTCCATCCCATTAAATCATTCAGTCGGGGTGGTGGGATCCCCGGGGATGCGGCCAGGGGATGCTGGTGGGTGTGACTTCAGGAGACTAGTGCTCTCCTCCTCTTAGTTCTGAGGAAGCAATTATGGTCACTCGTTATACGTGTGTTGCCTTCATCTCAATAACCAGCCAGCCTCTGTCTTGGGCACCCCCTGGAAGAACAGTCATTACCTTCTAGCTTTCTTCAGCTTATAAGCTACCTTCCAACACATAATCTCTTTTGATGTTCTTTTAGCAACCCTGAGAGGAAAGCTGGATAGAAATGTTTTCCCCACATATAGATGAGCAAACTAGGTGTTAAGAGCTGAAGGCTCCTGCCCAAGGTATGGACCCGATTAGTGCCCGTCAGGGCTTGTATCCAGGTCAAGGCACATGGCTATGAGGCGTAAAAGGGACGTTCATATGAAGGAGGCGTAGGACAAATCCTCCGGGCGAGTGCTCCCTGTGATGGTTGACTCAACTCTGGAGCATAGGCAGAGCCTGTCAGAAAGCCTTGGGCTTGGGGGCAAATAGCAGAAGCAGTTCTGGGGGTGGGGGGCTTTAATTCCTGACAAATCCATTTCTGTTCAAAAGCTTCATGTAGAGACCAGTGCTCCAAACTGGCGCGCGCGCGCGCGCGTGTGTGTGTGTGTGTGTGTGTGTGTGTGTGTGTGTTTTCCTGGGGGTTGGGCCCAGGGGTCTTCTACCACCAAGCTGCACCCCCAGCCCTTTTAGTTTAATTCATTTTGTTTTTGTTTTGGAAATAGGATTTTATCAGATCGCTGAGAGTCTCACTAAATTGCCGAGGCTGATCTTGAATCTGTGATCCTCCTGTCTCAGCCTCCCAAGTACTGGATTCCAGGTGTGCCTTATCACACCTGGCCTGGTTTGGGGTCAGGTCTGAGGAGAAAGACAAATTGTAAATGTGATAAAGAAGAGAGCCAAGGAGTGTGGAGAGAACTCCAGTGGCATTAGTTCCTTTCTGATCACTGTACTAATGATTCTCAAATGAGCACACACCCACATCACCTGGAGGGCTATTCAAATGCAAATCATTGAATCCCCCAGAATTTCTGATTCCATAGACCTGGGTGGAACTTGGATATTTGCTGCTGGTTGTGGGCCCACACTTTGAGAATCACTGCTTTAGCGCTTGCTAGGGAGACCTCATTTTATACATTAAAAATTTGGATGAATTACTTTCCTACTGACTTATATTCAATTTTCTTTTTTTTTTTTTTTTGGTGTGTGTGTGTGTATGTCTGCATTTACTAGAGATTGAATTCAAGTACATTCTACCTCCGAGCTGCATCCCCAGCCCTTTTTATATTTTGTTTTTTAAATAGGCTCTCACTAAGTTGTGGAGGCTGGCCTCAAACCTGCAATCCTCCTGTCTCATTCTCCCAAGAACTAGGCTTACAGATGATTGCCATTATGCCTGGCTTAACTTTAAGGTAATAGTTTGCAGATCTTAGGTGATCCTCAGCAGGTATTCTTGGTTCTTAGAATCAGCTCACTGTTGCTTCTTCCCCGCACTTCGAGGCTTCGGCCCTCCCTGCAGGAGCCTCCAGGACATCCCCCAGCTACAGCATCCTCCTGGGTCTCCCCTTGCCTCTGAGTAGCCCTACCCACTCCCATGAATCCGTATTGCTGTCTTTTTTGGGGGACATTGGGGTTGAAATCAGGGGTGTTCTACCACTGAGTTATAACCCCAGCCATATATATATATATATATATATATATATATATATATATATATATATATATATATATATACAGGTTCCTACTAAGTTGCAGAGGGCCTAAGTTGCTGAGACTGACTGTGAACCTGTGATCCTCCTGTCTTAGCCTCTCAAGTACTGGGATTACAGGCATTCACCACTGCTCCCAGCTCATCTCTGCCTTTTAAGACCATCTCTTCATAAATCTCTAGCCACTTGGCACCTGACTATAATGCAATAAAAGGATCATAATGTAAATTGATATGTTCCATTTATTGTTGTTTAAATGAGAGAGAAGAGAAAGTTCATAAAACCTTTAAATATGTCTGTTCTCTCAAGGGCTCTGATTAGAAAGCTCTTCTTATTTAACCCAGAAAATGGTTTTCTCCCAAGTTTGAGTCTTCATAAGCAAATGTTAGGATTCAGTACAAGCTACCAAGCTGTCTACAGAGACCTGCATGCTGAGATGTGCGATCTCATTTCTGTAAGGTCTCTGTTGATATTGTTGGGGATTTCTTTGTTCATAAACTTAAGCAAAAAGCAAAATAAAATCAGTGAGTTAATACTGTGCAGGCATTTGTACTAGTCTGTTTTTGTTACTATAACAAAATACCTGAGTCTTGGTAACATTATAAAGAAAGAAGGTCTATTTAACTCACAGTTCTGGAGGCTCCAGGTCATGATGCCAGATTCCGCATAGCTCTGATAAGGCCCTTGTGGCAGATGGCTTCACGATGGTGTGGGTGTGTGCAGGAGGAAGAGACCACCTGGCCAGACAAAAAGCCAGAGAGAGCGATTCTGGAGTCAGGCTCACACTTTTGTTAACAACTTGTCCTCCAAATAACTCACTACAGAAGACCAGCATTTGCTTCTGAAGGCATACCCCCAATGGCCTAAGGACCTCCGCTGAACCCCATGGTCCTATCAACCCCACATTGACAAATTGAACCCCAAGTTTCCATCACATGAATCCTTGGGGACCATTTCTAAACCATAGCAGTATTTTAAGTATCAGTATTATTTTCATAGTAGTGCTGTGTAACAAATCACCCAAATTATTATTTAGTTTTAAATAAGCAACACATCTTGGCCAATGAGCCTGTGGATGTGACTTAGGCTAGCTCCAGTCAGGAAGTCTTTTTGATATCCCCTTGACCCACTTATATGTCTGGGTTCAGCAGCAGGCCAGTTGGTCTAGCTTGGCCTCAGCTGGTGGCCTGGGTGTATCGGCTGTGTTCTGGGTGTCTGTCCTCCAGCAGGACGGCTGTGGCGTCCTCTCTTGGGAAAGGCTGTTGAGCAGCCGCACACCCGGAGGTGCTCAAGAGCTTTCATAGGTGTCCTGTGCTGATGTCCCCAAGCAAGACCCAGGACTGAGACAAGGATGGGGCAGAACACGTCAGCCACAGTGAGGGGTACTACGAGGTGATGTGGGGAAAGGTAGGAACACAGAGAGAACAAAATTCAATAGCAGGAAGGAGAATTGGGCCTCTGTGGAACCGAAGGATCTGAAATCGGAACCAGAAGCCATCACAAATAAGACATAGCTTCCTGCTATGCTAGGAAGCCATGTGATGAATTATCTCTACAGCTCTCCACGCAGCCTCTCTATCCTCCCTTTCCTCTGCAGAGTGGCTCTCTCTGCTGCCTTTCCCAACACTATTACGTGGCTTTGCATCTTTTTGTTACACCACCACTGTGACTTTTCATGACCATACACATCAAGCACTCTCAGTAGTATGTCCCAACCTCACATCCCTGGGGACAACAGACTCATCCTGGTCTTTTGAATTGGTTAGAAATCTTCCCCTTTAAACTTTCCCTGTCCTTCTTCCCCAACTTGGTCAACATGTGGAGGCTAAAAATTTCAGGCTCCTCCTCCTTCTTACCTCCACCTCCTCACCTAACCCATCTCCAAATCCAGCAAATATGACAACCGAATCCGAAATATTCACCAGATCCATTCAATTCTCCTGGGCTCCACCATTCCCACTCTGTGAGTCCAAGTCACCACCATCTTATCCTCATAAACCCAGTGGCCGCCCTCAAGCTCCCCGCCAATCCTAATCTCAGCACCCTCTTTCATTTCTCCCACATTGCCTATCACTGTATGAATCACCATATGTTCAGATGTACTTGTATCTGTCCCCTTACATCAGAAGGTGAGACCCAGGAAGTCAGGGCCCTTAGTCTATTTTGGGTAGGGCTGTATCTCTAGGGCCCAGTAAATACCAGGTGCTCAATGCAAAGCAAATGCAAAGGGGTGAACCATTTAGTGCCAACACAGGTGCAGACTCCCCCTCACTTCCCTCTCCACCTCCCCATCCTGTTTTGGTGGTGAGTGCTTAGAAAATAGGATTTGTCAGCCAGGCGTGGTGGCACACGCTTATAATCCCAGCATTTAGGAGGCTGAGATAAGAGGATCACAGTTCGTAGACAGCCTCAGCTACTTAGTGAGGCCCTTTGCAACTCAGTGAGATCCTGTTTCAACAAAATAAAGAATAAAAATAGGAATGGGGGTATAGCTCAGAGGTAGAAACCCCTCTGGGTTCAATTCCCAGTATAAGAAAGAAAGAAAGAAAGAAAGAAAGAAAGAAAGAAAGAAAGAAAGAAAGAAAGAAAGAAAAGAAAAGAAAAGAATTGCTCAGAGGGCACCCTGCAAGGACACTGACTTTATTCACAGATGTCTTCTAGGTTAAGATTCCAGGGCTGGGAAGCTGCTCTCTTTGCTGAGAGCCTAAAGCAGGAGTTCCCTGAGCACTGCAGGAACCCTGTGAACAGGCCAGAGGGCCAGGGCGACTCCACTCCAACCTACTTACGATGAATAGTGAGGATTCCTTTGTCATCAGTACAATCACTGCCTACAACTAATATGGCAGTCTGTCCTCTAATTTAGTCAACAAAGCAGTCCCAGCTGGACCTCAACTTAGAAATAATTTGTCAGCAGTTAGATTCGTAGAGTGACAGCACAGGAGAGTCACTGTAAATACTTGAAAGTTATAAAGCTCCATCCACTTAAAAATAATTTTTAATCTGCCTTTTTCCCGGCTCACTCCCCAGTTAATCCAGATGTCTTTAGTTATGATGTCTAATTTTCTACTTCCCCTAAGGATTTGATGCAGCTTACATTGAAGGTTCATTTCAAAAAGTGAGGATAGCTTTAGAAGAAAAGAGATGAAGACAATGCCCTGATCTCCCATGAGAAAACAGAAGGTGCGGAGAGAGGACAGCAGTGGCGGGAACCTGGCTGAGTGGGAGTGGAGGAAGCTGGTTAGAGCTCTGATCACGGGACCCATGGGCTTTGGGATTTCAGGGTGGGAAGATGTCTAAGTTCCTCTCTGGTCACGGGAGGGTGAACTTTGAAATTCTACTTTCTTCGTCAAAAGGCTCAGTGTTTCATCTATTGAGTTTTCTTCTCCAAAACTCCATTCCTGTTTTGTCAGGGGATAGAGCCTGTCCTATCTCTTTGGGATCTTTTTTTCCCAAAAATGGAGTTGAGGGAGAAAAGAGGAGCTGATCAATACCAAGAAAAGGCAAGACTTCTGTAGACCCTACCACAGGTGAGACTTCTGGGGAGCCTTCCCAAGTAGGGTAGGGTCTACAGAAGTATTGTTTTAAGCATTTTATGTAAATTAGCTCAGTCTTCGCAGAGTGATCCATTATCATCTCCATCATATAGATAAGGAGATAAAGCCAGGGAGAAGTGAGGGAACTTAACCAAGGGCGCCATTCAGCTGTGTGGCTCCTGGGTCTAGGCTCCTAAGCACTGGACCACCCTGTCTCTCTGAGTGTCAGGACACTTGAACAGTGGGTACCTATTTCAAAGGTTGGTTGCCCAATGCAGGAGATGTGAGGGGCCCTCAATTGTACCAATATCAAGAAAGGTTTCAAGGAGAGTTCCCAAGGCTGGTCAAAAGGGAAAGATGAAAAAGAGGGGGCTGTACCAACAGGGGATGAGAACCCCACATACCAAGAGATTGAGGCTGAGGCTATTCTAGATTCAGAGTATACATTTTGCAAAAGACCTACTACCTACCTTACTCTCAAATAACAAGAGATCCCTGCAGGTTATTTCAAAACAAGCCTGGCCTACTTAACTCCTATGGAACTTAGTTGAGCACTTGTTCTCTGTATGCCCTAAGAACCCTTAGAACTCAATAATTTGCGGATGACCAGACATTGCAAGCAGAGGTCTGACTCCAAAGTTCAGGGGCTCTTGCCTACAAGGCAGAGGATTGCCTGTGCCATTTTGCACCAACCTGTTCTTTTCCTGATCTCTACCTGGAGAAAGAGAGCAGGGGGACTGACTGTAAGAGCAGCATCCATGTAGCCACAGGTGTCTCAGATTTCTTCATATTTTCATTGTGGGGGAAGGATCAACACATGCTGTGTTTTTCATAGACTGTGGTATAATTGTAATCACCGCAATAATTTTCCTCTCTGCACTTAGACTCAGCTAGAGTTTGAAAGTGGAAAGTGCCTTGGACCTCATGCTCTGGAGGTAGCCAGGCTCTGAAGCGGGTCCCTGGGATGTGGCCTTAGTGACTCTAGGTCTCTCCCCTCCTCTCCTTACTCTGCTTCCTGTTATCATGCCCTACGGATCTATAGCTTGGCAGCTGGCACGAATGGACCGTAATATATGGACCCAAATCTCCAGACACATAAGCAAATAAACCTTTTTCCTCTAAGAGTTGCATGTGTGGCGTGTGGACTGCACTGGTGAGAAAGCTGCCTGAAAGAGCCTCATCCCAGTCATCTATTTCCCAACTTTTTCCTTCCATTTCCTCCTTCTCAGCCCTATCAATGACCCCCAGCACTCTATCCCCTCTAACCAAAGCTTCTGAGGTTCCTGGAGCTCAGCATAGACTTCAGTAATCTGTGCCTGGTTTCTCCATCTATAACATGGGGCTCCATGTCTTATTGTTACTATGAGATTAAATGGTTAATACGTAGAGAATAATGAATACAGTGCCTGGTGAATAGTAAGTGCTCAACAACTATTAGATGCCACTGTATGAATTATATTAGTGGTATCTACTAATTGGGGCTACAGTAATGTTGTGTAACAAGCATCACATCATTTTAGTAGTAGATCGCAATAGTTTCTTTCTTATTATAGCAGTCGGCTGGAGATTGGCTGATCTTGGAAGTCACTCAGCTCTGTGCTGGGCTTGGCTGAGATACCTTACCTGGCTAGTTCTACCTTCTGTATCCCTCACCCTTCTCCTGAGATCAGTGGATCAGGCTAGAAGTGGACTTCTCCTGGTGGTAACGGGAATATGAGTTAGTAAGCAGAAGCAGGCAGGACTCTGGAGGCCAAGCTCAGGGATTGGCACCCTGCCCTCTCTACTGCTTCTACTGCCAAAGCAAGTCACATGGGGAAAGGGAGATAAAGATTCTGCCTTTTAAGAAAAAACTCCAGATTTGTGTGACAAGGGCCTGGGTACCGGGAAAGTGAAGAATTGGGGCCATTAATGCACCTGACCTATACATTGATTATCATCATGAATGTTCATATTTAAATGCAGGCTCTGAATCAAAACATCCCAGGCTGGAGCTGGGGAATTTCCACCTTACAAGCAATTCTGATGTGCAAGGTTAGCTTAGTGACACCTAGTCTAGTTTTACAAGCAGAAGATCATAAGGAGCACTTGGGACTTGGATGAAACATATCTGATTCCTCCGCTGAAGATTTTGGAAAGAGTCTTAGAATCTGGATTTTAACAGGTATCTCACAAAGGAATTCCAATAACTGGGAAAGTCAGAAAACACTCTTCTAATGAAACATATGCTTTATTTGGGGGTTTAAACACTAAAGTCCAGAAAGGGGAAATGGTATGAAGAAGGTCACTGAGAAGGAGGGTTCTAGCTGAGGGTCAAATGCAGGTGACCAAGCTGCTGCCTGGCCAAGTGTCTTTTCCCATGTATCAAAAGACTAGCAACATTTCCACACCTCAGCCTTGTCCCCACAGAGCCCTGGTGAGATTCACAGTGTCTCTAAAACACAAAGTCACATTTTAGCTCCCTGACCTCCTTTACAGGGGCCCTTGATTTATTGCTTTTTGTGTGTGTGTGTGTGGTACTGAAGATGGAACTCAGAGGCATTCTACTTCTGAGCTACACCCTCATCCCTATTTGGAAACAGGGTATTGCTGTTTTTTTTTTTTTTTTTTTTAGCTAAAAGTCCAAACCATCCAGACTTGACATGTGATGGCATCTAGACACTCTCTCCTGGTATCTTGTGGGGTCATGCTAGACACGGACAGGTGCTGGTCAAATCATCCAACAGGGAAGAACTTACTGCCCAGTTCAGGGACAGGTTGGCAGCAGCCTCCAACTGTCAACGTCTTTCGAGTCTGTCTGCATCCTTGGCCTGGGCCATGCCTTTCCCAGGGCAGCGGGCAACAGGTGAAGACACAAGGACTGGTGGTTTGGCCTGGTGCTGGCCACGGAGGGGCAGTCCTTGCTGCAGAGCTGCCTGCTGGATTGACGCGTCTCTACTGGGCTGTGTCCCAGTTCTGCTTCTTCCTGTCCTCAATCCCGTTTCCTTCCAAGAATCACAGGTGTTGATTCTTAACATCTTATGCCCAAACACCATGGCAAGAAGAAAGAAGCCAGTCTGCATCAGGGGTTGAAGGCGACGGTGGTGAACTGGAAGAAGATGTAAGTCCCAGCAATCAACTTTGCTAAAGGGAGGGCAGCAGGGGAAACCGAGGGCATATGATATAGAGTGCAGGCTTTTAAAAGAAGTCTTGGCTACAGGAGTGGAGGAGACGCCTAAACATTTAAATCACCTTTTCCTATTGATTAAGGTAAATACTTTACTGATGGCGTTAATCAATACCCCTATAAATTCCCGATGTGTGACTGTTTTACTATGCATTTAATGTTTCTGTCTTTAATTGAGTTACATCCCCCTCAGCCCAAAATGATGAACTGAATGTTGGAAATCACATTGGCTCTGACAAAAATGGGGAGTATTTTTTTGTTTGTTTGTTTCATTGGAAGAACTAAACCCTTTGGTCGTAAGTCAGCAAACCAGACTCAGTTAGCCACCGTGGCAGGAGGTGGGGAGGTGGCCGCTGCATCCCTGGGACGTAACAGCCGGGAAAGCCATAGCACTGCAATGGAACCTTATCATAAATGCCTCGAAGCAGAGATCTATAAGAAAACTTACCAGAATCTTCCCTAGTACCCGTGGGGAGTGACCATAGTCGTGCTAGAACCTGGGAATTGCTTCCACAGCCCTCTTTCTGCACCATCACCAACTGATTGATTTGCCCATTTAGTCAGCTGAATGTAAATATCCACCTGCCAATCACTCCATTATGCTAAGTGCCCAGCGGGCCCTGGGTGGTGATTTATGTTCTCCCGTGGATGGCTCTGGTCCTCGTGCAGCTGTGCCCTGTGCACGACAGGGAAAGCTGAGGGCAACCGGCTGTACATCTCCAGGATCCACACTCTAGACCCTCGCAGACATGACCTTGTCCCCACAGAGAGGTCTGACCGGAAGGGATGGAATCATGTCAGATCTGCCCAGAGGGTGACCGTCAGTAATTCTCAGCATCGACGGCAGCGGTCCTCAACTGGGGCCACGGGCCCCTCCAGGGACATTGGCATGTCTAGGGATATTTTTGATTGGCTGGGGTCGTGGAGAATGAGCTTCTGGCATCTAGTGGGTAGAAGCTAAGGGTGCTTTGGGGGATGGGCCTCTACACAAAGAACGACTCAGTCCAAGGTGTCCACAGTGCGCTGCTGAGCAGCAGGAGGAGGAGCACAGCTGAGCCAGAGGCAGCTCAAAGGCAGGTCTCCCCCAAGTCCCCTTTCCCCTTAATCCCCTCCACTCCACGGGTCTCTCTCCTCATTTATCCGAAGCCCTCTTTCCCCTCTGTTCTCTCTCTAGCTTACATATGTGAAAGAAACTTGCAGCCCTTCACTTTCTGAACTGACTGATTTCACTTGGCCTAATATTCTCTAGTTTCATCCATATTCCTCTGCAAATGATAGAATCTTGTTCTTCTTTATGGCTGTGTAAAATTCCATTGTGTGTATATACCACAGTTTTGTAATCTATCACTCTGAACCTCATTATAATACGTAATTATTATGCACCAATAAAAGTATATTTAAAAATTAAGCCGGGCGTGGTGGTGCATGCTTATCATCCCAGCATTCGGGAGGCTGAGACCGGAGGATTATGATTCGCGGGCAGCCTCAGCTACTTAGTGAGGCCCTCTGCAATTTAGTCAGACCCGGTTTCAAAATAAACAACAAAAAATAGGGCAGGGGATGTAGCTTGGAGGTCAAATGCCCCTGGGTTCCATCCCCAGACCCGCAAATAAAATAAAATAAAAAATTAAAATTAAAATTAAATAGAAAAAAGTTTCAGAAAAAAAAGACATGTCCACACCTAGGTGATGAAGGGGTCAAGACTAGTGCGGGCAGGGCAGCAGTGCAGGGGATGGATGGCTGTGATGGTTGATCAGAAGGGAGCAGCAGGTCAGAATGGCCCAGGGCTAGTGCAGTCTTCCATCACCTCAGTGTGCAGAGATGGGCTCTGTGGCTCGGGCTGGCAGCTGACTTGCTCAAGTTGGTGGCAAGTACACAGTGGGAATCCCTGTCACTTGAATAGCACGCCAGAGTTCTTTCAACCTCAGACACAAGAATGCTCTGTAAGTGATGCTCTTTGATGCTCTTTAATGCTCTTTACTGGCTCTCCAGAGTGCTTGTGCACGGGATCTAGCAGGGATGGGTCCTGGGATTGATTTGTGATGTCTGCTACAGACCTAGAAAGGAAGGACTGCAGCACTTCCACTCTATATTTACAATTTTAGTACTTCGCCATTTTTCTTGTTCCTAATTGGAGAAACATATTTAAGGACATTTAAAAAACAATTTGAATTTTTTAAGCTAAGCAAAAGAGATGATTTCAGTATACTCATTGCTTAAAAATGAAGTTTTCTAATTATTTTGGTTATGCATGGTTGTTATAGAAAATACAGTTAGGAGAAAATTTAAAGATTTAATAATCCATGTATAGTCACAGTGAATATTTTGGTACTTCTTTGTAGACTTCTATTCTGTTATATAATTTAATACCCTGAATTTTCTTAAAATTGTATTTATGATGATTGTTGTTACTTTTGAAATGAGTATTAACCGTGTCAATAAATTATTTTGCAAATATTATTAGTTCAAAGCTTAACAATATGGATGTGTTAGAATTTATGTAATGAATATTCTATAGTTGAACACTTGGTTTATTTTTTAATTTTTTGGCTTTTGTTATATAGTAAATAACTTCTACTTTTTTGCATGCGTATGATTATTTTCTTATATCATGGCTTGGATATAGAATATCCCCAGGCAAAGCTCCTGTATTGGCGATGTGAAAATGTTCAGAGGACAGATAATTGAATCGTGAAAGTTCTAGCCTTTTCAGTGAATTAACCCATCGATGGGTTAATGCTCTGAGTGGATTTGCTGCTGCAGGCAGAGTGTGGCTGAGGAGGAAGGTCACTGTGGGCAAGGCTTGGGGACCACCACCACACCCTGCCGCCACAGGGCTTCTGCCTCGCAGTAGGCCCGCCGTGGCCTCAACACGGGTAACAGTGAGCCCAAATAATCCTTCCCTCTGCCATGTTTTCCTGTCAGGTATTTTGACTGGAAAAATGAAAAAGTTGACTAAAATACCCTAGAATTAATTTTTATAAATAGATAATGAGTGGCTCAATGATCATGAGAGTTACTAAGGTTCTTGACACATACTGGTAGATTTCTTTCAGATAAATGGAAACATCTATATCAGAAATGGATATAAAATTCTCCAAATTTTTATAAAAATGAGTTTTTTTATTGTTGATCATGAAACAAAAGAATAGAATCTTTTGTTATTTATATTAATTGGTACAGTTGAAATTTTCAAAGCCTTTGCAATATTTGCATTTCTTTTCTAGTGTGAATTATTGGTATTCTTTATTCATTTGGGGGGGGATTTTTTTAGTTTTTCTTTTGTATGATTTCTTTAAGCATACTAGTCTTTATTAAGATTGGTATATTTGTTATATAAGTATTTTCCATGGTCTATCATTTGACTCTCTCTTATGCATGCATGTTTATATGTGGGTGGTTACATTAAGAAAAACTTTTTTTTTTTCAGTACTGGGGATGAACCCAGAATTTTGAATATACTAAGTAAGTACTCTACCACTGAGCTATATAGCCCCTGCTCCAACATTAGGAAAATCTAATATATTCCATCAAATTTCTTCTTTTCTCTTTATTTTATTATTGATTTCATTGCTTTCTTTCTATTTAATCATATATAAGTCATTCCTTTTCTGTCTTGATCAACTGTAAATATTATGCATATATACATATATAAGAAGAGGCTTCTACATTTAACACGCACACATACACATATTTTTAGTATTTGGCATCTGAAATTTATTATGAAGCAAGGTAAGAAACTGATTTTTTTTTTACTTCAGATATTTTCCCAGTGGTTTTTATTACCCAATTCTGCTTTCTCTCCCTGATATGACGCCATCACATATGGGATTCTTATACTTAAAAGGGTTTGTTTGTGGGTTAGCTGTTCCTTTACTTTTTCTTGCAAGTATCTGTGATAGTTAATGTTACTCACCAAAATTTCGGGTTTGCCAGCCTCCAGCAGGATAAATTACTTGTTGTAACAAGTTGTTAGGTTGCCTTACTTGGCTTTGTTATGGTTGTCTGGAGTCATCTGACAGGTTCTGGTCAATGAAATATGAACAAACATGATGTAGGTCTTTTCTGAGCTACAGTCTTTATTTTTCAGTGGGAAACTATCCAGAGCTCTGTTTTCTTTAACTACCAACTCCATGAGTTGGAGGAGGAGGACTGCAACAGAGGACCAGGCAGTCTGCAATGGGCATGCATCAAACATAAGATATAAATTTTTTATTATAAGACACTTGGGGGTTGCTTGTTACTGTGGCAGAACTGAGTGTATGCTGACATATATTCTTTCATCTTAAGTGGATGTTTTAATATATTGACTTTAATATCAGTCCTTGTTGCTCTACTCCAAACTCACAAAAAATGTTCTGATTTTTCTCACCTGCTCCAGACCTATTTTATATTTTTTATTTGGAAATAGAGTCTCTTAAGCCAGTGGAGGCTGGTTTTGAACCCCCTGGTTTTGTGATCCTCCTGTCTCAGCCTCCCAAGCGTTGGGATTACAAGCGTGCGTCACCATGCCCAGCATATCAAGTGTTATTTCTCTCTGCACTCCTACATGAATCTCCATTTAGCTTGAATTATATGAATATATTGTTAAGAGATAACTGACACCCATCCAATGTCACCTTACCATCCAGAAACATGGCATTTTGCTCATTTTACTTACATATTTTATATATGTCATAAATATTTTTATATAGAGTTCTGTATATTTATTAGAAGCATTATTCTTTAATATTTATGTGTATTGTCTTTTTGTGAGGTTGTTTCAATACTATTTTCTAGCTGGTTTGGGTTGCTATTTATGAAAGGTTTTCACTTTGCACATTTTATCTAAATTTAGCTACCTTACTGAATTTGACTTAATTCTAACAAATTTTCAGTTTATTGTTTTAGCATTTTCTTCAAAATCTCTATTTTTCAAATTTAAATTGTAATTCTAATTTGGACAACTATTTTTTAAAGTATACCAAATAGAAATGATATTGTGACTAAATCAAGTAAGACAAATTATTTTTCAATTCTTAACTTGGAGCTATAATTTATATGCTATTAGGCTTTCTCTAAAGGTACATTCTTTCATTTTTAGCTCTTTATAGGAAAGAGTATAGCAAATTCACATGCATGCATTTACTCTAAAATTTTACATGACAAATTTTGTTTGATGTAAACAAACTCAATTCCTACACACATAATTTTCGACTAAATGATTCTGAAGAAGTCCCACAAGATCACATTATTTCATCCATAAGAATGCCTCATGTATTTAAAATATTCATCTAAATCACGACTTCTTCCTTTTTAATATTACTTTTTTTGTGGTACTAGAAATGGAACCCAGGGGTTTTCTACCTTGGGGCCATACTCCCAGACCTATTTTACATTTTATTTGGAAACAGGGTCTCACTAAGCAGCTGTGTGATCCTCCTGTCTCAGCCTCCTAAGTACTGGGATTCCAAGCATGCACCACCATGCCCAGCTTTTCCTTTTTAATATTAATTTTCCAAATTATACATGTTCTTCTAAACAACCAGAGTTGGCTACCCCCATCTGTTTTAACCACTTTTTTAACCAAGCAGGCAATACCGTTTGTGATAAAAAAATAAAATAAAATAGCAGAAAGGAACAGATAATGCTAAGAGAATTGGTGTCTTTTTTTGGGTCCCAACTACTTCCTCAAATGGTCATCTATATTTTTTCCTTGGATAATCTAGGGAGCTAGTATGTCCTCTGCAAAAGGTTGTCCTTGGCCTCTTCACTTTTGATGAAGGCTAGAACTTCCAGCGTTTCTCTGGTCATGATGTTTGTCCTTAGGCAAGTAGAGAAGCTGGGATTCAGATTCATGAGCTGTGGTGCCAGACACATGTTTTTAACCACAATACAAGACTTTAACACAGTAGAGAAGCGTGCTAAGAACTGGGTATTGAACTTGATCCCATTCCCTTTTGGCATCTATTGAAACGATTGTGTGTTTTGATCCTTTGGCTTATTGATGTAATATTGTGTTTTAATAAATGTTACTAATATTAAGCCATTCTTTAATTTCTAAGATAAACAATATTTGGAACTATATTTGGCTTTTTAAAAATATATTTTAGCATACTGCTGGTTTCAATTTGCTAGTTTTTTTTTAACTTAGAAAATGTTTGCATCTATAGTTACAAGATTGGGCAACAGATTTCTGTGTTATCTTTACCATGTTTTGCTATGCTATAAAACGAATCAGGGGGCTCTCTTGTTTTTTATTTTTCTTTCTAACTTTGAAAGCTTGCTAGTGTGGAACTAATTTGGCCCCCTGGAAGTGTGAAAGTATTTACAGTATGACATTCTAGCTCTGGAGAGTTTTTCAAAGGCAACATTTTGATAGATTTTGAATGTCTTAAATTTTTTTTTGAACAATTATATTTTCTTAAAAACTATCCACTTTGTTGGGATTTCTGAGGAAACTTTGCTCAATATTTAAATGTATAAGAGTTAGTCATTTATTTTAACCTGACTATAAAGAGAAATACATGTTAATTTTAGAACATTTAAAAAACATAAAAAACTAAATATAAAAAATAAAAATAGCATGTGTTTCAAGTTCCTTTTAAAATTTCAGTCTATAAACTTTATTTGGCTAGCTAGCTCCCTATTTTGTTTAATAAAACATAAAAAACTTTCTATGTCATTAGTTTTCAAAAGTATGATTTTAAGCCCTCTATAATATCAAACTGCATAGATGTATCATAGTATATTTATCTAATGTATTGTCAGACATTTAAGTTACCTCTACTTTTTCTTATGAATAATGCTGGAATGGATAGCTTTGTAAATATATACATGCATGCATGTGTAAATATTTTGTTAGTATATATTTTAGACGTAAAATTGTCAAGTCAAAGGTTACAAATATTTTAAGCATTTTTATTCTTATTTCTTTTCATTTCTTTTTTTCTTTTATTTATTTTTTGTGGTATTGGGAATTGAACACAGGATATTCTTCCTCTGAACTACACCCCTAGACCTATTTTTATTTTTTATTTTGAAACAGGTCTTTACTAAGTTGCTGAGGGTCTCACTAAGTTACTGAGGCTGTCCTGGAACCTGTAATCCTCCTGTCTATGCCTTCCAAGTACAAAGATTACAGGCATACACTACCATGCCTGGCTGGTAGTCCTTATGTCTGAGTTTTGTTTGCAAAAGTTGAATTATAAGTAGACTATGAGACTACTAGCTTGCCTACAACTCTACCATATCTGGCTATTGTCTTTTAAGCATTTGTCTCATTTTATTTAATTTTTTTCATCTTAATCAAGATTAAACCCTTTTCTGTGTGTGTACTGGTTGCATTTATAGTTCTGGCTCTCTGAATTGCCTATTCACATTATTTTTCTATTTTCTCTTGGGTGTTCATATTATCTTTATTAATTCAATAGACTTGTCAACCACAAATATTGAAAATATTATTTGAAGATGGTCATATGCTTTTGATTTTTGTATTTTTGGAATTGCAGAAGCTTTCCTTGTTTATGTAGTATATTAGTTTTTCCTTGTTCTTTCCTTTTATTTTTATGCCTAGAAAAGACTTCATTGTTTCATTTTGGAAACCTCATTTCTAGATTTATTTGTGTTTATTCTCGCTTTTTATTTATTTATTTTTTTACCGCTAGACCTGACAGCTTCATTTTCTTATGCTTTAAAGAGACAGATCATACATTCACACTGGCTTATCTTTGTTAATTCAGTCATCTTTTTAAAATCTATTTAAATTTTATCCAGCTTTTGTTAGGTTTGATGTGTTCATTTATTAACTTCTTGAAACATAGTTTACTTCATCTATTTCTATTATTTCTCATTTAATAATAAAACAATTTATTGCCATGGGTTTCTTTTTTCTAAGTGTAGCTTTGGCAGCCATCCCTAAATTTTGACAAAGTGTTGTTTTGTTCTCATTTTATTATTTTCTAAATAGTCTGTTACTGAGCTTTTTATTTCCCTTTTGACTCAATAACTATTTATGGGAACTTTTTACTTATTTATTTATTACCCAAGTTTCTATCATTTTCTTTCTGGTGTTGGAAATGTTTTCATTTATTTTTGTTCTATTGGAGACTTTGGCCTGTAAACTTTTTGATTTTATCAAGATTTTCTTGATAGTGCTGTGCATGGGAAGCTTTTGAAAATAACACTCAAGAAAGTATCTCTCGGGACCAAAATTGGTTCTACTATGTATCTTTAATCTTAATAATACTGCTCAAATCTTCTCAGCTTACTTGATGTATTGAAGGCACCTAAGTTGATTAACTTGATCTCTCCTTATATTTCCAAAATATTTAAGCATTTTAAAGATTCATAAGCCCATTATATCTTCATTAGAGATTTTATCCTTGTCATAATAAAATGACTCATTTTGAAACTTAAAACCTCAGATTATAATTTGCTTTTTGTTTGAATTTGCATTTTCCCCTGTAATATCATGTGTAAGGCTCCTGTTTCATTTTCTTTACGCGTGATTCATTGTAGGATGTAGTTAAATCACTTCTACTAGTATTGAAAGTATTACTACTAGTATTACTAGTATTAAAAGACTTCTATTAGTCTTTTAATGGGAATTTTTACATTACCAGCACTGGGAGCCATAGCTACCTGCAGCTGGGACTGTGTATTTAGAGAATTGTGGGATGCCTGGGTTGGGATCCTGCTCAGCAATAGAGAAAGTCTCACAAAGAAAGTCACCTATGGCAAAGAATTTGGGAGAAGTGATTATTTAGAACAGTAGAATGCTTTTTGCTCATGGGTATCCCCATCCAAACCCATCATGGGGATCAACCATGATAGAGACAGGGAGGGAATAAGATGGATGGGGAAAAACTAGAGATTAGATAGATAGATAGATAGATAGATAGATAGATAGATAGATAGAGCAAGCTGGTCTTAGTACCACTCCATAAGGCATAACCTTGGATGCAGCATCATCTCTAAGCCCTTCAAACACATTGTAATCAACAGAGAAAAGGCAAACCTTCTCTGCTCTGTACTCCATTCGCCATAAGGCATCTCAAAGACCTTGGTGCCTGCATGTGTCTGTGGGCCCTAGGGGAGCCAGCAGTAGCCTCAGCTGGACCTGGCGGTGGGTGCCCGGGAGGGCGCTCTGGAGCCCAGAGCAGAGCATGGCAGCTAGTTGGACTTGGTAATGAGTCTATGGGAGACTTCCTCAGAGAACCTGAAGGACAGCATGGCAACCTGAGGGGTCCATTTGTGGAACTTAGGACCCTGTATGTGGAGACAAATGCAAACACGTGGGGTTGCCATACTCAGCACCCTATTTGCACCCTCATAGGTTGGTATTGCTTGGGCAGATATAAATTTATTCTTGGAATCCTTATGCATATTTTATTTTCTGTTTTATTTTATTTTATTTGTTTTTGTGGTATCGAGAATTGAACAGAGAGGTGCTCACTACTGAGCCACTTCTCAACTGTTTTTATTTTTATTTTCTTCTTCTTATGAGTGGTACTGGGGATTGGACCATGGAGCATGACTGCTACCACTGAGCTACATTCCCATTCCTTTTTAAATGTTTTAATTTTGAGACAAGATTGGCCTTGAACCTTGGATCCTCTTCTCTTAAATTCCCAAGCACTGGCATTTCAGGGGTACACCACCACACCCAGCTATGTTTCCTATTTTAATTGATGTATTTATTGTGCTATCATCCACATGGGGTTTTCCCCTGACTTTTTCCCTTCTCATAAGTTGGAAAGTATACTTTTTAATTTTTCTTTGAAAATTATTTAGTTTTTTGCTATTAAACTTGTAAGAAAGAGCCCTAGCATAAAATTGAACTGTGGATTCTCTAGGGATTCAGACAAGTCTGAGGAATCCCCAGAAGACACCTCCCAGGAATTTCTTTGAGAAGGGAATGAAGAACATTCTGGAATGGAGTCATCCTAAGGGTCATAATTGACAAGCTGGGGCTGATTAAAGATGGCCATGCATTCAACATCCTTTGATTGAGAACTGGGATTCTGTTTTCTCTCCTCTTGATCTTGGGCTCTGTGACTATATGGCTGATGGGATATCATGGCAGATCAAGTATGCCAGTTTTTAAGCCCAGGCAAGCACCAATTGTTGGCTCTTAGAACAACCGCTCTTGGCACCCTAAACCACCATGCGAGAAGCATGGCTTTCTGCTTCCCAAGGAGAATCCCTGAAGTACATATACACTGAGTGAAATGAACCCGTGGGGCCAGGCTTCCAGCCACACCATCGAGGTGCCAGTGTGTGAGTGTTTTGCTAAATGATCCAAGGGCAGAAATGAAGTTACTCGCTAAGCGTGGTGGCGCACACTTGTTATGTCAGTACTTGGGAGGCTGAGACAGGAGGATCAAAGGTTCAAAGCCAGCCTCAGCAGCTTAGTAGGCTCTCAGTAACTTAGTTAAACCATTTTCAAATAAAAAATATAAAATAGGTCTGTGGGTGTAACACAGAGGTATAAAAGGCCCCGGGGTTCCATCCCTAGTACCACAAAAAAAAAAAAGAAAAAAAAGAAAATAACTCTCACACAATAAAAAATACAAGGACAATTTAGTATGAGAAGATAATGAAAACGCAAGAAAATCTTACTTCAACATATGAACTCAGTAATATTAAAGCAACACAACCAAGGGAATTTTTTTCTGCACCCAAAATGGCATTAATATCAATTAAAAGCACTGAATAAGAAAAAGTATTTTAAAAAAATGACTGCCGGGCATGGGGGCACACACTTGTAATCCCAGCGCTTGGGAGGCGGAGACAGGAGGATCACGCATATTTGAAGTCAGCCTCGCTGGCTTAAAACACCCTGTTTCCAAATAAAAATAATATAAGATAGGTCTGGGAGTGTAGCCCGGAGGTAGAAGGGTTTCCAGGAACCCCAGTACCACCAAAAAAAAAAAAAAAAGAAAAAAAAGAAAAAGAAAATGATATACAGCACCAGACCAGGAGAAAGTGCGACCTTTAAGCAGAGCTGGCAACTCCCATCAAATCAATAGCTTTTCTGCAGTTCTACTCAGAAAGGTGATAGAAAGATCCTGGTGTATTCTCTCCATGGGTGAGAGACCTCAAAGAGGTTCCTTGGTCCTTCTCCCTTTGGTGGGGAGAACTCACTGAGGCAAGAACTCCTTTTGGCAGTGGCCCACGGGAGCCAGCCTTGGGCTGGAGGTCAAATGTCCCTTAAAGCTAATTTTTTCCTGACATCTTGGTCTCGAGAAGTCTTATAAGCAGGTTGATTTATTCAATGTATAAGTGATTTTTAAAAAAGTAATATGCCAAGGTAGCTTAAACAAAGCAATTGGTATATCCAGTTGGCAAAGATCATAACGGCCTTTCTATCCCAGGCAAAAGAGCTAAGAAAAACAAGGAGAGATTGAGGGGAGCGGGAGGGAAGCCGAGGAGACTCACATCCCTACACACTGCAGTGAATGGAGAAGCCATTCTCCAGCCCAGCCCCCCCCCCAAACTCCACATGACGCAGAGATGAGCCGGCCATCAAAGCCCTTCCTGAATTTCTTCTCATAGGAGCAGAAAGGAAATGAGCTGAGCCTGGTGGCTCACGCTTGTAATCCCAGCATTTGGGAGGCTGAGACAGGAGGATCGTGGTTCATGGACAGCATCGGCTACTTAGTGAGGCTCTTTGCAATTCAGTGAGACCCTTTTTCAAAATAAAGAATAAAAATTAAGATTGAGGGTATAGCTCAGAGGTAGAATGCCCCTGAGTTCCATCCTCAATACTGGAAAAAAAGAAAGAAAAGAAAAGAAAAGAAAAGAAAAGAAAGGAAAAGAAAAGAAAAGAAAAGAAAGAAGGAAGGAAGGAAGGAAGAAAGAAAGAAAGAAAGAAGGAAGGAAAGAAAGAAAGAAAAGGATTTATAAAAAGGCACCAGTGTGGAAGTAGTTGGTGACGCAGCACTGGCTAACTGACACTCAGCCTTTGACTTTGGAGTAGACTAATGATTTTGAGCCGTCTTAACTATTCACTTCTCTTCTAGCTAGCCCTGCCTGACTTATGTCAAAGTACTATGGACAGCAATAATACCCAGAAAAGTCTGCTTCTATTAAAATACTGCAGTTTCTTGAGAGTTAAGCGCCATGGCTCCAGAAACCCTGTAATGAGCTGCAGAAAGTCACTCTTCCCTTTTTCGCTGTCTTTCCCTCCACACTTGTCACTTTCCTTACATTTTCATCTATTTTCCTTTCTATCTCATCCTAGAGAGTTTCTCTAGCTGATTCTTTATTCCTTAACTGCGCAGAATCAATTCTTCTCTTGTCTTTTCTGCATGAAATGTGGATTTTAAGTCTGCGATCGCATTTTTGGTTTCCATTCTTTCTTCTTGATTCCCTTTATTTTTATTCGTGTCTTCTGTCGGTTTTTAGCGCATCCTCTAGGACATGGTATTCTAGTCATGGTAAGCATCTCGTACTGGGCTCTCTGGAGAATCCTAATCAGTCTCTGACGCCATTCTCTCCCTTTTATAGATTGTGATTCCAATGATCTGCTCATCTGCATCTTCCACATAATTGTTCTCTAGGTTTCGATAAACTACAATGTTGGCTTTTTTTCTGTTTCTCGGGAAAGCTCTCTCCAGGCAATAAGGGAGTGTTGGATAGCGTTGTCCAATTCTCTGTTCGTCAGCCACCTGGGAAACACCATCCCCAATCTAAGCTGAATCATCTGTCCACATGCCTGTGTTGAATGGGGCCTGGTCCAGTCAGCACTACTGAATCTCACTTCTGGCTCTAACAATCCAAGAAGGGGGCATCTTCTCCTTCCTCATCTGACTATTTAGATTTTAATGTTTGTGGGGACTCTTCCTGTCTCCAAGTCCTTTCCCCTCACCTTTGGGCTTCATTGCAGCAGGTGGACACCATATTCTAAGCCTGGGAAAACACAGAAGGCAATCACTTGAGAGTAACTGGAGACGCTCCCTCTGAAGAGGAGCAAGTGGAAGAGTTCTAGGGACATCAAGATTAAAGACAACTTCCACTCCTTTCTCTTTCTGCAAACATCAAAAAGTCTTTATCAGCTGGGCATGGTGGTGCATGCTTCTAAACTCAGTACTTGGGAGGCTGAGACAGGAGGATCACAATTCATGGACAGCCTCAGCTACTTAGTGAGCCCCTCTGCAACTCAGTGAGACCCTGCTTCAAAATAAAAAATAAACAATAGGGCTGGGGGTGTAGCTCAGAGGTAGAATGCTCCTGGGTTTCATTCCCCAGTACCACAAAAATAAATAAATAAATAAATAAATAAATAAATAAATAAATAGTCTTTACCAGAGGAGAAGTTTCCAGATGCTGTGTAAGCATCTTCTGCTCACCACGCCCAAGCGTGCCAGGCAACTTTGCCTCTCCTTCTGTTGCCTTGGCCTGGAATCGCTCTTCTTCATTCATAGTCCACGGGGCAAATTCCTGCTCATCTTCCAAGGACCAGTGCCATGCCATCTTCTTTCCCCTCTAAACTTCAGTTTTACGTTTTCCTACCTATTCTGTGCACCTGTAACACTTGAGCCAGTTTTATGGGGCTCGTCGTATGATCTGCGTTAGCTACTGTTAAGCTGCCATCTCTTTTTTTCTGAAAGATAGGAGGTTCCCCAAAGCCCAAAGGTTGAACTTATTCTCTTGTCTCCCCCTCCCCTCAAGGCTTATGACACACAGTGGGTCACATGTGTATCTGTGGAAGGTGTTGCTGCTGTTCCTGTTGGATATGGCAGCTGATTGAACTGCCCAAGGTCTCTTATTATGCGTGTGGCAGCAGCAGGTTGGTCCAGGCAGAAGATCTCAAATGTCACAGCTGAGGCCTTGGTGTACCAATTTGCTGTCTGGGCCTGTGAGGGGTGGTGCTGGCCCACTCTTTCCATGAGGATGCCATCTCTCTCTTGGGACAGCATCCTAGGTGCAGTGCATTTAACAGGATCAGTGGTGTGTTCGGGAGGGAGGGCCTAGTGAGTCGTGGAAGGCCTCAGAGGCCACGCTCCATAGTCAGATAGGCTAGGACTGGCACCACTCAGTTTGCATGTTCTCAGTCATATTTACTCACTTGTCTGCTCCCCAGTGCTGTAGGTTAGATCTGGAATATCCTCCAGGAGCCCATGTGATAATGGCTTGCTACCCATCTTAGAGCTATTGGGAAGTAGTGGAGCCTCTAGTGGATCTAGCCAGGCGCACACCTTTAGTCCCATTATTTAGGAGACTGAGACAAGAGAATCGCAAGTTCAAGGCCAGCAACTTGGCAAGATCTTGTAAAATAGGGCTAACGGTGCAGCTCAGAGGTAGATTGTCCCTGGGTTGAATCTCCTGTACAAAAAAAAAAAAAAAAGAATCCCCAGTATAAAAAATAATTAAAAAGAGATGGAGTCTAGTGAGAGGTCTTAGGTCACTGGGGACGTGCCCTTGAAGGGGATTGTGGGATGCTAGCCTCTTCCATGAGGCAAACAGGTTGCTCCATCACCTCCAGCACCACCATCACCATGGTATGCTGTCTCTCCACAAACAGAGCCAACGGACCATGGACCTAAACCTCCAAATCTGTGAGTAAAAACAAACTTTCTCATTTTTTAAGTTGATTGTCTCAGTTACTTTTGTTACGGTAACAGAAAGCTGATGAACACACCCAGTCTCCTACTTTGTAATATGGTGATAATAGTTTCTACCAGGTAGAGTTGCTATGAAGATTAGTTAATGCGTGGAAAACACTAAGTACAGTGCCAGCTCATGTATGCACTGTAGCAGTAATACAGTTGTTATCTTTAGCCATGAAGATTGACAGGTGTTATCTACATAGGTTGAGGAAGATTCTGAGGGTTTTCTGGGCTCAACTAAAAAAAAAAAAAAAAGTCCTTGAACATCCAAGAAGTGGTGGCTTATGGGTGATATATTTGTTGGCTTGTCTATAGGGCAGTTGGAAACTAAGAAGTTTTATTTAATAGGGTTCTTTGGAAATATGGTATAGATCTGGAAGCTTCTAGATAATCTTTAGAGTTCAATTCCATAGAAATTCCCAAGGAGTTCCTAATCATTCATGGTAGAAGTGACTGTGTGTGCATACACTACCATACATACACACCCCGTGCATATATGCACCACGCAATACAATGCAGACATTGCCTTCGATTTTGTAACCGGTGTTTTTCTTTTCTCTTCTGGGCTTTGCCTTGTGCCAGCTTCCTTGTGGTGGAGGAAGGGTTAAGTGTCTGGAAAGACTCCCAGCCCATTTTGCATATGAGCATTTCCATGTTAATAGAACAGTTAGGAAAAATGCTCTCTGGCAATTGATTGTATAAATATTTTATCTGGAGTAAGTGGCCACGATGAAGGTCTCTTGAAGATGTTCCCAGAGAGGAGGGTGAAGGATAAAATTAGGGCGTTCTGGTGGAAGAAATAAGACACACAACAGGGAGTTACAAACACTTGATCCGAAGTGTAAAAAAAAAACAAAAAAAAAAAAACCGGTCCCCTTGCCTCTTGCAGCCCGCAGCCCGGGCCGATTAAATCCATAATGGAATGAGTAAGTTTGGGCCGCATAAATTTGTCTTCCTTCCCCAGGAATCCTGCCCGCCGCCTGGCTAGATTAATGGCCAGAAGCCTCTCACATAATGAAGTGTGCTACCCTGGCACCCGCTCATGAATTTATTATGGTGTCCACAATTGGGCTGGATGGCGGAGACATCTTTATAAATCCTGCATTTAGCAGTGCTGAGATGAGCACTTCACTCCTAATGGTAAGCCTGATTTATCACCAGGGGCCCTGCTCCTCAGCCGGGCCCCTCCCCGGCACTTCTCGAAGGAAATACAGGTCATCTAGCTGATGGAAATGAAATGTGAAGGTAATTAGAGGGTGCCCAATGGAGACGGGAGAGGGGGCAGCGTGGACGTTTTAAATATGTTGGTCATCTTTTCCCTTGAAGCAATTATATCAGGCTGATTTATTTTTACAGTTTATAATCACTTAACTACCTGTGGCTGGGGAGTTTTTTTCTTTAACCTCAAGCTTTGGAGACAAGAGACAGGCTTTTGATTTCTCTTTCTTGGGATGGCAGGAGGGGAATTCATTTCCAGTCCCTCTGGCTCCAAATTCCTCTGCAGTTTCTCAGCCAGAGCAGCTGGCTGCTGGGAGAGTCCTGATCAGCGTCCCCATGGGTACCCGAGCAGTTCGTCACCCTTGGCAGCTTTCAGCATGCATCGCTGGGTAAGGATGTAAAAAATATCTAGTTCTCCTGTAGGTACTAGGACTAGCCCTGGACAGGTGAAGAACAGAATATCTCAGGTGGGTTCTCATGGTCAAACTCAAGCCTGCCTCCTCTGCTTTCTAAGTAGCTGACCCAGGGCCTCGGTTTCCCCACCCACCATTAAATTGTTATAATAATAGTACCTGTCTGAGGCTGCTGTGAAGATTACATGTAGAAATGTTTGTAGATTCATAGCACAGTGCTTGGCATAGTCACAATTCAGAAAAGATAGATGAGTTAAAATTATTCAGGGTCATCACACTATAAGTGGGCCAACACATATTTAATTTGAAAACTATGTTTTGGGCACATGGATATCGATTAGAGGGTCTTCCCAGCCACCAGGACCTCTCTGACGTTGGGAGAGGTAGGGAAGTAACTGGTTTCAGTACAGAGCTGCAGGAGTGGTAAGAACAGATAACTATGGAAGCGTAGTGGGGGAGAATTCATCCTCAAGAGGGGCCTTGGAGGGGCCGGAGAAGAGAACCCCTACCGTGGAAGCATGAATCACTGTTTATATAGCATTATTATATGTCATATCTTTTTAATCTTTGTAACAGTCTTGTGGGATGGACAATTTACAGGGAGGTGTTGAGAACAGAGAGGCAAAATGACCTGCAGGAGGTAACACAGAATATGAGAGAGGACCCTGGACCCAGGGCCAGCTCACCTGGATTTGAATCTTGGCAGGACTAGTTGGCAGTCTCCTTGCCACATAATATTAGAAAATTAAAAAGCACACATATTTCCCATTTTAAATATGTTAATAGATAGGGTTACGAATTTGCTGAGATGAAGTTGACTAGGTGGTATGGAGTGTGCATGTATATATGTCCATATGCTTTTGATTTTTCTCTTAATCTTTCAGCAGCTATTTTACAATGTGTCTCTTTCCACATATTTAATTCTGCTTGAATGTCTGATGATTTTTTTTGCAGTTCTGGAAAAATTTCAGCCAATATCTTTTCAAATATTGCATCATCTCTATCCTTCCTACTCGTCCTTGCTACATATTTTCTATACAAATACTTTCCAGTCTGTCCATCCTCTTTTTATCTGTGTCTAATCTTCTGTTAAAACCAGTTATTGAGTTCTGAATAAACTCATACAGTTATTGTGTTTTCTACCTCTAGATTTTCAATTTGAATTTTTAAATAGGTTCTTAGCTCTGTGGTCGAGCTCTCCGTTTCTTAATTCTATTTTCTTCAACATAAGAAGCACACTCATTTTCAAGTCCATATCAGTAGCTCCAATGTCTGGATTATCTTTGAGTCTGCTCTGTTGTCTTTCTTGTTCCTTTGGTCCTGCATTCTGGTACTTCTTGATAAATTTTATTGAATGTAAAACATTGTGTATAGCAACTATAGAGGATCTTCCTGCTGTTTTCTTTCAGGAATTGAGCTTCTGATAGGCAACGTGGGTAGAGGCAGATCACCTCAATCCAGACAGATATTGAGATGACTTGAGGTTGTATTTCAACCTCCCCACCCCTGCCACTTAAATGCCAGTAGATTCTTGAGAGGGAAAAGTGATATTAAATGTCAAGTTTATCTCAATAAATTTCTCTTCTCTTTAGAATCTTAGTCTCTCAAGTCCTGGCTACTTGGTGTTTATCAAAAGCCTTCAAACAGAATTTTAAAAGAATGTGTTATACAGTTTTTCTAGTTATTCTCATAGAAGAGAAGGCTACAAACTCATAGCTAGAAGTAGAAGTCTGACATATATTAATTATGATTTTAGAGTTTTTTCATATTTTGGTGCACATAATTTCTATTCTGGTACAACCTTATTTTTATAGACTCTACAAGATTGTAGGCCCTGTTAATACAGTGAATAATGTGATTTTTAAAAAAGGTTTTGATTTCTACGCTTCAATTTAGCAATTGAATAAAATTGATAATGACAATAAGAATAACTAATGTCTATTCAGTGCTTATCATTTGCCAAACTATCTTAACTGCTTTTACATATCATAACTCACTGAGTCCTCATTAATCTCATATGACAGATGAATAACTGAGGCCCAGCCCATGTGGTAGCCCACCTCCAAGATAGTCCCAAACACTCCGTAACTCCTGGACAGCGCACCTTCTTCTGTGACTTCCCACATTGTACAAGGCTTGATTCGTGCCTCAGTAAACCATGGCAGGGGCGAAGGCATATGACTGCCAAGGTTAGATTATAAAAGACCCTTCGGCTTGTGTTCCAATCACTCGTTCTTTCTTTCCCGCAACTCTTGTTCTCTCTTTCTGACCATCTGGTCTGGGAGAAGCCACATGAGAAGGAGGTGAGGACCCTTGCTAATAACCAGGAGGTATGGTTGGAACAGGTCCTTGGCCTAGTCAAGCCTTCAAGTGAACACAGCGACAGTCAGCTGCAACTTTGGAGGAGACGCTGAACTTGAACCACCCATCGGCTGCAGCCGGGTTCCTGCCTCTCAAGAACTTCATGAGATGATATACATTTGTACTCTTCAACCACTGAAATTGATGGTAAATTTGTGTGTGTGTGTGTGTTTGTGTGTGGGGGGTGAGAGAGAAAGAAAGAGAGAGAGAGAGAGAGAGAGAGAGAGAGAGAGAGAGACTCAAGATTGAATCCAGGGGCATTCTACCTCTAAGTTATACCTCCAGCCTAATTATCTATCTATCTATCTATCTATCTATCCATCCATCCATCCATCTATCTATCTTGTTTGTTTCCCCCCAAACAGGATTTCTCTAAGTTACTGAGCCTGGCCTTAAACCTGTGATCCTCCTATTTCAGCCACCCAACTGGGATTATGGCTATTATTAGAGGCAATGAATAATTAATATAGAGAACTTTGGAAAGGTTCACACAGAGGACCTGTAGTAGAATAGGATTAACCCAAGCAACCAGGGAAATCTCTGTAGTAAGGAGACTAACTCTTTCTCTCTCAACATTTAAAAAGTTTAAATTTAAAATTTAGACACAAGCCAGATGTGGTGGCACACTTGTGTAATTCCAGTCCTTGGGAGGCTGAGACATGAGGATTTCAGGTTGGTGGTCAGCCTCAGCTTCTTATTGTAGCCCTTTGCAACTTAGTGAGACCCTGTTTCAGAAATAAAGAATAAAAAATAGGGCTAGGGGTGTAGCTCGGAGATAGAATGCCCCTAAATTCAAACTCGAGAACCATAAACACCACACACACACACACACACACACACACACACACACACACACACACACAATTAGACCCAAGATTGTGTTGTTTATGACTGACGTTGGGGTGGGGAGAGGAGCACACTCCCAGCCAGGGGCTGCAGACTTTCTCATCTGGGTTTCTTAATACATCTGACTTTTAGCTCTGCAAGGCTAGCCTTGTGGTCTTCTGGGAAGGAAGATCTCTTAACACCCAGGATGCAACAGGAGCCTGAATGAGGCTTAGCAGGGAAGGGGAAGGTGGGCTTTGGAAGTGTCACACTTTAAAGGGCTCCGTGACTCTCCTTGACAGCCGCACTATGGCTACCTAATATGCCAATGCAGGCCAAGGCCATACAAACTTCTCACTATTTCTACTGTTTTTGCGACTTTCCTGTGGGTCTAAAAATAATTTGAAATGTTTAAAGGGCTCATTTGAAAGACCCGTGATAGCAGACTCTAGAGGAGTGCTGCACGTCTCTCTAGTTAGGACCTGCCATTTGTTGAGAATTCTGCCATCTCAGTCTGATTCTGACAAGCCAGGCTCTTCTTTCCATGAATGAGTTCCATGAGTGGGTAATTTTGCCATCACCCCTGAGTCTTGCCTTCCCCTCTATGAATAGTAATATTAACAAGACTGACTTAACCTATGATTCTGGGAACAATCTGCAGGATTCCATGTGTCCCTCCTGGACCAGCAGGATTTGCTGCTGGGCCCCAGTACTCACCAGCCCCCCAAAATAGAACATCACAGGTTCCAGCTCCTTGATCTCATTTTCTAGCAAAATGAACAAGCTCCGTGCCGCATTCTGGATTTAGTTCACACATTTCCAAGAAGCTGGGCCCAGCCGTGGCCTTGGGAATGGTGAGTACTGTCCCCCAAGGGAGCCCACAGCCAAGCAGATGAGTTTGGTATTGCCTGCCTCCTCCTTCAGGTCCTGATAAATCCCCCTTCACTAGGGCTCCTCCCAATACCCTGACCCGAGCACATGCCTACTTGTCACTCACTCAAACCACAACCCACTTCCCTATACCTCAGACCAAAGGGCCCTGGTTTCCACCATCACCAGACAAGAGACTCAGTCACACTAAGGGGGACAGTCGACGTTGTGGCCTCTCTTTACAGAGTCCATTGTATTTCTACAGAGAACAAGAGCAAAGAGTGTTGTCACAATATCCCAGGGAAATTCAGGTTCTGTGATACTCCAAGGTCACAGGTATGGGAACTACGTGTGCATGGCACACAGACAGACACAGTAGCTGGATTCCAAGAGCCTTGCAGGAGACCACGCACGGCGGTGTCCACACCATTCAACTCCAGGCTGCCTCAGGCCTGGGGACAAGACCTTGGTTTTTATAGCAGCGAGGCCACTGCTGCTTTACCTCCAGGCACAGCTTTGCTTCTGAGTCTTGTTCTCATATGGAAAATGACAGAGTTGGCCCTGGTTAGTTATTTCTAATAAAATCACGTGTGATATCTTATTAGAAAAAGAAGAATTGTGTTACAGGGTTAAAGCTGTCTTCTATCTTTGCAGTAGGGAGAATTCTAAAAGGATCCCCATGATCTGCACCCAGTGGGTGACCCCTTGTGTAGTTGTCCTTGAGTGGCAGGTGGACCTCTGATTTTCTGCCAAGGTAATGTGGCAGGGGTTGAAGGATTTTGCGGGTGTAATTAAGGTCTCTAATCATCTGACTCCATGCTAAAGAAGGGAGATTATGTCAGATGGGTCGGGCCTAATCTGGCAACTCCTTAAAAGAGGCCTGGTGCGTAGCAAGCTCCTAGAAAGCAGCCAGGTTGTGAACTGCCCACGGAGGAACCATGTGGCTGGGCTCTGGGGGGCCTCTTGGAACTGAGAGCAATCTTTGACTGACAGCCAACAAGAAAACAAAAACCCCAGTCCTGTGACTGCCAGGAATTGAATTCCGCCAACAACCTGTGTAAATCTGGAAGAACAGCCAGAACGAAATGAGACCATAGCTACGGCCAACACCACGATTTCAGCCTTATGAGACCCTGAGCCCAGGACCAGACTTGAGCCATGGAAATGAGATCGTAAATGTGTATTTCAAACCACTACCTGTTCCACAAGGTGCTATGCAGCTTGAAAACTAATGCAAAGTTCAAAGGCAACATTTAATTTTCAAAAGTCAATCAAGTAAGTTCTGTTAATCGACCCTGTTCTCTTCCCCACTTTACAGCCCCACTAGGCAGACCCCTTCCTCGCTGAAAATTAGAACTCGCTGAAATTTGGTGACAGCAACAAATTTTATTTTAGTCTCACATCCAGCTGTGTCTCAAATATTGTTGAGTATCAAGAATTCTGGATTCCCTCCAATAAGTAGTTATTCACAACTCGATTTGCAGATTCTGGGCACTCCTCAATTCCATGTGGCTGGGAAGAAGAGCTTAACATCAGCCTATTTCGGAACGATTTTGCCTGGCACTGTGTGTCAGTGATTCTGCGGTACCAGGTATATTAAATGTAGTACCAAACATCTTAAGAGTTGTAAGAAATTATTTTTAAATTACAGTTTTCTAAACTCCTAAAGGTAAATTTTGAAAATAATTTAAAATGCAATGTTTGGGAAATCCCTGGAAAGGATTGTGTGAACATCATCAACTGGACTTGTGTAACTGGAGATGGCTCTGAGGGGGGTAGGTGATATTGTCTCCTGGGCCAGTGTAGCACACATGGGCCACTGTGGACCAGGACATCATTATGCAACACATGGCTGTACATATATGAAGCCTTATATGTATGTACACACATATGTATATATATAAAATAGAAAATGTGGGTATACTTACACAAAGGCGTCTTATGCAGTCATAAAGAACAAAATTATGTTATTTTCAGGAAAACAGATGGAACTGGAGACCATCATGTTAAGTGAAATAAATCAGGTTCAGAAAGTCAGGGGTGTATGTTTTCTCTCATATATGAAATTGAGAGAGGAGAGAGAGAGAGAGGGATTTCATGAAAATAGAGGGGAGGTCAGTTATGTGCATGTGCAAATATATTACAATGAAACCTCCTATTGTGTTCAACTAAAATGCACTCACCCAATGCAAAAGTATGTGTATATATATATGAGGCATCATATTTACGCATATGCATCTGTGGCATTATATATATATGTGTGTGCATATATATGTATATCTATATGTTTTTTGGAAAAGGAGCTAAGATTTGCATATATTTAACGGAGTTAAGGGCATTCATGAACCCGGGCTAATTTATTTGTATTATATTCTGAAATAAAATTATTTGACAATGTATATAATACAGTTATTTGAGAATTTAGTGGTCACTTTGTTTACGTTAAGCTTAATCCTCTGCTGACTCTTGCTTTGTGCAGTGAGAAGGAGCTCCTGTCTTCGGAGAGGCTGGGAGGGTGTAATGTTCAGGCCGCCCTGGAAGTCTGACACCAGTAGCTCAAAGACACAGTGTGAAAAGGAGCTTACCACCAAGTTACACCCCAGCCCTATTTTGTTTTTTATTTGGAAACAGAGTCTTACTAAGTTCCTGAAGGCCTCACTAAGTTGTGATTGGCCTCGAAACCTCGATTCTCTTGTCTCAGCCTCCCAAGTCCTGGGATTGCAGGTGCGCACCACCATGCCTGGCTTTGGGCACTGTTGACAAAGGCCAGGCTGCCTGGGTGAACCACAGGGTGCTTGGCATGGCAGGCTCTCCAGCCCCCCAGGAGCAGTGGCACTGCCCCACCCCAAGACTGGGTAGTGGGACCCCCCTGGGGCACAGCATCAGCCCTGGGAAGACCTTCTCTTCTGTTGAGAACTGAAGTTCAGGCACCCAGCAGCCATTTTTCTCTTTCTGTTGGCCTTCTGGCACCCAGCACCAAGACGTGGGGCTCTTTAATTTTCTAAAACAGGAAAAGCTGGTAGAGTCCTAGACTACAGTAAGTAGAATCCATAAATTATGCAGTTTCAAAAATTCCAGTTTCAGAATGGGTAAACTGAGACCCAAAGAGGGGAAGGAGCCCTCACAGGGAACCGTTGCCTGATTGACAGGCTGCTTGCCCCGCCCCCACCCCGCCCCAGGAGTTTGCGTGGATCCGGCAGAACACAAATCCAAAGAGAGGCACTGTTCCATTGACTAATCAAATACACATAAAAGCTCTTTCTGAACTATAATTACGTTTGTTCGCTCCTTGGGTTGATTTATTTTTTATTTTAATTGTCAGCCCTGCTCCACCATGATGCTAATAGAAATGTTATTGCAGCCAATATGCACTAAAATGATGTCTAAAGATTATTAATGAGAGCAATAAGAAGGTGTCTTCGTAATAAGTCAGCATTAAAGGAGTAATTCATTTTACCTGATGTAATTGGATTGTAGCGTTTCAATAGCCTGGGACTTCCTCCTAATTGGGATTAGCTGCAGCTTCCTCCTTTTAGGAGGGCATTTAACTCTTCCTCTTCTACTTTGCAGTTTTTTATGAAGTAATTAAACGTGAACCTTTGGGTGTCCCTGGAAAGGAAGCCAGGCCTGAGCCGATGCTGGGAGGAGGGGAGCCAGGCTGAGAAGCGCCCCCCCTTTTCTCCTACTCCTTTCCTTCTGCCTCCTTTTCTTCTTCTCTTCCACCTCTTCCTCCAGCTCCTCCTCCTCTTTCTTCTTCTCCCCTCCCCTTTCCTCCTCTCCGCTCCTCTTCCTCCAGCTCCTCTCCTCTGGTCCAAGGCCTCTCCCTTTCATCCAGAGCGTGAGGCTAGACTCTTGCTGAGAGAGACAAGATTTAGACAACAGTCACCTGGAAATCGTCACCTCCTGGGGAAGAAGTGACTTCTCTCCAGGCCCGGATTCAGGCCCAGCCCTCCGCACACACTATTTTATTTCATTGTCCCAATTTGGATCTAACAGCTACACCGTGCTTGTATGCCTGACAAGGAAAGCAGGACTCGGGATCAGATCAGGACACCCCTTGCTCTGCTCTGCCACCCTGCTCAGGAAGCCCAGGAAACCAGGGCAGATTTCCCCCAGCCATGGGACTCATGGGTGGGAAAAGATTCTGTTGTGGAACCCAAGAATTTTTATTGAATAGTTGAGTACTGGCTTTATTCTGAGCTCAGAAAATTAAAAAAAAAAATAAGAACTAGCACATCAAGACTTTCGATGCAGGTTTATTTGAGAATGTGAGTCACTGTGAGGAGAGTGTTGTGCAGATTTCACGATAACACACGGGCAAGCGAGGTCCCCGGAGCCTGTGGGAGGCGGCAACACTGGCCTTTTGCACTGGCTTCATCCTTATTCTCGCTTGTAGCTGCATAAACCAACTTTGCCTATTTTAGAGAAATTACCAGATAGATATTCCTGGCTAGTGCCCTCTACACCTCTGCATGAGCGCCAAGGTCAGGACAAGCTCCCCGGGTACCCAGAGGATCTCTGCAGTGATCCCACAGCAGAGTAGCAAAGCCAGGGGAAGAACTTATCATCATCACTGCCGCCGCCACCTCCTCCTCCTCCTCCTCCTCCTCCTCCTCCTCCTCTTCCTCCTCCTCCTCTCCCTCCATCATTTCGTCACACCAACAGGTGTTGAGCTGTTACCACATGCCAGGCACTGAGTGCTCGACGTGTGTTATTTCAGATAACCTTTATAAGCTTTACAATGATGTTCTGAGATGATTATCTCTATCTCGTTTTCACAAAGGCTCAGAGAGGACATAAGTTGCCCATGCACACACAGCATTGCCAGGCAGCCTGGCGGTTGCCTGAAGCTGGATAGCTCAGAGCTGTACTAGCAGGCAGCAGCCAGAGTGTGGAGAAAGCATGCTACAGCCCTAGCATGGGGCTGCCATGTCTAGTAGCAAGGGCTTTATAGCCTGTGGCCTCTGCTGACTTAGAGCAGAATGTGGCTTCCACTGTCTGGTGGATCACCTCTATGCCCTTGTAGGGACAATTAGCTCCTGTGATATTGTGATTCATAACACACACACACACACACACACACACACACACACACACACACACCTTCATCCTGATCCCTGGTTCTACACCTAAAATCCTTGGCACCTCTGGAGAGATAAGAATGTCTTTTGAATGCTAAGGAGCTGGCTGGTGGCTGGGCCTCTGGGTAGCTTCTGTTGGGGCCTGATCACCTGAAAGGCCTGGGAGTTTCAGCCCTGCCCTACCCCAACCCTAGGAGGGGAAAGCGGCTGAAGGTTGAGGAGATCAGCAATGGCTGGTGATTTAATCAGTCATGCCCACCTAATGAAGCACAATAGAACCCCAGAAGGGCTGGATTCTGAGACAGCTTCCGGATAACCGAGCCCCCCCAAATTCTCACGGAATGGCCCTCATGGGGTGTGTGTGTGGCAGTTCTGTGGTCTGTCCCTTGTGCCTGTCTGTCCTGGAGCATCTTTTCTATCTGGCTGTTCATTGTACACTTTACAAAGTCTTTTTATACAGATGGATAAGCCCAAGTGAGATGTTGCCCTGAGTTCTGTGAGCCTCTCTAGCACATTAGTGGAACCCGAGAAGGGGATCATGTGGCCCCCAGTTTACAGTGGGTTGGAAGTGTAGGTCACAACCTGGGACTTGCCTTTGGTACTTGAGGTAGGGGCTGGTTTTTTGGGACTAACACCTTACCCTATGAGGCTCAACTCTGTCTCTAGGTAGATAGTGTCAGAATTAATATATGGGGTACCTAGCTAGTGTCCAATAAAAAAAAACTGATTGGGTGGGGTGATGGGAAGCCTCCCACATGCCTGGCGTCAGAAGGGTCCTGGTGAGTGACTCTGTGATAGTAGCAAAAATGTTTTCCTGTCTCAAATAGCATCTTACCTAAAGACTGGGTTAGAAGCATCCATTTGGCTGGCCCAGATCTTCAAGGTACACCCCAGTTCCAAGGGCAGCTTCAAAAGTGGTCTCCAGCCATCTTATTTTCTGAGGTGGGAGAGTCCTGCCAAACTAGGATACACGTGGTAAAGATTCCTAAGCACAGCTTTTCTCAAACGTTTTGGTCTTGGAAGGACTATTTTTTTCTTTTTTGCTGCATAACAACTCTTTAAAATGATCATTATAAAGTAAACTAGGTAGGCTGTATTTGTTGATGCTTACCATGTTAGAAATTAAAAATAAAAATAAGTATTTACTAATGCATTTAAAGTAACAATAGTGAACCCACTGCCACTGCCATAGCTGAGCAGGCTTAGTGAGCCATGCCCTTGCTTTACAGGTTCACATCTTTTCACTGTTTGGCTTAGCAGGTGGCTGCTGGGACCTTGTTTCCTCCTGCAACATCGCGGTGCCTTTGGGAAGCTGTTCTGTACACTCATAAGAGAATGATAGCGCAAAAGGCAGAAGGTCTTTGAATAAGTAGTGGATGCAGACAGCAGGTAAATTTCAGGACCCAGGGGTTCCCTGACCTCACTTTGAGAATGGTCACCCTAACACATAGCACAAGTCAGTGGTCAGACAAAAATCAATACCTAAAACATGTCCCCTGTATCCAAGACTTCCCATGCCTGAGGCCTCCCTCCTCTCTGGTCTGCTCGTGCAGGGCCTCCATCTCCCCTGGTCCATGGCCCCACACCCAGAGGAGCCATCTGCAGCAAGCACTACACCCACAGGAGGCACCCTGAGCTCCGGGTATCCCACGGATGCTGAGAGGAGCCCACCCTTCACTCCTGGCCTCTCACGGTGTCCTAGGCACAGAAGCCAGCCCTGGGGACAGAAGAATGGTTAGGACATGGCTGTCCCCACTAGCCAAACAGCTGATCTCACCTCCCCCAATTAGGTACTTTCTTTGAAGTAAGGGGTACTTGGGGTGCCCAGGAAGGAGCAGCTTTTTTCCAGGTAGGGGTGTAGGCTCCCTCTCAGGAGTCTTCCAAAGGCCCCTTTAACTGGTTGACTTCCATTCTTCCCTTGGCCCTCGGGGCAGCTCGAGTGCCACCCTGTGCCCAGATTCTCTTCCTCCCTCTGCGCCAGCCTGTCTAAGGGATCCCCCACCCTAGAGTTGACACCCTGCTCCCCTACCTCAGGTGGGAAGACCAAGGGATGTTCTCCACCACACCACTGAGGTCCTCAGAGAACCAAAGGTCACTTGTTCAGTTGCCCAGTCTTATTTATTTACTTGTATATTTTTGTATTTATTGGTTCTAGGGATTGAACCCAGGTATATTCTGCCTCTGAGGCAGACCCACAGTTCTATTTTATATTTTGTTCTGAAACAGGGTATTTCTAGGTTGCTGAGAGTCTCACTAAATTACTGAGGCTGGCCTTGAACACGAGATCCTCTTATCTCAGCCTCTCAAGTACTGGGATTACAGGCATGAGTCACCACATTCTTATGTGATCCTTCCCTCCCCCACTTTCTCCTCCATTTCCCTCCCTGGGACCATCTCCCTCTCAGCTGTCCAGCATTGAGCTGTCTTGGGATGCTGTGGATGCTCTGTCTAGCTCCTTGAGTCCACCAGCACAGGATTTACTTGGTTCAGCATGGCACATTTGTGTGAGCACTGTTGTCTGTCCCTGTTGAGACCCTTAGAGTCCCGCTAGACTTGTTGAGACCCTTAGAGTCCCGCTAGACTTGTTGAGACCCTTAGAGTCCCGCTAGACTCTAAGGGTCTCAACAAGGAAACCATGACTCTTTTTTTTTTTTTTGTCCATTAATAAATCATTAGTACTTAACGCAGCTCTTGGCATATGAGCTCCTTTGGAAGATTTTATTGACTGACTGACTGACTGACTGACTGACTGACTGACTGAATGGATGAGTGGACGAGTGAATGAAGGACTCTCCCATCTCAGACTCCAGCTCTCCATGAAAACCCAACACAACTGTTAACAGAAACACTGGAGGAGTTTTTGCTGACTGAATAGTGAATGCCTGAATGAATGAGTGAAATCTTCACTGGAGGCTTCGGCTCTCTAGGCAATCCAGCACCACTGTCGACAGAAACACTGGAAAGAACCAGACAGTCAACATTTCATACTTCCGTACTCAGCACTGAAGCAACAATGACTCTATACCGCTGTGTTCCAATAAAACTTTACTTATAAAAACAGCGGGCTGGATTTGGCCTACAGGCCACAGTTTGCTGGCCCAGGACCCAGGTGTTAACTACCTTGTGCGTGGTGTTCTTTAGACATTACATTGGGTCCTCAGGGAGGGCACGTCTTGCATCCACACCTCCTCCTCCCGAGTATCCCCTGCCTTTGCCCTCCCTGTGTCCCGGAGCCCTGCATAGGTGAGAGCGTTACAGATACATGGTGCTCCACTGCACCCTGCTTCCCAGCTACCCTCTTATAACCCCAACTGCCGCACACACGGCCTGTTTGCTCCACCAGCCAATGCAGGGTGCTGCTCCTGCAGTAGAACTCACACCCTCAGCCACACCCTCCTCTGGGCCCAGGGAGGCTGAGCCCAGGTACGGGCCTCTCTCCTTGGCTTACCAGAGCAGCCTTCTTGGGTGCCACGTAGTCTACTCGATGCCCCTGTGTCTGTGTCCTAATCTTTTATAAATTAATTAATTAATTTGTGGTACCCAGGTGCATTCTACCTTCAAGTTATATCCCTAGCCCTATTTTATTTTTTTATTTTGAAATAGGGTCTCGCTAGGTTGTGGAAGATCCCATTAAGTTGCAGAGGATGACTGGGAACCTGAGATCTTCTTGTCTCAGTCTCTCAAGTACTGAGATTATAAGCCTATGTCACCACGCCTGGCATATACATATATATATATATATATATATATATATATATATATATATATATACATATATATATATATTTTTTTTTAAATAAGGACATTGGTTCTTCTGGATTAGAGCCCACCCATACAACTTCATTTGAACTTAAATACCTCTTTAAAGACCCCAACATAGTCACATCTTAAAGTATAAAGGCTAATACTTCAATATATGAATCATGTAGCGACACAGTACAGACCAAAACAAGGTCCGTGGCCAAGTTTCATGTCCCCACTGGAAACTCTGGGTTCCCACAGTACCCAGTGGGAGGCAGGGGATTCAGCCTGCTAACTTGGCCTCTCTTCACCTACTGTTTCACACCACAATTTTAATTCTGCTGTGTGTGTGTGTGTGTGTGTGTGTGTGTGTGTGTGTGTGTGTGTTACTGGGGACTGAACCCAGGGACATTTTACCTCTGACCTAGATCCCCAAGCCCTTTTAATTTTTATTTGTAAGCAGGATCTTGCTAGGTTGCTGAGTCACACGAGGCTGGTCTTGAACCTGCAATCTTCTTGTCTCAGCCTACCTTTACCCTCATTGGAACAGGGCCACCCTTGTCTAGTGATCTCTAGTTTCCAGATGGGAATTGCAACACCAGCCCTCCCAATTTCACCCTTTCCCTCCACCCAGCATCCTCACCTCTGGGACTCTGGTCCAGAGGAAGAAATCCACACATCCCTTACTGCCTTCTATTTCAGAATAACCTAATGGGGAAGCAACGTTCGGAAGTAGTGGGCCTGGCTTCAAATACGGTAAGACCCTCAACCTTCTATTACGTTGGTTTTTTTCACCTGCAAAATGAAATAACAGATGTACTGCCCCAAAGTTTTCTGTAAGGACTAAATTAATATACATCAGGTATGTAGAATTATAATCCACATTAGCTAATACAATAGCACATTCACATACATTTAATTAATATATAAAGCATCTGGCATTTTCAGCCCTCAACACATGGGACCATTAGAATCCTTACATCTGCTTTTCTTCTCCCACTCACTTCCCCTGATTGGGGGGGGGGGATCTACGCTTTTTTCTCTTCCTGTATGTCAAGGTCCCTTCTTCCTCAAAGTGTCCCTTTCTAAGGGACAATCACCTTCGCCACTCCCTTGTGGCCACCATGACAGGATAACTCAAGATGAGTTTGTTTGGGGAAAGATAGCAGATACACAACAGGTTGATTTGATATTTTTAAACCATCCTCAGTTGATTGTGTCAGGCTTCTAGACAGTCATGGGGAGACACAGACTTTTAACAAAAGGACATGGCTTCTGCCTTCCCAGAGTTCACCTCTCAGGGCTGGACACACATCAAAGAGGCCGTGTGCAAGTCTCAACTCCGACCTTTGCTACATATGCATCCTGAGCACTTGCTGTTCCTGTCTGAGCCTCGGTTCCCTTACGTGGATACTGGAATGATAACGGAAACTACAATGAGGGCTGAAGGAGAAGAGACATAGAAAATACCTAGAAGACAGTTCATACATAAAAGAGCTATTACATAATAGTAAGTTCAGCAGTTGGTGAGAAACCTGATCACACAAATAGGTGGCCATGATGCTGGCCATGCACCAAAATGCAACCTCCAAAACTCTGGTAGAGGAACCAAGAAGCCGGGATTAGAAAATGCTGGGCTGGTTAGGGAGGGAACCAGAACAAGCCAAATGTCGAAGTTGGGCCTGGAACTGAGGCCCGTGGTCCAGTGAGATTAAACTCCAGCGAGGGCCCGGAGGAGCTGGGAAAGGATCTTGTGGTCCTCACACACAGGACGGTAGAGACAGCCTGTGTATCTCTCTGCCCTGTAGTTAGAAAGAAAACAGGAATTCGCATTTGGGGCCATCAAGACACCAGCATGATCCACTGCCAGGCCCAACCTGGGCCCTGTCCAAAAGGTGCTTGTTGGGAGAGCGGGAGAACGAGGCGGTCACAGCCCAGCCTGGGATGGTGGGATCTGAGCTTCTTCCCACTTTCATGCTTGTGGGCCTACAGTGGCCTCTCCCTGGACTCAAGCTTTTAGAGAGTGATGGGGCTCGGGGCCCATGGGGCTCTGGTAGTGTAGAGTCCTGGGCTCGCTCTCTCAAGTGGTGCTTGTCTTAGGGAGATGTACCAAGGCACCCACTGTGGTGCTTGGGCTGGAACGCCAAATCAGGAAGGGTGTTTTCCTCTCCAGAGCCCGCCACCGTGCCCCTGACTGCCACAGCTGTGATGCCGAGCCTCAGATTGTCCCACTATTGATCCCCGCCCCCCCCATAATAAACTGTAACAACAACTCCATTACTCTGCGCCCGCCCATTGGCTAAGGATAATATAAAATTAGCCAGCATGCGTGGGGCCTCTCAAGATCGATTTCCCTACTCAGATTACTTGTTACGAAAGAATAGAGCTGTCTCCCCCGTAATTGAACAAGTTAACTCCTTGTCTCATAAAATGTAAACCCGCATTGATTAGCTGTTGTGTACACCAGGAGGGGAAGCACCGGGCTGTGGAACATTCTCCCCACCCCCCCGCCCCGGCTTCACTGCCCCCCACTCTCCCCCAGCTCTATAGGTTGGGACCACAGACCCTGGGGCAGATCCTTGGTCTGTACAGTTTTGAGGAGTTTGGTCTCTGAAGCCTGTTTTAATGCCCTCAGCACCCAGAGATTTTGTACCAGCCAGGACACTGGGAGTTTTGAATTCACAGAGACTTGGGTCCGAATCTCGGTTCTGCTAGATGGTAGCCATGGGACCTTGGGGGTCAGTACCCAGTTCCTTTTAGCTAAAATAATAGTGAATTAATCATGTTCACAATATTATTTAGTACTAGAGATATTTAGAATGCTATATAATCTCTATGACGATAGTAAAGATAACCACCTTAGAGGTATCGAGAGAATCCCATGAACCAATCCAGTGAGCTGATCCAGTATAGGGCCAGGCGCGCAGGGTATGGACACCCACAAATGGTTGTGGCTGGGATTGTTTTAGTGCTTGTCAGTAATAGAAGCCTATGGAGGTAACTTAGAGAGTTTAGACAGTAATTTTCAGTGAGAAAGTGTGAGTAGCGTTTGAGGAGAGGGGGGCAGAAAGCCTAGTCTTAAACCCCGCTGATCATTTCTCATGTGTGGTCAGAAGCCGCAGGCGTCGTGATGGGTATGTTATTAAACTGGAGAGGTGGGAAAGGAGGAGGCGCATCTCGTGGACCACATCAGCTCCTTGGCCCCACCTGGCTACTCCATCACCTCCACCTGTGCCAGCCCCAGCATCCCTTATAGCAAGACCACCTGCCACCAGGCCGGGGCTCATGCTCCCTGGCTGGGGACCAATTCCCCTGGCCTGTGCATCGCTCAGTCATGGGCAGTTTGCATCCAGGGAAGGCTGGGTGCAAAAGCGATTATTTCTCTTGACTTTAGCCAGGATGTTCGAGGGGAGGAGAGAATACAAGACAGGAGAGAAAAGAAACCAAATGCCACTGGGGACTGAAGTCTGGACTCATAATTCATGGCTATGGAAAACAGTAGGCACAGATGATGGCAGAGGCAGACAGAATTTGTCTGTGCACAGGTGTGAGGGTGTGTGGCCCATTCAGCAACTACAAAGAACAGTTCCTCACCCAGGAATTACTTCATCTGTCATGTAATTTGGGAATTTTTGTTATGATAACAACATCAACAACAATAATAATAATGATATTGATGCTTCCCATGGAGGATTGCCAAGTGCCAGGCCCTGTCCTCAGCTGTCAATCATCATTCTCTTAGGGAAACCTGCTAGGAGCCCTCTACCAAGGTGACAGTATGAACAGGTGGCACTTCTTGGAGACCTACTCTGTGCATGTGTTAGGAGAGGTGCTTTGAGGTCACCCATTGGCCCTCTCCAACGGTACATATCTGCCCAGAGGAGGAAATCCCAGATCCCTGAGCAAGGCCCACAGCCTTCTTCATATTCCAGAAGTGGCAGAACACAACCAAACTCTTTCTCCTCTAAGGTTCTTGTACCATCAGCTCCTTCTGCAAAGTAACCTCCCATAAGGCCGGCTTACCTTTTGTATCCAGGATTCACACAGAATGCTACCTCTTCCCCAAAGCCCTGCCACCAAAGTAGCCATCCCTTTTACGATCTGCACAGCTGAATCTTGTTGTTTATGATGATACTGGCTACCCTTCTCTCCAGGATGGAGCTTCCTGAGGGCAGTGACTCTGTGGTCAATGCTGAAGCTTCCCGGGCTTTGGTATAAGGGAGAGTGTGCTGGACTCTGAGCCCGGGCTCAGAGGAACTTCAGGGAACCGGTGATCACGCCTGCCGAATGGAGAACGAGGGCAGTGTCTTCTCAGAAAACCCATCATGATCAGCCAAATGGTGAAATGGGACAGCTTGCCCCGTCACTTAGCTGTTCTATCAGAACTCACACAACAGTGATGCTCAGCAGATGTCCCGAGTCAAATCTGGTCTAGGAGGCAGTGTGAGGCTCTTGGTTTAGAAGCCCTTTACCATCTTGTTTCCCCACCGGCCCCATTTTACAGAGCCCTCGCCCCAGTGGATCAGGCTCCCTCTGCCTCGCTCAGCCCTCGCCCCAGTCACTGTACCCTTCCTGGTATGGATTATGCTTCTGAAGTATTAGAAGGGGAAGAGGAAGGAAGAAAGGAAAACAGGGAAGACAGAAGGAAAAGCAGAGGGGTGAGTGAAGGAAGGACAGGAGGGAAGATGGGAGAGGAGGAAGAAGAAAAGAAGAAGGGAGGGAGGGAGAGATGAGAGAAGTGAGGTTGGGCTACATGGTTCTCATGGTTTTCTAGGAGTTTAAAGAACCACGTTTGCTCATTTTGCCGCAGCCTCTGTATTACCCTTATTCTTGATTTTTCTATGGGATAAATTTCTTTTTTTTAAGTATATGGTCATATATGCTTTTGGTAGAAAGAGTTCAAAATTAAAGACAAGTCAAAAGAAAATCATCTTTAGAGTCACACTTTCACTATTCTGATGAGCACTGTTTTCTTATTTATTTTGCATATTGTTTCAGACCATTTTCCATTTAGATGAGATACACGTAAACACACAACCATCCATATGGGATTATTACTCATTCTATTTTGTGATATATTCTTGATTTATACTTTGGCTACTCCTCCATGTCGATGAATATATATTCTAAGTAATCTTTTATAAAAACACACACCCGTGTTTTTCAAAGTACAGGCTGAGACCCACTCGTGGGTTAGAAAATGAATTAAGTGGGTTAAAGTCAATATTTAAAAATAAATAAATCAGAAAAGAATAGCACTGCAAGAATAGAAAACTATTAGAATGCAATATATTAGTGAAGATATATTTCCTATGTGAATTTAAGTTAAAAACAAGTTTTAAGACTTCTGATATGCTCTCAGTAAGACCAGAATCGATTTATCCCGTTGCTTAAGCTTACACATGTCTATTATTTGTACATTGAGTTTTGCAGTTTTTCTAATTATTTTCTTAGGATTTCTAATGGAATTAGACTGGGTCATAAAGGTGCACCAATTTTCAATGTACTTTGCACAAAGAATTAGTCAATGTATATTCTGATTAGTTGTGTATTTGAATGTCTAGTTACCTATGCTTTGATTACTACTGGCTTGTATTACCACTGGGCATTATTATCATTTAATAGTGCCAATCTGGTAGTTTTAATATATTATTAAGAAATTATTAGCAGGGTGTGGTGGCGCATGCTTGCAATCCCAGCATTTGGGAGGCTGAGATAGGAGAATCCGAGTTCGCTGACAGCCTCAGTTACTTAGTGAGGCCCTTTGCAACTCAGTGAGACCCTGTTTCAAAATAAAGAATAAAAAATAGGGCTGGGAGTATAGCATGGAGGTAGAATGCCCCTGGGTTCCATCCTCAGTAACACACACACACACACACACACACACACACACACACACACACATCAGTAGCATGTGATATGACTACCTACACTCCAGGATCTGTGTAAAGTGCTTTGCCAGCTCATTGTCTTCACTGATTTTTACATGCACCTTCTGAAATAAATGCTTCTGTTTTTTTTTTCAGTATGTAGATGAGGAAGCTAAGACTCGAAAAAAGAAGACCTGAATTTCAGCAAATTGAAATTTGCATTTATGACTAACTGCAAAGGCATATATATTAGTCAGCTTTCCATTACTGTACCAAATACCCCAAATGATCAACTTATAAAAGAAAGGTTTATTTAGACTCACAGTGTCAGAGGTTTGTGTCTATACTTGCTTCGCCCTGTTGCTTTTGGGTTTATGGTAATGCAGCACACCATGGCAGATAGTACATGGCAGAGCAAAGCTGCTCAATTCATGTCCAGGATGGGAATGAGAGAAAGAGGAAGAGACCAGGGTCCCACGACTTTCATTACAAGCAAGCTCCCAGTGATCTAAGACCTCCCACTAGGCCCCACCTCTCAAAGCCTTCACCAACTCCTAATAGCACCACGCAGGGGACCAAGCCTTTAACACATGAGCCTTTGGGGGTCCTGTAATATCTAAACTACATCACCATACATGCTCTTTCCCATTGTTCTCAATAGACTCTCAATGTCATGATCCATTACATGGCAGATTCCTAGTGAAATGGAAGATCTTTCATACATTTACCAAATAGTGCTAATTAACATTTTAAAATGTACTTGAGTGATTCTTCAAAGTCTTTACATTGATTCCCCTGAGATTCAGGGTGTAGAGTTTGGCCCCAGGGTTGAAAAAGTACTTCTTAAACTGGGTTATGCATTCACCAGGGATGTTCCTAAGGGATATATAAAAACCACAGGATAAACAAGTAATAACTTTTTGAAGACTTAATTTATGCCAAAAATTTGAGGGGAAATATTTTCACATTAAAACAACCACTGATACACTACAGAGAACAAAATATTTAAAATTCAAACACCAAACTTCAAATAGATTTTATCTTGCCACAGGCAATTGCATCAATCAGTAAAGGCTAGGTTATGCTGTAGTAACAAACAATTCCTATACCTTAGTGGCTTAAAATGACAAATTTATTTTTCCTTAAGACAACATGTCTATTTCCAGTCATTTTTCTCATGTAACAGGATTGCAGAGGTAGGAGTTGGTGGGATGTCCCACAGTGACAAGATTCTAAGGCCCTTCTATTTTCATGCCTCCTATCATGAATCTACCACAAAGTTTGGCTTGAGATGGCTGACCAACCCTCAGCCATTACATTTACATTATAGCTGTCAGAAAAACATATCAGTTTTGAACAGTTTTAACAGCCTTATTGAGATATGGCTCCTATACCATGCATCTCATGCATTTAAAACATACAGTACAATGGTTTTTTAATGTAGTACAGGTCTGAGCCAACATCACCACTGTCAAGTTAGAACATTTTTGCCACTTCAGAAAGACCTCTCATTTGTATTGGCGATCACTTCCCTACACACCAGCTTCTCTCCAGCTCTAGGCAGTCATTAATCTGCATTCTTTTTCTATTGTTTTCTCTGTTCTGAACATTTCCCATGATAGAATTCTATAATGTGTTTCTTTTTTGTGACTGGCTTTTTCACTTAGCATGTTTTCAAGGTCCATGCATGTTGTAGCATGTGTCAAAACTCCATTTCTTATTATGGCTGAATGATATCGCATCATGTACATAGAGCACGTTTTATGTATTCGCTTATTAGTTGATAGACATTTGGGGTTGCCCCATCTTTTAACGATTATGAAAAATGTGTCTGTACACATTTTTGTACAAATTTCTTTGTGGACATATGTTTTGAATTCATTTGTATATATATACCTGTGAATTGAATTGCTAGGTCATATGATAACTCTATGTTTAACCATTTGAGGAACTGTTTTAAAAAGCCATCACACCATTTTACATTCCTACCTACCAGCAGTGGATGAAGGCTCCAATTTCCCTGCCTTCTCACCAATTTTGTGTGACTTTGGTTTTAGTCCTCCTAATGAATGGGAAATGGTATCTCATTGTGGTGTTGATTTGAATTTCCTTGGTGATTAATGGTGACCAGAACCTTTTCGTGTATTATTGGTCATGTATATGTCTTCTTTGAAGAAATGGATATTCAACTCCTTTCCCCCATTCTTCCTTCTTTCTTTCTTTCTTTCTTTCTTTCTTTCTTTCTTTCTTTCTTTCTTTCTTCCTTTCTTCCTTTCTTTCTTTCTTTATTTATTTTTGGTGGTACTGGGGGTGAAACTCAGAGGCTTTCTACCTCCGGGCTATACTCCCAGACCCATTTTATATTTTATTTGGGAACAGGGTCTCAATAAGTTGCTGAGAGCCTCACTAAGTAGCTGAGGCTGGCTTCGAACCCGCGTGATCCTCCTGTCTCAGCCTCCCAAGCGCGGGGATTACACGCGTGCGCCACAACGCCCGGCTCCCCCATTCTTTTTTAATTTTTCTTATATAAGAGTACTTTACATATTCCAGAATACAAGTGCTTGTTTTTTTTAGCACTTGCAACTCTTCTCCTATTCTGCAGATTTTTTTTTGTTTTCTTGATGATGTCCTTGAAACACAAAGGTTTATAATTTTGAAGTCAATTTTTATCTATTTCATTTATTTTGTGTTCATACTTTTGGTATCATATTTAAGAATCCTTTGCCCCACCCCAGGTCATTGAAAATCTAAGAATTTCATAGTTTAGTTCTTATATTTGAGTCTTTAACTCATTTAGAGGGTTTTTTTTTTTGTGTGCAGGAGATTGAACTCAGGGGTATTCTATTTCTGAGCTACGCCCTCAGCTCCAATTTTAATTCTTTATATGAAACAGGGTCTCACTAAGTTGTGGAAGGCCTCACTAAGTAGCTGAGGCTGGCTGTGAACCTACATTCCTCCTTTCTCAGCCTCCCAAATTCTGAGATTACAAGCATGTGCCACCATGCCCAACAAGTTAATTTTTGTACGTGGTGTGAAATAAAGGTCTAACTTTGCTCTTTTGTACATAGTGATCCAGTTTTCCCATTTTTTGAAAATATTTCCTCATTGATCTTGGCAGCCTCATTGAAAATCAGCAATATTATAGGATATAAGATCAATATGCAAAAGTTAGTTATACTGAATACATTTTTAATGAGCAGTCCATAATAAAATTGAAAAAATAATCTCATTTTAATAGCAAAGTAAGTGAAAAACTTTTTCTATACAACATATTGTTGAAAGAAATTGAATAAAATCTAAAGGAGAAAAATAGTTTATGTTCATGGATTGCAAGACATTAACATGTCACATGTCTATGCTCCCCAAACTGATTGACAAATTACTGTAGTCCTTATCAGAATCCTAGCTGACTTCTTTATGATAACTGATAAGTTTATTTTAAAAATTCATATGGTATTTGAAGGGACCTCAACTAGCCAAAACAATCTTAAAAAAAGAGCACTGCAGGAGGATTTATGCTTCTAGGATTCAAAACTTATTACAGAGCAATGATGATCAAGATTGTGTGGTCTCAGGTCAAGGTAGATGGTATCATGGGATAAAATTTAGAGTCCCAAAATAAGTGTACTTATTTTAGATCTCAAATTCAAGAAATAAACTGCATTAGTTAGCTCTACATTACTACAACATAATACCGAAGGCATCTAAGTTTGTAAAAAAAAAAAAAAAGGGTTTACTTGGCTCACAGTTTTGGAGATTTGAGAACCTGGCGCCTGTGTCAGCTCAGGTCTGGTGAAGGCCTCATGGGGAATGATGGGATGATGGGTGGCAGGGGTCCAGGAGCAGAGAGCCAGGATGGGCAAGGCCAGGTTGCTCCAATTATCACAGTCCTCCTGCAGGGTCTCAAGGGGTCACACATGAGCTACCTCATGTCCCCGTTGACCTAAGGACCTCACACCAGGCCCTACCTCCCAACAGTGCCACACAGGGGGCCACACCCTTACTCACAAAGGTAGACACTTTCACCACTCCTGTACATTGTATAAATTGAATGTCAGAAATTTCTTTTACTCCATGGATTGGCACAGTTACTTAATTCAGTCCTGTGTTACAATGGTTATAGGTCTATAAGTCTTTCCAGGTTTTGTTTAAAATGTATGCATGTGTGCATGTGTGCATGTGTGTGTGTGTGTGTGTGTGTGTGTGTGTGTGTGTGTGACTAGTGATCGAACCCAGAGGCGTTCTACCTCCAAGCTACACCTCCATCTTCTCCTCTCTCTCTCTCTCTCTCTTTCTCTTTCTCTCTCTCTCTCTCTCTCTCTCTCTCTCTCTCTCTCTCTCTAACAGGGTCTTCCTAAGTTGCCGAGGCTGGTCTTGAATCTGTGATCCTCCTGACTCAGCCTCCCAATTACTGGGCATACAGGTGTGCATCGCCGTGCCCAGCCACCTTACAAGGTGTTTGAGGGGAGGAGTGGAAGTCACGATGCAGTAGATAGCATGTCTCTCAGCCAATTTTGCTTTGTTTGTGCTTTCAGCACATTTTAAGGAGTCATGTTTTCCCAGTTTCTGTTTAATTGGATTTACAGATTATTTTATCTTGTTTTAATTAGATCAGGCCTTACAAAAAAGGACAAGTAGCTGAAAATGAGTTCCCCAAAGAAACTGGGTCATCTATAAGCAACTGAAATTTATTGTTCAAGAGTTCTGGAGCTTGGAAAGTCCAGGATGAAGAGGCTAGCAGATTTGGTGACTTCAATTTGTCCTCACACTGCAGAGAAGGTGACGGACTCCCTCGGGTCTCTGCTGTAAGGACACGAATGCTATTCAGGGGGTGGATCCCTAACTACTTGCCAAAGGCCCCAAGGACACTTAATGCTCTCACATGGGGCATTACATTCACACCTGTGCATTTGCCGGGGACACCAACGTCATAGCAGCAGTAAACAAAGCATCCTTGTTGCTTTCACAAAGCTGACGTTCTCATGGGAAAGGGCTGACAAAATAAAGGAAACGCATTCAGATTACAACATGCACTATAGATTTGTGCACACATAGACTAAAGTGTGTGCCTCTGTGTATGCAGTCAAGCTTTTTTTTGTGGCGGATGACTAAAACAATTTGGTAGTCAGGTGTGGTGACACACACCTGGTACCCCGGTACTTGGTAGGCTAAGATAGAAGGATCACAGGTTTGAGACCAGCCTCAGCAACTTAGTGAGACTCTGTTTCTAAATAAATAAAATAGGGCTGAGTGTAGCTTTGAGATAGAATTCCCCTGTGTTCAATCCCCAGTAACACACACACACACACACACACACACACACACACACACAAAAGAAAAACTATTTGGTGACCACAGGCCTAGACATTCGATCATTTGATGATGCTCCTTTGTCATGAACAGCACTTTGAAGGAAAGATCTGAGAGACACTAACATTGGACCTACTTCAGAATAATGATGACTTTTCACTTACCTTCCTCCCCTGCCCTGATACGCCCCTCTGCTTTTCCTCTATCTAGAGGACAGTCGAGTTCCCAGAACCAGTATTTTGATAATTTTGGTGTGTTAGTCATCTATCACTGCAGCACAAACTGCAACCTCAAGAAACATATTTTCTTCCCATTTCAGTGGGTTCAAAATCCAGCGCAGCTCAGCTGGGTCTGTGGCTCCAATATCTGTCATGGGGCTGTGGTCAAGATGAGGCTGGGGTCTCAACCAAGGGCTTGATTGGGGAGGGATCCACACCCAAGCTCATGTGACTATTGGTAGCATTCAGTTTCTCGAAGGCTGTGTCTTAGTCTACCTTCTGTTGCTATAACTGAGTACTTGAGACCAGGTAACTTGTAAAGAAAAGAGACTCATTTGGATCCTGGTTCTGAAGGTCAGAAAGTCCGTGAGCTGAGCATGGTACGGCATCTGTTTGGCTGCTGGCGAGGGATTTCTTACTGCATGGTTATGTGGCCTTGCTGAGTACACCTGGTAAGACAGGGAAAGCATGCTAACTTGGATCACCCTCCACCTCTTCCTCTTCCTCCTCCTCCTCCTCCTCCTCATCACCATCATCATCCTCACCCTCGTTTTTCTTTGCCACTAATGCCACCATGAAGGCCCACCTTTTGCCTTATCTAATCCTAGTTTAGACGAGGCATAATCTTAAAGGCTACTTAGTATCATCAGCATATGAGTTTGGCTAATAGGTTCTAACATATGACTTTGGGGGACACATTCAAGCTGGAGGACTGCACACCTGTCTCTAGGCAACTGTTGGCTAGACATCTGTAGTTTTTTTTTTTTGCCACACGGGTCTCTTCAACATGGCAGCTGGCTCCAGTGCACAAGCTGAGAAGGCAAGAGGCAGTCAGCTGCTGAGACTGACCCCATGGTGTTCTGTAACCTGAGCACAGAACTGGCATCCACCAGCTTCGCCAAAGTCTATGAGCTAAAGGCAAACGTTCCTCTCACACTGGGGAGGGAGGTCACAGAAAGGTGAGTACCTGCAGTGGGGACCCCTGGAGGCCAGTTTGGGGGCTGCTTGCTGGAGCATCTCCAGGGTGACCCACATCCCTCCTGGCTCCTGATCTCTGTGGGCCTCAGTGCTCTGAGAATAAGCTGTCTGCATGGTTCAAAGAAGAGAGGGTGGGTTAGCCCAGTGCTGTGCTTCCTTGCTCTGAACCTCCCTGCATGCTGGTCTCTCCCAGGGCCCTCCTCTTTCTTGTGTATGCTCTGCACTCTCCTCTTGTTGCCCTGGCCTCTGGTCTGCCTTCAGCTTGGAATGAGACCATACTCTCATTGAGTCTGTCAAGAGCCCCCACCTCACTCACCCTTCAGAGCCCAGGCCTCAGGCCTCTCCCCCAGGACTGTGCTTGTTGGCGGTGTCAGAATCAGACTCTCCTCTACACTTTTACAGTGTGCTGACCACACCCCTCAGTCAACAGTCCATCTCCTTTTATAATGTGTGTTTATATTAGTTACATCCTTTCTGATACAGCAATCCTAGATTAGCTGATGCAAAAAGAAGGTACTTGATTAGATCATAAAATGGAAGACCAAGGGGTAGATGGATTTTAGGCATAAATGGATCGAGAACTCAAACAGAGGCATGGAGACTTGGTCTTCCTCCATCTTTCAGCTCCATTCTCCTCCTTGGAGTCCTTCTCAGGCTCCAATGGGGCATCAATATTCTTCATAAGATTCCACAAACAAGCCAACCAAGCCAACTCCATCAAAAAGAGGAAGTGTCTTTGTCCTTACAGAAGACCTTAGATTGTGATTCATGGCTGTGATCAGATCATGTGTCCTGACTTGGTCACACTAAACAAATGCAACGGACTGAGTGGAGGTGAGGCCTGTTTCCCAAAGGAAACTCAGGGCACCGTTACCAGGAAAATGGAAATGGATGCTCAGCGGCGCCACAGCCCACACCATCCACGTCTGTTTCCCCAGTGGAACGTGGCTCCTGGAGGGCAGCATATGCCCTTCTTTTTGTATTTTCAGCACCTGGCCTGAGCCTAGAGCACAGTAGGTGTGCAACACATGTTTGTGGAACAAATAGATGAGTGAAAGACAGAATGGAATAGAATTAAGACTCAACAAACAAACATTTACTGCAAAGGGCTAGAAAATAAATACTTTTTGGGTTTTAGAGTCCACTTCTAAAGCAGGAAATGGCAACAGACAATGCCAACCAGGGAGTGTGGCTGTGTTCTAAATAAAACTTTATTAATGCACACTGACATTTAAAGTGCCTACACTTTTCACGGGTCATAAAGAAGTCACGCCATGGAGCAGCACAAAAGCCAGGTCTGCACCTATCTGGCCCGGCCCCAGCAGTGAGCAGGCCTGGCAGCTTGTGTTTGCAGGTGCCTGGACCTGCGGGTCAGTGGACTGAAAAACCACCCTGCGGGGGGGGGGGTCACAATCCTCCCTCCGTTTCACACCCTACAGAGCGACTTTGTGTGGGTTCTATTGTTGTGCCAGAAACCTGTGAAAAGGTAACATTTAATTTAGGGCCTGCATCTGGAGCATGCCGGAGCCTTCTTCATCAGGCTGTATTTAAATTTCTGTGTTCCACACCAGTGCCTCTAAAATTGTTAAACTGCGTCACCCTTGCAGCTTTATTAAACCTCTGCGCCAGCCAGGCTTGACGCGCGGGCGTGCAGCGCGCGCTGCCCCGGGTGTGGCGGATTTGCCACGCGGGATCCCGCTCCTGCAGCCCCCCTGGGAGACTGTCCCAGCCCCGGGCCTTTGTGGAGGCGCCCAGCGCCTGGCAATTGTGCTTCTAATCGACTGCTTCTAAGCAGGTGAGCATTTATCTCAGTCAGTTACCCCTTATAATTACTGTATTGAACCTAGTTGTCTATAAAATGAATGGTTTGTTCAGACACTCTACCCAAAGAGTTCATTAGGGGTTAAACAAAATGCAATCCCATTTGCAAAGAGTATAATAAATTGTTTCATCTGTGAATTTAGCTGTTCTTCCTAATGCAGACATGGGTGTTACAGTGGCTTTCCCTTGATAGGGTTATGGGTTAATGAAATGCCTTTTCTGTTGCTTATTTTCCTCTCTTCTGTGCTGAGTGATAAGTAGCTAACCAACGAAGCTTGTAATTACAATCTTACAGAAACCGGGCCGATCTGTATATAAATCTCACCATCCAATTACAAGATGTAATAATTTTGCACTCAAGCTGGTAATGAGGTCTAATACTCGTGCATGCGATAATCCCCTCTGGATGCCGGCTTGATCAGATGTTGGCTTTGTAATTAGACGGGCAGAAAATCATTATTTCATGTTCAGGAAAAAATTAGGTTGGTGGGAAGTTAATTTTCTCACCGCTCTCTGAAGCGTAGACAAGAATTTAATGATTTAATCATGATTGTTAGCTCTTTTGCAATCAATTTGTAATGATTGTGTAGCAACTCTCTTCAAGGCAAGCTGCTTTGGAGAGGAGTTTGCAAACAGCCGTCCAGGGAGGCTGGCCTTGCAGGGACACGTGACTCCAAGCCCATTAAAGCTGTCTTCATCCCCCTGCTTTGAGAGCAGCCGCCTTCCGGGCTGTGGAGGTGGCCCCGCTCCAGCAGGGTCTGGGGAGAGTGAGAGAGTGAGTGTTTGAGGCTTTCCGGGGCTCTTGTTCCATGCTCAGGGAATGGCAGATGGGCTACTTAGCAATCAAAGCCACAAGAATGATTCTGTAGGTACCTTGCCGTGCATATCTCAGCCTATAAACATAATGTGCAAAAAATAGCACATACTTTTTTAAAAAAAAGAAACTCGTTCAGTGCTAATTTGGAGATACACACTGCTTGGTTGGTAGGATGAACAGGATTGGGTAGAGTTCTCCACCCTGGATCCTGAGAGGAGCCAACTTTCAGTCCCTTGCTCAGTCCAAAGCTTTTCCTGTCTCAGCCTGCATGGCCCCAAAGCTCTCCTGGCATGTGGAGACACTAAGGGCTATAGGTCTTGGAGTCCAGCCTCCAGAAGCCGGGAGAGGGAGACAGCCAGGTCAGCTGGGGTCTCACACCAATGGAAGATGGGAACAAGATCCCGAGGAATAGCAGCCACTACAAACCCAAACTCCCTCCTTGCTTGGGGCACTGTCAGGGGAAGGTTCCTCTGCACCCCATCCCACTCACCAGTTCATTTATGATCACTACAGACTTCGACTTCGGTGTCTCCTGATCGTAGCCTTGTTTCAACTCCTGAGGGGGAGAATTAGTAAGCCTGCCTACCTGCTTGAAGGAAAGACGGAGAGAGAACAAACTATTAATATTTCAATAAATTATCCTCCCCTATGGACTCGGACTTCCTCCTGTGTGATCAAATAATGATTTATTTTCTGAGCGCCCCAAGCACATTTCCCCTACTGATACTGGATATTGTGATTATCACCTGGAGGTGTCTGGTTGTTCATCCAAGTCAATTCTAGAAGTTTTTATTAAGTCTAGATGGATGCTTAAGACTGATCAGAAGCCAGGTGTGGCAGTGCTCACTAGTAATCCCAGTACTTGGGAGGTTGAGACAGGGTTGCAGGTTCATGACCAGCCTCAGCAATTTGATTAGGCACTCTGCAATTTAGTGAAACCCTGTTTCAAAATAAAAAATTATATAGGGCTGAGGATGTAGCTCAGAGGTAGAATGTCCCTGGGTTGCATCCCCTGTACAAAAAAAAAAAAAAAATGCTGAGCCCAGAATGTTTTCTGGTGGGAGGAGGCAATGAAAGAAGTGTTCACACTTGTTACTACATATTATTGAATTTCATTGATTGTCGATGGTAAAATGCATCATTATCTTGCATATTGAAAAAGTAAAAAGCCATTGCCAAATAAAGTACATAGAATGCTCATTTATTCCTTTAGAATCTTTATTTTATACTCAACAAAAGTGCTCTTTTATACTTATGTAAACAGAAATTTTAGCATAGATCACTCTACTAAACATTTAAGAAAAATATAACATTGGCAAAGGTAGTCCTGAGGCTTTATATTCAGAGACCAGCTTTCTGGACTCAGCCATTGTCTCGTCTAATCTTTCTTTCTTCCTTTCTTTCTCTCTCTCCTTTCTTTCTTTCTTTCTTTCTTTCTTCCTTTCTTTTTTTCCTTCTTTCTTCTTTTTTTGTACTGAAAAATAAACCCAGGAGCATTCTACCCCAGCTACACTCCCAGTTCTTTTTATTTTGTGTTTTTTTTTTTTTTTTTTTTTTTTGCGGGTCTGGGGATGGAACCCAGGGGCATTTGACCTCCGAGCTACACCCCCTGCCCTATTTTTTATTATTTATTTTGAAACCAGGTCTCACTGAGTTGCAGAGGGCCTCACTAAGTAGCTGAGGCTGACCCCGAACCGCGATCCTCCAGGTCTCAGCCTCCCGAATGCTGGGATTACAAGCGTGCGCCACCACGCCCGGCCCAGTTCTTTTTATTTTGAATAAGTGTCTCTGTTGCTGGGCTAGTCTCTAACCTGTGATCCTCCTGTTTCAGTTTCCCAAGTACTAGGATCACAGGTGAGCGCCCTGCGCCCAGTGACATCTATGTTTTCCTGAATGCTGTGCAACTATCTTTCTTCTAGAAGTAATGGTGCCCTCATGCAAACCCTAATGTGCAGAAGTAGGTGGCACAAGTGTTCCTGACTGACACTGAAACCAAGTATAGCAACTTTAAAATATGTTTAAAGTGCCCCTCTCAAAATTGCTGGCGTGGGAGTAGGATCTGGTCTTGAATACAAGGACAGTTTTTGAGCCAGGCAGGTGTGGTGAAGGAGACGGATATGGCCAGGGAGAGAGAGGAAGCAAGGCCAAGGGCTCCACTCCGCTGTAGAGCCGGAGGTGAGCTCAGCCGGGGTGCGGAGGCTCAGGGCCACGCTCAGTTGAAGAAGGTACGGAAGCTTTCTAAGATCCTGGCCATCTCAGTCCCAGAGGTAACCCAGGAGGAGCCCACTGAGAAGCTGGTGCTGACAGACCTCGAGAGATGAGAGTGAGCAAAGTGAATGGTACAGAGGGTGGATAGGAAGAGAGAGGGGACCATCAAGGATGCTGGCTAAGGCTTCCATAGAGGGGGCCTGGCTACACAGAGCTCCTTCCCACTTCTGGCTGCCCGACTACTTATCCTCCTGAATGTCCTTGTGTCTCAGCTCTCTCTCTCTCTCTCTCTCTCTCTCTCTCTCTCTCTCTCCCCCCCCCCTTATACTGCCATAGTACCTAATGCCACCATGAGGGAGGAACTTGGCTTCCATTACCACACAGCCTCCTCAAGGACTCTTCACCACTGTCCCCCAACCTGCAGTGCCGACTGCTCTGTCTTTGTTTTTTGTTTTTTGTTTTTTTACTTTATTTTTTTTTATTTTATTGGTGCACTGTATTCATACATCATAGTGGGATACAAACTTTTGTAGACATACATGCACACATCGCCCAGTCAGCCCCCACCCGATCCCCACCCCATTCTCTCCCCATCCCTCCCTCCCATGCTTGGCTTAGTGGTTGACATCTAGTATTATAGCGATTTATCCAAAATTAAAAATGATAATCTCACATAACAGTTTCATTTGTCTAATACCAAGCTTTTGATGACTTAAAGATAACATTTCAATATTTCTTTTTACTTTCTTTCTTACCAGAGAATATTTTTTTTCTATTTTTTTAGGTGAAACTATCATATATTTATATATTTATTTTTCAGAAAAAAATCTATCCTAATATGGAAAATGGACTCTAGATACCCAAAACGATCTTGAAAAAGAACAAAGCTAGAAGATATATATTTTCTGATTTCAAACCATATAAAGCTACAATAATTGAAACAGTGTAGTACTATTCTAAAGGCAGATATATAAACCATTGGAGTTAAATACAAGCCTAGAGCTAAATTCTTCCCTATATTGTCAAGTTATTTTTGACAAGGTTTCCACGAACATTTGGTGGTGGAAATAATAATCTTTTAACTAAATATTGTTGAAAAATAATACTTACATGGAAAAGAATAAAGTTGGACCCTTACCTAATCCCATATACAAATATTAACTCAAAATAGATAAAAGACCTAAATATAAATCTTAAGACTATAAACTTTTAGGAGAAAATCTGGGTCATAAAACCTCACAACATTGAAATTGGCAGTGATTTCTTGGATATGATTTCAATGGCACAGGCAACAGAAGAGTATACAAACTCCCTAAAAAATAAAAAAAAATTGTATATCCAAAGACAATGTAAACAGAGTTAACAGTTACTAATAGAATGGGATAAAATATTTCCAAATGCTATATCTGAAGGTATATTAATATTCCAACTAGAAATCCTAAAAATTAGCAACAATAAAGGCAAACAATACCATTTAGAGATAGGTAAAAGACTAATATAAATAATGAATCTCCACAGATAACCAATCTTAGTTGTCTGTTGGATGGAAACTCTTGTTTCTCTGGTTCTGGTGTGTGTTACCTATTTCTTCTTTGTAGTTAATCTCTTTGAGTATTTTCTCTAGCGCTGGTTTTGAAGACATAAATTCCTTCAGTTTCTGTTTGTCATGGAAGCTTCTTATTTCTCCATCTAATTTGATAGAAAGTTTTGCTGGGTAGGAAATTTTTGGCTGGAAGTTGTTTTCTTTCAGAGTTTGGAATATGTTACTCCAAGCCCTTCTGGCTCTCATGACTTGGTTTGGGAAGTCTGGAGTGATTCTAATTGGTTTGCCTCTGAATGTCACTTGGCCCTTTGTTTTTGTTGCCTTTAAGATTCTCTGCTTGGCTTCCACATTGGTCATTTTGACAATTATGTGGCGTGGGGATCCTCTTCTCTGATCCTGTCTAAAGGGAGTTCTATAAGTTTCCTGGACCTGTGTATCAACCTCTTGCTCTATGTCTGGAAAATTTTCTGCTATTACTTCCTTGAAGAGATTGTTGATCCCTTTGGTTTCACTTTCTTTTCCCTCCTCTATTCCAATTATTCTTAGGTTAGCTCTCTTAAAATGGGCCCATATTTCTTCAATGTCAGATTCCTGCTGTCAGATATTTTTTCCTAGATTAGAAACTATGCATTCATTTTTGGAATGATCATCTTCTAAGAGCGAGATTCTGTTCTCCATGTGATCTAATCGGTTGTTTGTGCTTTGAATTGAGGCCTTTACTTCATTAATTGCATCCTTTATCTCTTTTTGGCTCTCACTGAGTTCTTTTTGAAGCACCTCTATTATTTCTACAGTTATTTTCCTGATTTGATCTTCTAGAAATCTCTGATTTTCTGTTTTATCGGGTTCTGATGTCGTGGGGTTGTGGGCATTCATTGCTCCAGTATTATTCCTCTTTCCCATGATTTAGGAAGTTTGTGCCTTCTCTGGGTTCTTCCCTTGGGTCACTATGACTTCACTTAAGGTGTTCTGGATCTCGAGTCAGTAGTATCTCAGACCCCACTACTCCTTTACTGGGTTGTATCACAGAGTCTCCGACCCAGAGAGTCGATAGAGGCTGCTTTAGACTGTGGGGGGTGCCAGGTTGCACGTTCTCCTATGGTGTGATATCTCTGCCACCGCCCCTCCCCCACTGGGTCAAATCCCAGGGAGTACAGTACTGGGATTTCTCCTCTGTGGCCTGCAATTTGACTCACTGTTCTTGAGTATGCAGATGTAGCTGTACTGGATTCGGTGAATTCTCTGCTGCTGCCGCCAGTGGCAATATGGCGCCGCTGCTACGCCCTCGGCCGTGAGGCTGGCGTATTTCTTCTTGGTTTTGATTTCCACTCTGAGTCCCTGCAGCGTGTGCTGAGCTCAGCCACTGGGAGCTTTAGATTTTACCTGCGGCGAGAAATCCTGCCTGGCTGTTCTGCAGCGGCTCACCTCGGCTTGTTGTAGCCGTTAGGTGAATTTGCCGCTGCCACCGGCAGTATGGCGCTGCTGCCGCAGCCTCGGGCGTGAGGCCAGTGTATCTCCTCTGTGGCTCTTAGCTCTGTTCTCAGTCCGCTTTCTCTCTGGAGCCTGGTGATTTTTTTGTTTCTCTGGTGATGGTGTTTTCTGGCTATGAAAGGTGCTGATTTTGTGGTAATGGAGATTAGTTGTTAGCGGGGCTCTTAAGCCCCGCTTTTCTCGGTCGCCATCTTCCCGGAAGTCTGTGTCTTTGTTTTTTATTTCCTCATTCTGGTGAGTTTCCTCCTGCCACAGGCCCTTTGCACACAAATGTCCTTCTGTCAGGATGTTTCTTTCCTTTCTCTCTCATCCTTCATGGGCTCAGGCATCACGACCCCAGAGGCCATTCTTCAGGACCTTAAGCAGATTGCCTCCTGCGCTTTGTCACTCTCCCTGCACCATGGTATGTTTCTGCACCCTGATTATATCTCAAACATCTGTCTTGTCCACTGGAGTGTTGGCTGCTGCAGGAAAAGGGCTGCACCTGCTCTGTTTCCCAGGCCTCATACAACATTAGCATGTGGTGATGTGCAGGTGTGGAGGGCTGTGAACCTTCTGTATGAGTCTTGCCCTGGACCGCAGAGCACCTGTGAGCCCCTGAAATTCAGTGCTGATTTGAACCACTGAATTCAGTGCAATTCAGTGCTGATTTGAACCATCCCTTCTCTCTCTTACACACATCACTACTCTAAATTCAAGCCACAGAGTATTTATTTTGTCTTTGAAGAACAGTCCCCCCCTCCTCCAGCCCCTTCTCCTGAGGTCCCACCATCATAGTCTGTCTGGTGTTATCTCCCGTGGCTCTGGGTCACTCATTTTGACGCTGCAGCTGTCCAGGGCAGGACCAGCCCCCCTTTCTGCAGACAGTCTGGGGACGAGCACTTGGCGGGCAGGCCAGTCACCTATGGATGTGGCCAGCCAGTTTTTCAGCTCTGGTTTGTCTTTCTTTTGACTTTGGTGTTCTCTCCAATCATTTATTTAGTTTTTTTCTTCTTTTTTAAAAAACAATTAAGGATGTGGTAACAACATATGACATAAAAAGCACCATCTTAGCCATTTTTAAGTGTCTAGTTCACCATTAGTATATTCACAGTGTAGTGCAGCCAGCACCAGCTCTTACACACAGAGCCCCCATGCAACTGAGTCTGTCCACACTAAATACCAGGCCCCACCCACCACGCCCCCTCCAGGCCTGGCCAATCACCATTCAACTCTCTGAATCTGACTACTCTAGGGCCTTCATAAGAGTAAAATTACACAGTATTCGTCTTTTCGTGACTGGCTTATTTCATTTAATATGATGTCCCTGAAGTCCATCCACATGGTAGCACGTGTCAGAATTCCCTTTCTTTCTAAGACCGACAGGATTCCATTGTACGCATACACCACACTTTGTTCAGCCCATCGTCCACGGATGAGTGCTTGGATTGCTTCCACCTTTTGGCTGCTGGGAAACTGTTATGATAAACATGAGCGTGTGGATGTCTCTTCGGAGACCCGGCTTTCAACTCGTTCGTGTTTCCCCAGGGGTGGAGTGGCTGGGTTGCATGGTAATGCCGATATTTAACTTTTTGAGGAACCATCATCCTGTTTCCCACAGAAGCACTTTAGATTTCCACCAACAATTCACAGGGTTCCAGTTGCTCCACGTCCTCACCAACTTGCTACTTTCTGTTTGGTTTTGCTTTTAGACAATAGCCGTCCATCCTAATAGTGCTGAGCTATAGTGCTTATTCTTGAACTGAAAAGTCTGACCACCAACTCTTCCTAGTGAGGAAAGAATTGGGGCAAAGGGCCTTGGAGATGGGACAGGGGAATCGTGACTCCAAATCCCTGTGATGCGTTGCCTGGCAGTTTCTATCATTTCACTATTGAGCCTCAGCTGTTACTCCAGGAATGACAATAATAGGGTCTACTTCCTAGGATCATTGTGAGGATTAATTTATTTAATATTGCAGAAGGGCTAACATAGTGCCTAGCATATTATTTTTTCTTATTCTAAATTATTCTTATTTGCTATACAAGAAAAGCATAACTAGATACCGTCCCCCCATACCATGTGAAACAAACAGTACCACTCTAAAGCACCCAGTGAGGAATCCTGCCCAGGCCCTTGCTTCTCTGCCTGGTCCTGTCTATTCTGGGGAGAAATGCCCCAGATGTTACTGGAAGTTTCTCTCAGTGATGGTAGTGCAGATATTTTCTTCACACTTTTTTCCCCACTTCACAGGCTTTGAAGACTGAATATAATTATCTTATAATCATGGCTAAATGTTAAAATAATAATGATATTGTAAATGAACGCAGATTTCTAGTTTAAAATAAGTCACTTTTGCTGGGTGTGGTGGCTCACGCTTGTAATCCCCATGCTTGGGAGGCAGAGACAAGAGGATCACGCTGGTTCAAAGCCAGCCTTGCTGGATTAAGAGACCCTGCTTCCAAATAAAAAATATAAAATAGTCTGGGAGTGTAGCCCAGAGGTAGAAGGGTTTCCAAGAACCCCAGTACCACCAAAATAAATAAATAAAAATAAAAAATAAAATAAGTCACTTTATTCTCTTTTAAGATCTAGATAATGGAGGGGAAACCTCAGCAAAGCTAGAATGGAAGGCGAGGAGAGGAAGAAGGCTGAGGTTGATTAATGGAGGAGCTACATCTGAATTTGTGTAAAAGTATGAATATAGCATGTTTAACCTGGACACTCATTGTTGGGAAGGGGGAAAGGGAAGTGGGGGGAGAGGGCACCAAGCACAGTCTGAATGTATGCCATTTTCAATATGTTCCACATAAAAATAAAAAATTTAAAAAGATCTATGTGATACAACCGCAAATGAGTAAGCATGGGTATAGACTTTCATTCGGATGCCCTGGCTTCACCTTGACAGTATTCTGGAATGAAGCCAGGTGGGGCAAGAGCTGGCAGAGCCACTTCAGACTTCTGGCAGGACCTGCTTTATCTCAGGGAAGGAAGGTTTCCCCACATGAGTGTTTTGTCTTGATTCGAGAGACCCCAAATGAGGATGGTGTCCAGAGAAGAACGGAGGCGTCCCTGGACAGGTCTTTTTGACTGAACAGAACAGAGGGAGAGATATGGAGAAAGGTGGGGGGTTAGTAGGATTTTGGGGAGAGGGTTTGGGACCCCATATCCTCACCAAATGAGACCATGGGAGGAGGAGTGAGGTAGAAGGGAGGTGACCAGTGGCCTTGAGCTCAGAGCACAGTCTGGAGCAGACAGACACTGGTTTCTCCAGCACTGGAAGCAGAGGGACAAAGTGCCCTCGAGCACAGGAGTAGAACTGATGAGAAGCACCTAGTGCACAACTCTGAAAACACAGTGCACCCCTGACCCTTCCCCATGCTTCTCAAAGGTTCCCAGCCAACAACTGTCCCCATCCACGGTGGAAGAATTAGAGAGGATGAGCATTCATCGGAAGAAGAGTTATCCAAGGTAACAGGGGAAGAGTTGGACAACCTGTTACCTATCAGTTCACAGGACTCATGCACAACATGGTCTTTCTCCAAAAAGAACTCGGTCAGTTGATGAAAAGCAAGCAAACAAAGCTCAGGAAAGAAACGGTGAGGAAGCAGAATCTTTACAAAGTTCAACACTACAGGAAAAGTGCAACAAAGAGAATAAGCAAGAGTGGAAATTCAGCCAGAGATGGGGCAAAGAGACCAGAGACAGTCACAATGATGAAGTGGGAAAGAATATAGAATAAAACTATAAAAAGGAGAGAAGATGGTAGACGTAAAAATACAAAGGGGTAAAACATTCGAATAGTGAACTTAAAGAGCAGAACAAATAGAACAGAATAAATATGTAAAATTAGTCAAAAAACATTTATAAAACGATTTCCTGAGCTGCATGTTGAATGGCCATAGGAAGCAGGTATTTCATCTCCAAGCTATAACCTTATTCCTTTTTATTTTTATTTGTTCATTTCTAAGAATGGTCTCGTTAGTTTGTTGAGAGTCTCACTACATTACTCTTGAACCTATGATTCTCCTGTATCAGCCTCCCAAGTACTGGGATTGGTGAGGTTCTTAAACTTTCAAGAAAAAAAAATCATATGGGCATCTGGTGTGTTGGTTAATGGAGGAAAGAAAGTCAAATACAAGGGGAAAAACCAGGTTGACCTCAAACTTATCCACAGAAATCTGCAACGCACAAGTCAATGAGCAATGTTTATGATGTTCTGATAATAAAAAATAAGACCCTAAAATTTATACCCAGTCACATTGTCCTTCAAGAATAAAGATAGCATGTATCTTCAATGGTAAAATAATTTAAGTTCTGTAGGACCTATAGATCCTTCTTGGAAAAAGAGAAAATTGAAGATACCTAGAGATTAACCCAATTAAAAAATCTGAAGTAGGAAGTTGTAATAAAAAGGCTGGTAAAAGCCGGGTGTGGTGGTGCACTTGTAATCCCCGCGCTTGGGAGGCTGAGACAGGAAGATCGCACAGGTTCAAAGCCGGCCTCAGCTACTTAGTGAGGCTCTCAGCAACTTAGTGAAACCCTGTTTCCAAATAAAATACAAAATAGGTCTGGGAGTATAGCCCGGAGGTAGAAAGCCTCTGGGTTCCACCTCCAGTACCACACACACACACACACACACACACACACACACACACACACACACGGGCTGGTAAAAGTATTTACCCCCATTTAATAGATAACTAATACTAAGGAACCATTTGAATTATGAGCTCAGAAGACAGTGTGCATCTTATTGATCTAAAGTATAAAAATAAGAAGACTAAAAAGTAACTAAGGGTGTATTAGTTCACAAGAGTTTCTGGAAAAATTTCTACCATCTGGGTGGCTGAAACAACAGAAGTCTTGTGTCTTATTGTCCTGCAGGCTGGTAATCTGAGAACAAGGTGCCCATAGGATTGGCCCCTTCTGAGGGCTCCCGTTGATTTGCTGAGAATCTTCAGTGTTTGGGATCCCTCCCCTCATCCTCAGCTTACATTCTACCCATGTGCATGCCTGGCCCTGTGGTTGTTTCGCTTTTTTATAAGGACAACAGTCACACTGAGTCAGGGTCCACCCTAATGATCTCATGTTAGCTTGATTATCTCTGTAAAGACCCTGTTCCAGCCAGGCTTGGTGGCGCACGCTTGTAACCCCAGCATTCGGGAGGCAGAGACCAGGGGATCATGGTTCCCTGACAGCCTCAGCTACTTAGCAAGGCCCTTTGCAACTCAGTGAGAACCTGTTTCAAAAATAAAAAAGACTAAGATCTATGGCTGGAGGAGTAGCTTGGAGGTAGAATGCCCCTGGGTTCCATCCCCAATACAGCAAACAAACAAACAAACAAACAACCCTGTCTCCAAACAAGGTCACATCCTGAGGAACTTGGAAATAGTGTTCCAACATGTACATTTTTGGGAGCTGTGATTCAAAGAATAACACGTGTAGAAGAGAAAAATTAGAGTGAAGGATAATCATGTAGAGAGGTAATAGATATTATGCAAAATTGAAATTAGCAAGCACAATGACTCCAGTTTCTTAATATTTGGCACTGTCTGGAAACACTTGATTGTCATGACCTACGGAGGAGTGAGTGCTACTGGCATCCAGATGGTAGAGACCAGGGATGCTGAACAGGGTGGCTTCTTCCTTCCCTCCACTGACGAAGAATCACCCCATCCAAAGGATCCTGAGAGCCAGGGTTGAAACATCTTTTGCTGATGGAATGGATGTAGCGGTGGTGAAAAGGGAGCATTGCAATCTGCCTTAATACTATCTAGGACTCACTTACATGGTGGGCAGTATGCTGTGTCCCTCCTGGGAATTTTTATCTTAAAGAGCATGCTGAGATAGGGCACTGCTTATCCTAAAGGAATCATCTTTAATGCTGGCATTGTAGGCTCTGTGTCTTGAAATAGGAAAGAAAATGGGCTGGGGATGTATCTGAATGGGCTCCGAGTGGTCCTGTGGGTCACTGCTGGCTTGGGGTTCCAGCATGGCCGTCCTGCAGGGTCACCTTGACCCAGCCCTCACTACCTAGTGTTTACTACCTTGTCCAGTTTTGCCTGCCCCAATGCCCTGAATACCGACCTTCTCTCTGTCCCCTCTCCATCAGCTCCTGAAACCCCATGCTTGCTTGCTTCATTTCGGAGAGATTTTGGGTGCTAAGTGCCCTCCCCTGAAACTGCCCCCACCAGGCACTCTCCTGAGTGCCTTTGAAGTTTTCTGCTTTTCCTTGTCTGGACGCTGCACACGGGACTGGACATTGGAGACCACTAAATTGCGCTGTTCTGGGAGTGCCCAAGTGCCACAGAGCCCCTTTTCATGCCTATTGAAGGCCTTGAGGGGCTCTGAAGTGCTCTTTGATAAATCATAGTAAGTGTTATCCGGCCACTCGGGTGTGGTACCTGCCCCAGCCGTCCTGGGGCAGCTGCTCCATCACCGCGCTACACCGGGAAGGTAATCAACGGCGCTCAGCTGGCGAGCTTAGTTACCATTTATTTGCACATCCTGAGCTGCGTCACTCACACCACTTGCCCTGGACACAGGAATTGATTTGAAAAAATGCCAGTGTAACAAATATTCTAAAGAAGATGAGAGGAGGGGGAGACCAAGCTCAGATGATAAACAAGTGACAGTCTTAAAGGATCCGGATCAGCAGCAGGGCCATCAGACTCTTGCCAGCTTCCTGGAATGATGGCCCATTGTCTCTCTTGCACCCCCTCTGCTCTGGAAGCTGAGTTCTTGAGCATGAGGTTAGGTTAAACTAACTTTCTTTCTTTCTTTCTTTCTTTCATCTTTTTTTGAGATACTAGGGATGGAACCCAGGGACATTCTACCTCCAAGCTATACTCCCAGGACTATTTTTTATTCTTTATTTTGAAACAGGGTTTCACTGAGTTGCAAAGGACCTCACTAAGCAGCTGAGGCTGTGGCGAACCGTGATCCTCCTGTCTCAGCCTCCCAAATGCTGGGATTACATGCACACACCACCACACTGGCTTAAATATCATTCTTGGGTCAGGAGAATAATTATAGTGCTGTGTTGACATCTTCCTTTAAAAATTAGAGCTGCCCAGGCTTGAGGCCCCTCTGTATAGCCTCATCCTGCCTGTGATAATTGTAGTGACTTGAGGCAGTGTGGAAAGGCACTGACTCTTTTTCTGGGTCTCAAAGCTTATGTAAACCAGGACTTCAAACTGTGTCTTCTAAAACCCCATGTGGCTCAGCCAGTGCTGCCCTATACAGCATTTTAGTGAATAGTTTAGAATTCCATCCCATACCACTTCTTAGTAATATGACGTGGCTTGGCTGGCCAATGATATGTAAAAGGAAGATGCCCTTCCTTCTGGGTATATATAGCCCCAGATATAGCTGGGGCACACAGTTTGCTGTGCAGTGTGTTAGCGCCCAGCTGGAATATATATACGACAATGTATAGTTGTACACATCTTGTACAATTATATATGAGAGTTTGCTGTGACAAACCAAAAGTCTGCTTTCTGTGCATGTGGGGGGAAGTGGGTGGGTAACAGAATCTTCAGGATGTTCGGGCTATATCTAAGAAGGTGGCAGCGTGTGCCAAAACCAAGAGCTGAGGCAGGACAGGAGACTACAGAGGCACGGCTGGGCCTTGGGAATTGTCTGTAGCAGGAGGAACAGATTGAGGATGGGCTCAGGGCGGAGGATGTGCCTGCAATGTGCCCAGCTCTTAGCGCTTACTGTGGATGGGCCACCCACCCAGAGGGTGCACCAGGCTGGGCTGGAAGCGGGACTCTCTTCGGCCATGGCAATTCCCTGTGGTAGGTTGGCAGGGGATGAGGGATCGAGTCATGATTAGAAGCATGCTTTGAAACCTATCAATCAGATAGATGAGATTTTTAGCAAGTATTCCTTCCCCAACTTCAGTGTGCAGAATTCACCCACCCCAACCACATATATCTTTAATTTCCAGCTGTGCCATGTGACTTGCTTTGGCTAACGGGGTGTTAGCCATTGCAATGAGAGCAGAGGCTTGGGGTGTGCTTGTGTGGCTGGGCTTGCCTTCTCCTCCTGCCCTGCTTGGGGAATGTACCCTGGCTAGCCCACTGGTTTTGGAAAGTGAGGCATGTGAACCAGACCTGAACCAAGCCCAAGGCCTGGATCCATGCCCAGCTCATCCCAGCCTGGATTAGCTGAACTGAAGCCAAACCCCATCTGGTTGGGAGTGTTTGTTATGTAGCAGTAGTTGACTATGTGCTAGGAAAATTTCTTAATGTGTTATGTTATCTATCAAATGCCTCATGTCTTCATCTATAAAATGGCAAAATATAGAGCTATTGTAAGAATGAAGCAAAGTAGCAGCCCCTGTCCTGGGGCTGAAATGTATAATAACTGTCTCTGTCTGTCCCCACTCTAGTCTTTTGGAACTCTAGGCTTTTGGAACTGACCCATGGTAGGTCCGTGTTGGCTTTGTCTCTCACCAATTGTATGACTTTGAGCAATTTATACCCTCTGAGATATATCTTTAATCTACAAAATGTGACAATACCATCTACAGTTTGGTCATTGTAAGCATTAAATGCTAAGATGACCATCAGAGGATCTGATAAAAAGTTGCCCAGAAAATAGCAATTATTAATGTCATCAGCAGAAGCAGCTTCAAAGCTGTCTCATCCTCTCAGACCATGTCACCTCTTCCCCTCTCACTCCCTGGTCATCTGTGGTCTCCTGTATGGCACAGGTAGAAAAACACTGGGTCTTCATCCCAGCTTCTGGCACAGAGCTCCTAAAATCCTTGCAGGTTCCTGAGTGACAAGAGTATCTTTGCTACTCATAAATATAATACCAGAGTTTACTGATGTGGAAAATTAGGGCAGGGCCTCTGAACAAGCGAGTCATGAGACCCCAGTGTACAGCCAGTCCATCGAAAGTACAGGCAGAAGCCTATGGCCGGCACTGGCATCCACAGTGAGGGCAGTCTTGTAGGACTGAGTACTTTAACTTGTAAGATCTGATGCCGACTCTAGGTAGATAGTGTCTGAACTGAATCGAACTATAGGACAATCAGTTGGTGTACACAGAGGATGTAGAATTGGTTTTTGGTGTTAGAAAAACACTCCAGCGATCAGGAGCCCCTCCTTAGCTTTCCGAAACCAAATTGACTATTGAGTAGGCAGAGAAAATAACTTTCTTTTCCATAAATCACGTTCATTTCTAGGTCAAGCACCATCCACTGGGCAGATGGGGGGGAACTTGATCTCAACCCCTTTGGGATTCTGCTCCCTTTGCCCACTATCCAGGGGGCCCCTGCTGAACCTCCAAACAGATACTGAGACCCACTCCCCTTACCTTTCTTAAAATTGCCATTTCAAACCTGAAAATGTTGAATTCATACTAATATCTACCTGTCTCCTAGGGGGCTTTGGAAAAGGGTGTGTTTCTCCTTTACCAAAAGTGCGGGCATTCAGCAATTTCTCTTTTCACACTCTCTGATCCCTGACATCTTGCCCTGGACACTGTATCCTAAAGATGTGATGATTATGGCTGCTGCAGCCATCTTATAACCATGAGGAAAAGACCAAGAGAATCCAGTAGGAGCTGACCAAACCCTGACATTAAAACAGACACAAGTCGTGGGAGATGGGTTCAGCCCATTGGACAAGAGCAGCCTTTCTGGGTCAACAAGCAAAACTATCTGGGTGCTTGGTTCTGAGTACTATATTAGACCCAGAAATAAGAAAGAAAGAAAGGTCTTCACATCACCTCTCCATCACAGCTATGAACAAAGGACATCTTAAGATAGCAAATGTGAATAACTTCTCTTTAGCTGGCCTTCAGAAATCTGGACTCCAGGGGCAGAAAGAATCTGGTGGCATGTCCTGGAGCAGTTATAGTGATTCTGATTTCAGTTTCCAAACTTGGAGACAGAGGCTAGTTGCACCTAGCCCGCAGGGTTCTTAGTGGCTGTAAAGAGCTGAGCACTCTTGGACCTTTAGCTCCAGAGACTCTCACGGCTTGACTTCCACAGTGAGGGATGGCTACTGCTGCTCTGGAATCTAAAGCCGGGGGAGCTGCTCTTGGCAGGCAGACCCAGTGTCCTGGGATTGGGCCATATCTGGGGCTCCCTATGGGCTATTGGGGATGGAAGGGCCCTGGAGAGGGGCTCCACATACTAGAGACAGAGACCCTGAAGTAGAATGATTTCTCCCCATTCGGGCGCTCCTCTATCACCTATTCATCAAAAATTGCCTAGCATTCCTACATTTTTTATTACAAGAGTCAACATTTGCCACGTTAATAAAGCAAGGGGTTGATTTTCTTCTCTCAGAAATAGAATATGTAACGACATGGCCCCTTTGATGTTTCTCAGCCAATACAATATGTATCTGAATGAGGATGAAAGCTGGCCTGTTAAGGCGAGGCTCCAGAGGCGGGGATGCGGTGGTGTTTCTGGAAGAGGCGCCAAATTGCAGAGGGTCTGGGCTCTGAAGAGAGACTCTCACTTTCTGTGACCTCCGCCCTGTCTTAACCCCTGAGGGAGACCTCGCTGGCACATGAAAAGTGACTCAAAAGACCCCTTTCGCTCTCAGACCATCTCACAGCAGTGACTGTGGAATTCAAAGGCTGAGGCGGGGAGCCTGGGACAGTACTAGCCCCCAGATCCTGAACCAAGGGCTGGGAGCGCAGGTTACCTGAAGGGGCAGCTCATGGTGTCACGGGAGGCAAACATGTCCCTTCTTTGCAGATTCATTGTGCAGACCACAGACGTGCAACTGCTCACCTGCTTTGTGATGGTGTGAACATCTGGTCAGACAGAATTGGTTTGTCACCCAGAGCAGCCCTGTGTACCGATGCCTTCAATGTCCATGTGGGCAAAGGCATTGGGGATACTAGCTTTGCCCCCACAGAGCTGAGAATCTAGCAGCAGAGAGGAGGCGTGAGTATCCAACGTTGCGCTCCCTGGCTGCAGTGAGCATCGTTGGGCACAGGTGGCAGCAGGCAAGCGACTGGGCTCTCCTCCTCGGAGCCTGTGGCTGCCCTGTGCTGTCTTCAGCCAATGCTCCAACCTCAGAACCATCACTCTTTGTGCTCCTTTAGCGGGTCACGCCCACTTCGTGTCTTCAAGGGCCCTTCCAGGATGGGTTGAAGAGAAAAGCAGCAGGTCCTGTCCATCTCTCGGCATCCTCTCTCTTCCCACTCCCCATCCAGCTGCCAGTCTTTCTGTTTGGGGATAACGCCATAAATCATTCCCAGCAAAGCCTCAGGAGTATGTACTTGTTCTTCTAGTCACTGCATTAGGTATCTGGGTAGAGATAAGCAGGTGGGCAGGATGGGGCCAAACCTGAAGCGCTAGGGAAAGCCTCACGTGGGTCCATGTGAATGGAAATAGCCGCAGTTATAGCTGTGGGGTCTCACCTAGACCCCCAGGGGAAAGTTCCAACAGGGCAAAATAGTACAGGTGCACCAAGCTGTGGCGAGAAGAGACAGTGACTCCCCAAGGGCACATGCTTTCGGGGGAAAGATTTCCAGGCTGAATAAACAACCATGTGGAGTTCCACGTCTCTTCACACTCCTGGAAACGGACCACTTCAGACTGTCCCTGCTTCCCTAAATAAACCTCTTATGCTCCCCTATTCATACCTTCCGCTTGAATTCTTTCTCTTAAAGAATCGAGAGCCAAGAAAGAGAGATCACTGCCCTACAATATTTATTTCAAGAAGAAATTATCACTCTAACTGGCTGCATGGTCCCGGGAACATCAATTTTCACCTTTGTGACTCTGTTTCTTCATCTGTAAAATGGTGTTAATGATAGTGTCTACCTCAGGGGGCTGCTGAGCACCAAGGACGGCGCTCAGGACTCAGCAGCCATCACTCAGAGAGTTGGGTGTCATGGCCCGTTCCCTCCTTATCACATACACACCCTCACATGCCCCACAGCTTGGGGCCTCCCAGCAGATGCTCAGCCAAAGTCCGTCGGGGCCTCAGAGGGCAGCGACTGCTCTGAGTGGAACCTGACTCTGCACTCACATCCTGGAGTGGGCAGAGAAGTGGGTTCCGAGTTCTGGCTTTCTGCTACAGGCTGTGCTTGCCACTATAAAACCCAAACTGTTTGCTGGCTTCTCCAGCCTTCATCCATGCTCTGGAAGACTCTGATATCAACAAGGAAGCACAGGCTTTCAAGATGGAAGGATGGAGCTGTTGTCTAGAGGCCTGGCTCAAGCCCTCTGGGAGAAACCGTCACAGGCAAGTCTTGGTTGCCTCATCTGTAAAACAGAGCTACCATAAAGCACTGGCGCCAGCTCCCGAATCACGGGGTCTATCAGGCACCATGTGTGCAAAAGGCCAGTGTTCAGGAGTGTTGATGATGGAATTGGGACCAACTTCCGCCATCAGCTACTGGTTGACCATGTAGGGCAGTGACACACCCTTCCTGGGGGAGCTACAGCGAGGGTCAGAGAACTTCTGTTCATGAACAGCAGTGCCACCCCAGCCCCCTGGTGCAGCCTCTGTCCAGGAACTGCACTGTGCAGGGAAGAAAGTGAACAAATCAATAAAGGGGTGTGATGGGCAGAGCAGCCACGTGTTCCTAGATTGTGTCTCTTGTTCTGCCACAATTGTACACGCTTTTACACACAGAGGCCTTCTGGCTTGGAAGAGTCATTTTATATGCTGAAAACTAGAGGGCACCGAGTAAAAGACTGGCCTAACCATGTATCAGATGGGTTGGAAAATCTACTAAAGGGAAGCTCATTTCCTGGATGAAGGGAAGGAGGGAGCCACGTGGGAATGAGGTTTCCAGGTGGACTTTGAGAGTTGCAGGACAGGCAGGCTAATGATAAAGTTGGAGCAGAGTGAGCAGAGGAGAATGGTGCCAAAGGGCCAGTCATAGAAGGCCTAGCGGCATGGCCCAGGAAAGCCTGGGCTAGGGGTCAGCAGGCTTTTTTCTGTACAAGACCAGATGGTAAATAATTTATATCCTGCAGGCCTTAAGGTCTCTGTTACAGAAACTCCACTAATTTCAACTGCTGTTGCAGAAAAAAAAAAAAAAAAAAAAAAGCAGCCCTGGGCGATAATGCACATGGAGGAGAGCATGTTGCAATAAAACTTTATTTACAAGAACAAAGTGTGGGCCAGCAGAATGTGATCCAGATTTGTCCCCAGGCCATAATTTGTTGACCCTGCTGTAAGTCATAGAAGGTCATGGGGGGATTTTAAGCAATGACATGGCCATAATATGACCTGATGTGATTTTTATCCTTAAAAGAATCTCTGGCTGCTGGAAGGATAACTAATGGCCATAGGCCAAGAAGGACACCTGTTAAAAGAAAACCCGCTGGGTATGGTGGTGAATGCCTGTAATCCCAGTACTTTGGAGGTTGAGATAGGAGGAAAGTAGGTTCAAAGCCAACTTCAGCAACTTATCAAGACTCTTAGCAACTTAGGAAGACTCTGTTTCAAAACAACAACAACAACAACAACAAAATTAAAAACTAGAGCTGGGAGCCAGCATAACTTAAAAGTAGAATGTCTCTGGGTTCAATCCCCAGTACTGCCAAAAAAGTAAAGGAAAAGATAAAAGAAAACCTGCTATTGAAGTCCTCTTAGGTGCTGATGTTCTTGTACTTGGGGGCTAACAGAGGAGAGAGAGACACGTGGTGGATATAGGAGTTGTTTGGAATGGAAGCAGCCCAGGTGGGCTACTCTTGAGCTTTGTAGCTGTGAAGTGGGGTCATATACATGATGTGACTATTAGCACTGTTATCTGCACCGATTTGCTTGGCTACTCTGACGGTCACCAGGCCCATACATACAGCTTTGCAGAAATAGTCTCCCCAGTTCAAATCACTTAAAAAAGCTCAGGCTGCAATTATAAAGCTTCATAGCCATGCAGTATCCATAAAAAGAGGTAATTTTAATATTTGGTTCAACTTCAAAGCAGTAACTTAGAATTATATATACCACATTAAAATATAATGTTTTTCCCCTAAACTAATCAAATGGCTAAATCAATTGTTGGTGGATTGCCAGTGGCCTGAGGATCAATGGGAATAGAAAATGTATTCTATATTTTCCTTGTTACATAGAGTTAGAGCACATATTTTATTAATGTTCATCCTTTAGAGACCAGATTTGTGCGTTCGCTAAAGTAAACACTATAATCTTTAGGGCTTGGTTGGATGGAGAGTGCAGAAGTATAAGGGCAAAGAATGTTTTACAAGAAAGCGGCCCTCCCAGACCCCTCACTGGGTGAGGGGAAGGGCCCAGGCTGGGATCCAGAGACCTGGGTCTCTCGTCTACCACTCATGAGTTGCATGACTTTGGAATATGTCCTTTCTCTTCTTAGTCACCCCATTTGTCAAACAAGGAGTTTGGATATGATCAGTGAAGACAAATAGGGTTTGTCCTAATTTAGCTCAACTAATAGGCACTTTACAGTGCTTGATTTGCGGAAGGATTCAGAGGAGGGCATAATGGTTAGTTTTGTCAATTTGACTGAGCTAAGGGATACCCAGATAGCTATTTGTATTAACCCATTTTGTGTTCCTACATTAAAATTCCCAAGGCAGGCTAACTTTCTAAAGAAAAGTTTTAGTTTAGGTCACAAATCTAGAGATTCAAAGCCCAAGATCAGGTGGCCCCAATGGTCCATCCCCTTGGTGAAAACCTAACGGCAGATGGTAACACATCACCTATCATATATCACATCATAGCTGAGCATGTGTGAGAGGACTGTGCCTTGAATCAGGAAGTCATAGAGCTGGAAGGGGCTGGGCTGGGACTTTTATAACAACCCTCTTGCCAGAACGGACCAGGGTCCTATGAGAAATACCTTCATTTCTTTTGAGAGCACACCTCCAGTTGACCTAAGACTTCCCGTGAAGCCCCACCTGTTAAAAAGGTTCCACACCAACTCCCAACACTACCACCCTGGGGACCAAGTTCTTAACTCATGAGCCTTTAGGGAACAAGTCATGTAAAAACCATGGCACTGGTGAGACATTATTTCTGGGTGTCTGTGAGGTTGTTTCTGGAAAAGATCAGCATTTGAATCAGTGAACGGAGTAAAGAAAACCCTCTGTCACCAGTGTGAGCAACATCATCTCATCTGCAAAAGGTCGAAATAAAACAAGAAGGTAGAAGAAGGGCAAATCATGTCTCTGAGCTGGGACATCCATCTTCTTCTGTGGTTGGACACCAATGGTCCAGGCTCTCGGGCCTTTGGAGCAAGACCAGGGTGGATGCCACTGTCCCTGGATCTTGGGCCTTTAGAACTCATTTGCATCACACTACAGCTTTCCTGGTTTCTGGAAAAACCTGACTAATACAAAGGGACTACTGGGATTGATTACTAATATCTGCCATGGACATAGGTGAAGTGTCTTGGATGTCAGGTGTTTGTGCTCCTTGGAATAAATGAAGTCCAAAGCCCCTTCTCTTCTACCAGTTTGAGTACAGGTATCTTTAATCTAATGGTCTCCTTTATGGCTCACAGTGTCTTCCCTGGCCCTCTGTGGATATCCTCTCATCTTTCTTTATGACAAGCATGTGTTTGACCGGCCTCCTTGAGGATCACAGGGTCTACACTCCACATCCAATACACCAGTTGTTAAATGCCAGTGATGCCCACTGAGTGCCAGGCGCTGAGGATTTGAAGTGCCACAGTCATCAGCCATCTGTGAGCAGGAACTGTGAACAATGATCTCACAGAGACCACCAAGGTGACCTGCGTGTGTCTCCTTGAATTTCCCAACATCAGGGAGAAGCCAACCAAGAGAGGCTTTTTCTCCCATCTCCTCCAACAACTTGGAGCCAGTGGCTTTCCTGAAAACTTGAAACTCTATTAACAGACATCTTAAACCTTTTCATATTCCAGTTGGGAAAACAAAGCCCCAGGGAAAGACCAAGGCCTGCCTATCTGAAGCCTCACAGAAAATTTCTCCTGGCTTCCTCCCTGGGTGTTTCCCCAACACCCTAGCTGGGTTGTTGAGCAGTGAACAGGCCCCATGAATCACGTGCATACAGCAGGAATGGAGTCCACTGATTAGTCTGGGAAAGTGACAGGCATATTACAAATTATCAGGAAAAGAAACCTAGACATTCCACAAAGAAAATTATACTTCCAGGCTCAAAACCCTTCCCCATCAAGGATTCTGGCAAATATCCAGAACATGTGACAGTGGGATGCCCTTACAGGCTACATTTAAATGTTTTCACCTGGGGAGAAGTTTTGTTTCATCCCCTCAAAAAATAAGAAGGATCGACCTAATGCTCGAAGAGATGGCTTCATAGGAGGAGAGTCATGTTTGCTGAGAAGCATCCATTCATTTGTTTTCTCAGTCATTCATTTCGCAAGCCTTTTTTTAAAATTCAGGATACACCAGTGACCAAGAAAGACCTAGTCCTGGCCATTAGGATGAAGATAGTGGTGGTGATGATGAGGAGGAGGAGGAAGAGGAGGATAATGGTGAGGACGCTGGTGAGGATGATGGTGAGGATGCTAGTGAGGATACTGGTGAGGATGCTGGTAAGGATGAAGATGGTGGTGATGGTGACAATAGTGATGGTGATGATTAGCGGTAGTGAATTGGTACTGACAGTAATAACCTACCTCGGTACACCTGGCCCATCCATGCTCCCTCCTTGATCAGATCATTTGCTACAAAATTGTGAAGCAGGAGTGCATGAAGAAACTCTTCAGTGATGCCCAGAAACTGATGGAACCAGGTTTGATCTCAGGCAGCCTGATCTGATGAGACAGACGTTAAAACATTTGTCTCTAAAAATAAATGTACCATCACAAACTGTAATAACTCCCATGAAAGGCAAGAACATCTCTCTTAGGAGAGTGTAACATATGAACCCCTCTGAGCTGGAGCTTAAGAGGAAACCTGAAAGGTGATGTTTGACTCAGTTTTGTGACACTGAAATGTACTAGAGATAAATCAACTTGAAAAGTGGCCCCCACTTCAGTGTTTCGTCCATGGTCACTTAGCCCTGTGGCCTTGGGCTGAGGCAACACAGTTCATCATAGTAGAGCAGGTAGCTGAGGAGGCTTGTTCATCTCATGGAGGACAGAATGCAAAGAGAGAGGAAGGGGCCAGGGTCATGGACATGACCCCAGTGACCTAACTTCCTTCTGTTAGGCCCCAATTTCTGAAGGTTCCATGCCTCTTGCACCAGTAGCTGGGGGCCAAGGCTTTAACCCATGGGGCTTATGGAATTATACGTGAAAGTCCACTAGGAAGAAGGATTTTAATGTTCATTTAGAAAATAACGTTCATTTAGAAAACAACAACCCTCTTCTCACCCTCTGGTGAAATGCTACTCGCCTGCTACTGCTTAGATCTCAAATATCCCCCAAAGCTCATGTGTTGAAGGCTCCGACTGGTTAACTCAGCATCTTCTGAATGTATTTAACCTTTTAATGAAACCATTGCTTTTTACAGTAACCATCTAAATCCTTTATGTCTGGAAGATGGAACCCTCCCCCCAATCCAGATGGTGCATTCTATATGGTAATCATACAGGTGAAAGCAACAAACAGACAAGTCCTTCTTGGAGAGGTGAAGTGCACAAGTTCCTTTAATGTAGGTACAGGCCCCAAACTAACTGTCTTTGCCTGTTTTCCTTTGTTATAACAAAATGTTGGAGACTGGTAATTTATAAATGATAGAGGTTTCTTCAGCACACAGTTCTGGAATCTAGGAAATCCCTGAGCATGGCACTGGCATCTGGGGAGGGCACGGATTGCCAATATGCAGGTACAATATGCAGGCTTCCTCAAACCTCATTGGCCATGGAACCTTTACTGCACAGCATGACACAGTAATAGCCACATGCTGAGCGTTGACTATGATCCAGTCACTGTGATAAGGGCTTCCTAAGTATTCATGCATTTAATTCTCAAAACAACTCTCTGAAGTTACAGACTGGCATTACCTCTTTTGACAGATGAGGAGGCTGAGATTAAATAGCTCATGTAAATATTTTCACTATGGTAGACAAAATAACACTGCCCTCAATGGTCTGTGTCCTAAGGCTGAGCCTTTGACTATATTAACTCACAAGGTAAAGGGGACCTTACAGATATGATTAGATTAAGTCTCTTAAGATGGAGAGAGTGGACCCTATATTATTGGAAGTAAAAGGGAGAGTTGGGCATAGTAGTCCATACCTATAACCCCAGTACTTGGGAGGATAAAGCAAGAGGATCTCAGGTTTGAGGCTAATCCCAGCAACTTAGCAAGACCCTCAACAAGAGAGACCCTCATTTTGAAACTAGGTTTCCTTCAGTGATATTCTGTTTTGAAATAAAAACATTTAAAAAGGGCTAGAGTTGTAGCTCAGTGGCAGAGTGCTCCTGGGTTCAATCCCCAGTCTCAATAAATAAAGGGAAGGGATGTGGGGAGAAGGTAAGAAAGTTAGAGTCAGAGAAGGAGATGTGCTGACAAAGCAGTGGTCAGGGTGAGAAGAAGAGGGGGCCAGAAGTCAAGGAATAAAGGCAGCCTCCAGAGGCTGGAAAAAAGGGAAGCAGATTCTCCCCTAGAGCCTCCAGAAGGAACATAGCCATTAGCTCCAGAGTTGCAAGATAGTGCTTTTGTGTTTCTTAAAGTCACTTAGTTGTTACAGCAGCTAGAGGAAACTAATACATATACCTAGTAACTATGGGTGTATACCTATGTCTCTGACTCTGGGGCCTAAATTCAACCATGGAATGTTATACTGCATCTCTCCTTATCTCCAGAAGGAGGGCACCACTGAGCTACTGTTCAGGGTCTTCTACCCTAGGAACTCAGAAGGAATTGAGGAGACATCCAGGACATAGTAAGTGCCCCTTGAGATAGACCTCAGCGTGGGCAAGAGTGTGGATAGTGTGGGATGGAAAGGAGAAAATCTGGGTGAGCACTCCAAGTGGGGCACCACATGCAAAGTCCCAGGACAGCCCATAGGAAGGCAGAGGCTGAGGAGATGAGGAACCTGGTGGAGCAGGAACAGGAGGGACCCTGAAAGGTGGGCCAAGGATGTGTGAGGATTCTGTGAGCTCCACCTGCAGGCACAGGGAAAATGGGTGGAAGCTAGGGGCTGGTCTAGCATCCTGGTCCACAGCAAGTCCATCTATGCAGGTCAGCCCCCGATGGTGTCTAGTTCTGCCCCCGATGGTGTCTAGTTCTCCCTCCCCTCCCAAAGGCCAGGTCTCACCAAGGGTTGCTGAGGGGGCAGAGGACAAGGTCTAGCTGGTCTCCAGTTGGGGTTATGGGGGCTCAAGGTAGGTATGAGGCTTACATATCCTCAGGTCAAGTTAAGTTCAGGCTGAGCCTACTGGAGGTAAAATACCAGAGCTAAGGCAGCAGGACTCAGCCAGAGAAGATGCCAGAAAAAGGAGCATGGTCCCAATTCAATGTTATTTTCACCCAAATGGGGCTTTCACTGCTTTTTCTCGGGTGTCCCTGCTCTAAGCCTGAGACCATCATCTTTCCCGGTTTCATTTCAGACCACAGGTCAACCACTTACTCATTGTGTGTTTACTGAACCCTTACTATGTGGCGGATGTTAGACGAGGTACTGAGAAAACAGTGATAACCAATGTCCAGCCTCTGGGGAGCTCACATCTGCACAGAGAGATGTGAAAGTTGGAGCTGAGTGAGCCATGATGGACCTTGAAATCTGGGTGATTCAAATGGGGGGGCCTTTAAAGCCAACAGACATACTTAGTTTGATCTGTGCAGTTTTTAGTTTTCTTATTGTTAGTATTTCTTATTCTAACTCGTATAGATTAAAAGATTTAACTTAAACCCCTGGATTTTCAGGCTCCCTTGAAAAATAACAAGCTCTGATATATAAACTCACATTTCTACACAGTCAGGATGGGAATGGAGTACCAGCTGTAGCCGTGAGCGACACTATCACCCTCTCCCCGGTCCCTGTGTCTCCCCAGCATGGAGCAGAAGTATCAATAGCCACCCGTGCTTGTGTTATTGTTTGTCTTATGAGAGAGGAAAGAAGACCATGGGACATGGTTCATTCTCATTTCCATCAAAAGAGAAAAACAAAAGCACAAAAAAGAGAGTCACACAGGTCAGCACAGTTCACGGGCTTGTCCCATTCTGTCTGTATCGCCAGGGGGTGGCGGTTGGTTGGTTGACGTTGCAACAAACAACCCTCAAGTCTCTGTGGCTTACATTGAGTGAGTCTATTCTCAATTTAAGGTTGGCCAGGAATCCACCCCATGTCTCCTCATTCTGGGGCCCTAAATGTCAGAGCAGCCTAAAATGGGGCAGAGGGTAAAGGAGCTCCAAGGGTTTCCCACCAGCAGTTAATTTTCCTATCAGAGTGGTGCATAGGACTACTTACAACTCAAATGGCCAGAAATAGTCACATGGTCTCACTCAGTCAGGAGGCACCAGGAAGTACAATTCTACCATGTGCCGGGAAGGAGGCAGACATGAGCTATTTGGGAACATCCACAACTTTCTTGTGGTGGGTGTCAGGACCTGGAAGCTCACTCTAGCTTGACCTACTCATTCTATAGCTGCGAAGACTGAGGACTGGAGAGTGGAAGACATTCATAATCCTCCTGTGCCAAGTCCTATGCTTAGCACTTTCCACATGTTATACAGTTTGCAATGGCTGGGCTCTGGTGATGGTTAGGTCTAGGAATATACCTCATGCCTACCACTTGCCAGTGTTTGGCTTTGGTTAAGTTACAAAGCTTCGTTACTGGCATAATGGGGAAGTTATACATTCGCCATGTGTCTGCCCAGCTGTATAACTCTCAATGACCATACTTCCTCTTTTCCCTGGAACATTTCAAGAAACTAATTAGAGACTGATACTGAAGGATTTTGAAACTTTAAGAACTCACTATTGCACATTGACCAAAAATGCAAACTTTGGACACTCACAGGTCAAGGTACCCCACCTCAGACCCACAGCCTCCCAAACTGTAAGAAATAAATCTCTGTTGTTAAGAGACTGATTAATCCCTCCCCTACCCCAGTTTGTGGCACTTTGTTATAGCAGCCTGAACCAACTAAGAGACCAGGGAAACTTTCTTAAACTCTAAGTTTCCTCATGTGTTAAGAGAATATATAAAAGTAAATCACTCATACTGCTGTGTATTTTAAACAAGCAATTGTAGGAAAGGTGCTTAAGACAAGGACTGTGCCAAGAATGCTCAGGAAATCCTAGTTCTGTGTCTAGAGCTACTATTACCACAGAATACTCCCTTCCTTAGGAGCCTCTAGATACATAGGGTCAAATCAGTGCTCCAAAGTACAGTCTGGGGACAGTAGAATTGTGTGGCACTCGACGTGGATTCAGAGAGTGCATGTAGACTGTCACAGATGCAGGGAATCCCAGAAGTATGGCCTAGGGAAGTTGGAGAAGGCTTATCAAGGGAAGGATGGTACCCATGGGGACAGTTTGGCAGGGGAAGAGTGGGGTGTTGAGTGGGAGAATATCTTTTTTTTTTTTTTTGGTGGTACTGGGGGTGGAACCCAGGAGCTTTCTACCTCCGGGCTATACTCCCAGACCTATTTTATACTTTATTTGGAAACAGGGTCTCACTAAGTTGCTGAGAGCCTCACTAAGTAGCTGAGGCTGGCTTCGAACCCGTGCGATCCTCCTGTCTCAGCCTCCCAAGCGCGGGAGGAGAATATCTTTAAGAGGACTCTTTCTTGTCCACAGTGAGAGGCTAAGAGAAAAGTGGAGCAGGCCCCGTGTGTGTGTGTGTGTGTGTGTGTGTGTGTGTGTGTGTGTGTGTGTGAATTGAACCCAGGGGCATTCTACCTCTGAGCTATGGTCCCAGGCCTTTGAAATAGGGTCTTGTTAAGTTGCTGAGGCTGGCCTCAAACCTCTGATTCTCCTGCCTCAGCTTTCCAAGGACTGTGATTACAGGTATGCATCACAGCACCTGGGTCCACCAGGTGATGGAAGGTGAGCCCTCATGATATATTGATGATACCTTGGCTTGGGCATTCAGGTCTGTGACACTCCCTCTCCCAGTGTGTCAGGAACCATGCTTGGGAGAAGATACCAGCACTGTCACCTCAAGCTGCATGATCTGTCCAAGTTATTTAAACTGAGTATTATTTTTCCATGCTTTATAATCCTGAGGATAATAATGTCACCTCATACCAGGGCTGTTGTGAAGATTAAATGACCTAAAGCCTAAAAAGGAACTTAGTTCCAAGGAAGGACTGGCCATTGTTATTCTACTAATTTTGTATGACTTCTCATTGGGAAATTGTGAGGAATGTAAAATATGTAAAAAATACAGCTTTTTACATGGAATTGCATATAATTCAAGAAACACAGGATCTACGCAGCCTCCAGATTCATGATCTGTGCAGCACCATGGGATAATCCCAGAACAGGACTATTCAAAGCATGGCCAGTAACTGCACACCAGCCCTCAAACTCTTTGTCAGAGAACTGTGATGAGATGGCTACCAAGGTGGAGAGTAAATGTTTAAAAGCTTTTACAGCAATTTTACACATTACTGTGACATCCAAATGTTTGCTCAGTAGACTTGTCTCACTGAACTGAGTATAGATCAGTTCAGTGAATTTTGAACGTGTGAACTGCAGGTAACCAAGCTGATAAGTGCAATAGGACTATGTGTCAATCTGTGATAAGCTGAAAATATTTTAAAATGGTCATTTGCACCAGATAGTTGGAGAAATACTGCCTGAAAGGCAGGCAAACAGAGATATTTCATCTTAAATGGGTAGATATATTATTTGGAGTTCACTAGAAAAACAAAAAGTGCTCCCCGACATGGAGAATTTAATAGAGGGAACTGGTTATTTGTTATACACTCAATGAAAGAACTAAGAAGAGAGGATGGCACAGCTCCAAAATTGGCAATGGAAGGAAGTGCTATCACACCTGGGACTGGCAGAACAGGAGGATGTGCTGCAGGTGGACTCAGGATTCAAAGTGGTTGAAAGGGAGCTGGCCTAGGTTAGGTCCATGACTGCTCTGCAAGGAGCCCTGTCATGGCCACAGGTAGCACAGGAAACAAAGAACAAGGGAAATATCTTGAGTTTCCTCTAATCTGCCAGTGCCTTCCATTGGTTGAACCTACCCAGAAGTCACTGGGCAAAGAGGGCTTAGGAATAGGGAGCAAGGAAGGCAGGCCAATATATCTGACAGCAGCAGGGCAGTGTGTACCTCAGAGCAGAGAGCAGGATGCAAGCCAGGTGGCAAGGGCCTCCAGTCATCTTCTGACTGTCACGACGGGGTAGGTTAGTACTGTTTACATTCATTCTCCAACTATCCCTTCATCTTTGGTTCTTGAAAAGACCAGGTTAGATGGCATCCATGTAGACTCCTAGAGTTTGGAGGATGGAATGGGGAAGGTGGAGTTTCTGTGCCTTCAGCTCTAAGATAGCATAAAATACCAGTAGACTAAAGCCTGTTTTTCTACTATTTCCCCCTCCAACTTCCCTCCTGTGGAAAACTTCAAAGTAGGAGAATAATCCATGAAATCTGGGTGCCTTTCATTTATGGAGAAGATTTAGGAGTATTTCTCAGGATGGAGTGAGAACTTCAGGGAAAAGTTAAAGGAAAAAAAAAAAAACCAGAAGGTTGAGAGAATATAACACTTGTGAAAAGGACCTGCCAGGCAGGGATGCAAGGAGAAAATTGATATTAATGAAACATCATGAGCGAATTAAGACAGCCAAAGTGCTCTCAGATGTCTTTGGAGACTGCGCCTCTCGCTGGCTTTTGGAAAAAGTTAACATGTAAAACTTCCTCATAAACACAAGCATTTTAAGAATTTCATCTTGGAGACATTCCTGGCTAGCATCGCTCATGCAGTTGGGAATATCGTTGATTAATTCCGGCTGGTAATTAGGTGGGAGTATGTTTATGCCAAGTGTTCCCAAGAGCAATGTGAAGGGTGAGGAGGAAGGCAGGCACCCAGGGGAGGGCTCTCATCTCTCAATTTCCTGCACAGGGAGTGGGGGAACTCGATGCCAATTTCTGATTTTAGACATGAGACCAGGACACTCTCACACTAACTCACATGATATGCAAAGCTGTCATCAAAACCTCATTGTGTGTGACTGTAAACACCAAGTGGGGTGTCTCACCACACATGTCTTTCTCCTTTAAGTATGGTTTCTCCCTCCTCCTAGACAGGCTCTGGCAGCCATATTTAAATCACAGGATTTCTGCCATGGGCATAGCTGATTGGACACAAGTGGTCACCTGACTAAAGCTGAGCCAATCAGATTCTCTTCCCCACCCCAGCAGATGGAACTGGGTTTGCAGATGCAGTCAGTTTCTACTTGCTGCCTCAGTGAATGTGTACACTTAGAGAATGCTGGTTGCCTTTCTTTCCCAGTGAAGATGGCTTACAGAAAAACAAGGGTAGAGGTGATGCAGGCAAAGGAGATCATTCAAGGCCATGGTCCTTTCTTCTTGCCCTTCATAAGGCCCAGTTTCCTGGGGTTTCCTGGGGTTTGGGGAGATGGATCCAATAAATACTTTCTCTTTTTCTTTCTGTGTGTTTTTAGAGGTTTTTCTGTTCTTTACCACAGCAATAGTATGAGAAAATGGCAACAATTATGTCATGGAGTAAGGTGGCTCTGGTTTCTGCATGGGAAGCTAGTCAAAAATACTTTCTTAGTGTGCACCCTACTTTAAGGAAACATCTATGTAGTGCCTCTTAATTCTCCCTTTCATGGGAGAATTCCATAGGTTTGTGTCTCTTCCAATATTCATGCTGAAATTTAATCCCCAATGAAACAGAATTTGAGAGTGATTTTGCCATGCCCTTGTGGATGGGGTCAGCGCCTTTTAAAAGGGCTGCAGGGAACCACCTATGATCTCTCTGGCCTCCTGCCATGTAGGCACATACAGTGTTCAAGGTACCATCTTGGAAGCAAGACTAGGCATTCAGCAGGTACCAAACCTGCTAGTGCCTTGCTCTTGGTAACTCCATAACTACAAGTAATAAGTTTATACTGCTTATAAATTACCTAGTTTAAGATATTTTGCAACAATAGCAGGGATAGACTAAAACACCCTCCTATAGGGACGTCATTAAAGAGAGAAGTGGGTGGATGTTCTGTGATTTGGTGGCTCCCCAGAGGCTGCCATGGCCCAAATCATCCCCGTCCTGCCTACCTTATGTCCCACAAACAAACTCATTCCACTCTGTGTAGGTTAATACAGGATGATTCATGAAGGAGAGAGCCCCATCCAACAGGATGATATTACTGACTCATAGAGCTAAAGTAACTGCTCTTTACAGTACCTAGCAGCCTGGGCACTTAGCTTATAGTTGATAACAGCAACTTAGCATCAGCTCCAACCTGATGCCTGTGACCCAGCTTGGACTCACTACCTGGTATTGTCCCATCAATAGGGCTGTGGCCTGTCTGAGGAATCCTTCTGCTATGTGAGCAAAATGATTATCAGTGGTTCTCAACACTGGGTGCTCTTTACAATTACTTGGGAGGACTTTGGGGGAAAAACTGAGACCTGGACCATACTCCAGATAAGCTGAATCAGTCTATGTGTTTAGGACTTGGGCATCATTCCTTTTAAAAGATGCTGAGATGATTCTAAGATGCCATTGGGATTGAGAACCATTGATCTGAGTGAGTTACTTTACTTTTGTAAGAGAGCAGAGATTCACTGAGCTGGGGGATGTACAGTTTTCATTGTTGGGCATCAAGAATGAACTTCTTGAGTACCTTTGTGGGATGGATCAAAGAAAGAGGGAAGAATGGCATAGACTGGGACAGAATTGAATTCAGATGTTTCCTGTTATCTTTGAGGTCACACCAGCTGGGACTGTCATTGTACTTTATTAATTTGGACCCAATGTGGGAATTTATGAATATTCTCAAACAAGGAAATGGCTTTGTTCAAAAGCCAAATGATATAAACAAGACTGCCAGCGACCTTCTTTGGCCTGCTTAAGGGAATCAGCCTTACACACACACTCACACCACACTTACACACACACACACACACACACACACACACACACACACACACACACACACGATGGGCTTGTTCATGACACTTTGGATTTCCAGAAGTCATTAAAGTAGATCTGTGGGGACTTCTGTTTGCCGAACACTGTTCCTGGCATATGGTGGGGGCTCGATAAATATTTGTTGAATTCATGAATAAATGAACATATTGTCACTGTTGAACTCACCACATGCTCTTTGGATTATAGAAGTTCTTAAAAGAAATGTTATATTTTGAGGTCCAAACACAAATGATCTGACCTGCCTTTATTCAGAACCTGGGGGATCATAGGCTGGAAATCATAGATTTCGGCTATGAGGTTCCAATTGGTTTTGCTCTCAAGATTCCTTAGTTATAAACTGTTCTTTCTGAATAATCCAAGGCTGGCCAGTGCCTGGCTGAATTCTGCACTTTATGCACTACACTAGGGAGTTAGCTGCCCCTCCACTCAGCGTCTCCTCAGCGTCGCCTTCTCAGGGGGCACGCTGACAACTGGGGACATCTCAGACTTGCCAATCAAGACACCAGCCAGGGCAGAGAAGCATCAACTTCTAACCCCCATGATTCAGGGACATTCCTAGGCCTGGAATTTCTTAAATTATTTAAAATTTATATTCTGGTATTATAGTCCACCTAGTAATCAAGATGTTGTTTTAATATCTTTAAACTTGTTTTTTTAAATAACCTATTCCTGCTGGGCGTGATGGCGCACGCTTGTAATCCCTGCACTTGGGAGGCGGAGACAGGAGGATTGCGCAAGCTGGAAGCCAGCTGTGCTGGTTTAAAAGACCCTGTTTCTAAATAAAAATATAAAATAGGTCTGGGAGTGTAGCCCAGAGGTAGAAGGGCTTCCAGGAACCCCAGTACCACCAAATAAATAAATAAATTAAAAAAAATAAAATAAAAAGCAAATAATCTATTCCCTGGGGTTTCACTAATCCCTACCTCATCTCCAATTACCTTTCCTGGTGTATGTGCCCTGGGAATTTGTAGAGCACATGATGAGATGGAATGAAAAGAGGCTTAAATGAGATCCACCAGCCAGGGAAGCAGCCATGATTTGGGTCCAAGAGAAGTGGTTAGAGGGACTGGGGGCAATGGTCCCTGACAGTCGAGGGCTGAGGAACAGGGTAGCTGTCCTCATATGTCTGAACCTGAAACATGACTCAAACCAAGGTTTTCCACCTGAAACAACCGTGGAACCTTTATGACAAACATAAAACTCTCACACATCCCGGAGATTCTGGTACTTGTCCCTCAGAAGGGCACACATGACTTTGCCCTCTGGGTATCTCTTCAGCCAAAGTCCCATCAAGCTCTTATTTGCATCATGAAATATTTATTTCTATTCCATTTCTAGGATTTAAGTATCACATGTGAATTGTGTGTTTTAAGCGATTTACAGCCCTTACCCTGTCTTCACCATGGAGATTCTGATGCATTAGCTGGCCTGCCTCCTCAGCTCCTCACTGAGTTGCTGGTACATATCTTCACCATGTGGAATTCAGCCATTGAGAGTGAGGTAGAGGAGGCAGATTCCAGCAAAGGAAGCCTTTCTGAAGGCTAGTGCATTCCACCTTGGAGTGGATTGACTGTGGGTATAGTGAGCCCCCAATAACTAAAAGTATGTAAGAAGAAGCTGGGTGGCTACTTGTGACCTGAGCTTTCTGTTGGACTCTATGGTTTTCAATCCTGATTTTGAGCTTCAAGAACTGAGAAATATGACTGATAAACTCTGGTTTTCTGCAGATCAGTTGTACCTTTGTAGCTGAAGCATTTCCAACATTTTAAAGATTGTTCTCCAGGCTTTCAAAGATGGTCTACTCACCCTCAACTCCTTGCGTCCTTTACTTATTTCCTGTCTAACTGAAGAAGAGGGTGAACCCTAAGGATTGAGGACCAGATGGCCCAGGGTCAGACACCAAAGGTCTGGAGTCTCTGGAGCTGCAGTTGAAGATGCTAGCCGGTGCCTGTATGTGAGATGCTGAAGGGAAAGGCCGGGGGGAGTTCTCTGTGTCAGTTTGGCCTTTCCATTCTGTACGAACCCTGTGGATCTCAGTGGCCTTCTGTGAGGAATCAGGCAGGGCTTCCTCACATTCCTTCTGAAGCCAGATCATTCCGGCTTCCCCACCATTTATGGACTGCCCTCCACTTGTCCTACCTTGGGTCATAAGTTGGCCACCAGCTAATCTCAATGCATTTGGTTTGACCACTAGACTGCTGTTTTTAATTTGAGATTCTACTCCTAAATATAAAACAAAACAAGGAATCTCCTGTCAGGAATAGAGAGTGCCCGTTGCTCGGCAGAGCCCAGATCTCTGGTTAGAGCTGGAGTGCTTCAGTCACCATTGTCCTTTGTCTTGGTTTGGCTCCCTCAGGGGCTGGTCCTGAGACCAGGACTAAAGAGCAAATAGTAAACTTGGTAGTTGAACCTAGAAAACACGTGCATAGGTAGGAAAGTAAGGCAGGAAAAAAAGAGAAGCCAACAAAGTGTAGGTAAAAGGGCAAACCCCACCCTGGGCAGCTTGAGTTCAGTCCTGCTGGGGACAGAAGAACCAGCCAGGAAGAACATGCCTCAGAACCATCCCTCCCAAGTAAGGGTCTGGGGTATTAGCACACCGGCCCTTGTCGCTTATCTCCTTGGGTTGCTCAAGCAGCATGAGATGCAGGGACAAGAGGAAGCCCTCAGGGAAGGAGAGGCAGATGGTGGTGGTGGAAAGGTCAGAGTGCACTGACATGGCATGGTCTGCCTCAGGGCCAGGGCTAGGCCCGGGTGGCTTCCACTGTGCCTCTTAAGACATGTGACCTCCTTACATCTGCTTGAAGCCATTTTGCCTAGCCCTGATAAAAAAGAAAATCACCCCCTATTCTAGCCCCCCACCTGGCCCAGTTTCTTTTCTGTGTTATGTTGGCATGAAGGGGCCACTTTCAGGTTTCAGTGAGGTGTGGATCCAGGCAAGTCACTCATTGTCCTGCAGTAGGTAAGTCGCCCTTCTTGCCTGGCCTTTGGGCCTGGTGCTCCCAAATCCGAGATGGAGCTGGCATTCTCGATGCCGCAGGCAGAACCACATCTCCTGGGTCTTCTATTTGCTCCTCCCTATTCCAGCCACTCTTACTCTTTCCTTTAAGAAGGTAGCAAATACTTAGAATTTTTGTTGGCTCTAAGGTTACACAGCCAGGTAACTTCAGTGTCAAATTGTGGGAAGATTAACTAGAGAGGGGACTGTTACCTAAGTCGAGCCTGCAGACCTGAGTCATTCAATGGGACACTTTTGACAAGCTTCTGTCTTTGTAAGTATACCTTTGCTGACCAAAGAAGGGACCACAGCAGATAAGAGACAGTGTGCTCCAATCTAATCTCCTGGCCACAATTCCTAAAACCAAAGGGCTGGCCCTTTTACACACCTTTTGTTGGCTTTTCCTCCTTCCTGTCTTACTTCCTTACCCTATACAGCTGTTTTCAAGGCTCACCTATCAAGTCTACTATTTGCTCTTTAGTTCTGCAAAGGAGAGGGGCACCTTCTCAGGCAGGCTTTCCCCAGAGGGAAACTAAGCTTCCCCAGAGATGAGATTTTTTTTTTCTAAGAATCCATTGGGAAAATTTGCTTGGACAGCTGTTGTTTTCAGAAGGGAGGGCCTGTGGACATATCTCTTTCCAAGATGTTTTAGTTTGGGGCTTTTAGAATTTGTAGACAACCTCAGGGTTCCTGCCTTCCAGGGCATATAATTATACTGAGCAGTAGTATATGGTGGGTACCAGGTGAGTACACAAAGGTGTGAAGCCAAGTGTGCAGCTTTGACGTGCATTGCTAGAGCACAAGACCCCCTGCTCACCCCCTGTGTGTCCCTGGGCAAGCCAGTCAACTCTTGTCTCTGCTTCCTTGTCTAAAAGATGAAAATTAATGTAGCACTTTTCCTCTGAAAAATGAGGAAAACCACCATCATCACCATCAACATCACATCACCACCATCACCATCTCATCCTCACTGATGTCACCATCATCACTACCACCACCTGGAGTTTTTGTAAAGATAAAATGAGCTAATTTATGAAACACTTTTTGTCTAGTACACAGTAAGAACCTGATAAATGAGAACTGTTTCATCACAACCACCAGTACTATCTCCATCACCATCACTACCATCACCACCACCATCATCATATTATCATCATTACGATTGCCATCATCACCATTACATCATCATTCCATCGTCATCACCATCCCTACCACCAACACCATCATCACCATCAACATTACATCAACACCATCACCATCTCATCATCACTGATGTCACCATCATCACTACCACCATCATCATCATCACTACCACCATCATACTCATCATCACCATAATCATCACCACTACCACCACCATCATCATCACTGTCACCATCACCACTCTCATCATCACAAACATTACCATCACCATCATCACCACCACTGTCACTGACATCACCATCATCAACATCATCATCATTATCACCACCACCACCATCATCACTACCACCACCATTATCATCATCAGTACCACCACCATCATCATCATCACTATCATCATCACGAACATCACCATCACCATCATCACCACCACTGTCACTGACATCATCATCATCATCATCATCATCATCATCATCACTACCACCACCATCATTATCATCTTCAATACTACCACCATCATCATCATCATCATCACTATCACTACTATCATCATCACGAACATCACCATCATCACCACCACTGTCACTGACATCATCATCATCACCACCACCGCCACCACCATTATCATCATCAGTACCACCCATCCCAGTACCACCACCATCATCATCACTACCACTACCACCATCATTATAACTGCCATCACTGCCATTACCATCATCATCATCATCATCACTACCACCATCATCACCATCATAATCACTATCACCATAATGATCACATCATCATTACTACCACCACCACCATCATCACCATCACATAACCATTATCACCACCACCACCATCATAATCACTATCATCATAATGATCACATCACCACCACCATCACAACCACCATCATCATCATCATTATGACATCACCATTCCCATTATCATCATCACCATCACAATCTAAGTTTCCAGTAATATCAGCACTGGGTTTTTCTAAGAGGTCTCTCCCCATCCAGTGACAAAAGAACAGAGGGATTTCCCCAAATAATGAAGATTTGGAGATGTCTCTACTAGTAGAGAAAATCGGGACAGACATGGGGGCGAGGCATGAAAGGAGAGAGGAGGGAGATCCAGAAGAAGAGAGGGAGAGATGCTTAGGGGTGGTTAGGGATTAGCAAGTAACACATTTGACTACAGCAAATCTAAGAGAGAAATAAGGGAAAAAGAGATAGAAGGAATAAGCAGGGTTAGGCTGGGCTGCCAGAGTTGGGGCTAGTGGGTGCTATGCCTAGTTTTTGATAAAAAAAACATTCATAAGTATGAAGAACACTACTTTCTATGAGAAACCTGATTTCCTAGATGAGGAAAATCTCCTTTAGTCTTAACAAAATGACCAACATGGTCATGTGCCTGGGTGTTCCATTTGTCCAGTTATATCCTGTGCTTTGACAGCAGAGCTGAGGCCTTTTGGTAGGTGCTTGGAACGGGATGAAGGGGACCGTAGGGCATTTTATTGGGCAGTATTGAATTTGTTCAGACCCTTGCAATTTGCCTGCAAGGGGCCATGAGTATGGGGTCAATTTACCCTCCAACCTGAAGCCACAAAGTTGATAATCAGCTGCCACAGTGTATGGGGGGAGATGAACTGCTTTGTGGAGCTGTTCAATAAACCTACTATTAGCAGGGAAAGTGCTTACATGCACTTAAAAAAAATTAAACGACAGAATAAGAGCAGATGATTGACAAGGCATCAATAAAGCTGCGCGGATGCACTGCTGACCTCCCCAGCACATCTGCCAATCTGCGTTTATTAGAAACCAGGTTCTATAAATAGCTGGTGGCAGAGAGATCAGTGAGCTGCTTCTCAAATGTGCAATTGTGAAATGCTAACTGTTTAATACGTGACCCTTGGTTCAATTTTGTTGATCTCTTACTGCAGCTGAAATGTGGGGAGTCAGGAGGAGGGGTTGCCATTCCTTAACTTCCATCTGTGAGGCAGACCTACTAGTTTCCCCTCCCATATCCATTCTTTTTGCTGACCAACTACACCCCAATTTGTTTTCAGAGTAGCTGTGTGCTGCACCATTCTTTAAAGACAGACTTGGCCACACCATTCTGGCCAATGAAACACAAGCAGAGCATTCCTGGGGGAGATTTTATTGTCCTGATGCATGCACTACCTCTTTAACTTTTTTCCTTTTGTTTTTCTCCCGCCTGGAAAGTAGATGTAAGTCTAGAGATTCCGCAGCTTCGTTGTGACTATGAGGCTACCGAGTTTGAGGATGGTGGCCATTATCTTAAGTAAGATGGGTCAGAGACATGGGTATGACTAAAGTCCCTGATGTTACTGTTGAGCTATTTATACCCAAGCTGCTTTTTCATGAACTCTGTTGTATATTTTCTGCTGGGCATGGTTGCGCACGACTATGATCTCAGTACTTGGGAGACTAAGACAGAGGACTTCAGATTCGAGATCAGCTTCAGCAGCTTAGCGGGACTTTCTGCAACCTAGTGAGACCCTGTTTCAAAAATTAAAAAGCTGGGGGTGTAGCTCAGCAGTAGAATGGTCCAGGGTTCAGTCCTCAGTCCCAAAATAAATAAGTAAACGAGTAAATAAACTCTCATCTGGCTCAGTCACTACAGAGAATTGCTAGCTAGTTGAGCTGATCACATCTCTAACCAGAAATCCTTTCTTCCAGAATCTCTTTCTCAGATTTACTTTGCAAGTCGTATGTGATGACACTGTGCCCAGCATTGGAAGATATTCAATGTGGGTAAAGTAAAGCATTCTAGTAATTAAATTTTGTCCCATTGTCCCTGAATTGGAACACCTATAAAAACTTAAATATAGTATATAATTTAATAAATAAAAATAAAATTACACTATGAAAAGTATAATATTGATTGGTATACTATATATAGCCTCTAGACTTCTATTTCCAACTTATTTTAATGTACCAGTGTCAACTTCGCTGACATGTTTGCAGAACTGAGAACCTGGGATTGACTAGGCTGGGAGTCAAGCATGGCGCTCTTGGGCCAGGCAGACCTGGGTTCAGATGCAGGCGTGGGCTCACTCACTGCATGAGCAGACAGGTTCCTTTGCAGGTCTGAGCCTCATCTTCATCACCTGCAAAGTGGGCTCGTAGCACTGCTAACTCCATGGTCACCATGAGCATCTGGTAGTGAGAGCAAAGAGCCTGGGCCTGCGCTTCATTGAGTCCTTTCCCCATACTTCACGCGGGAGTCACACTTCATCCCTACCCTTCAGCCGACTTAGGCTAAGCATCCATGCCTCTGAGCCTTCACCCACATATATCCCCATCTGGAATTTCTTCTCTCAGATTCCACCCATCAGGGGCCTGGCCAGCTTCGTGACCCTCCTCTAGGAAATCTTCTCCATTGCATCTAGCTGAAAGGAACTCCTGTCTTCTCTCTCGGGGCCACTCCCATGAGAGGCAGTGTCAGTGAAGGCAGATGCAGAGAATTCCACATGTCCCCAGCCACAGCATGTGAAGCTGGAAAACCTGCCTCCCCCAAAGGAGGCCACTCTAGATGGGCAATAGTAAGGAACACAGAGGAGGCCCCAAGCCACAGGGGCCCAGGAGGGAAGACCTCCAATGCTCCCCCAGAGAGCTGGGTAGAGGGGGTCAGGAGCAGGTGGATTAGAAACAATGGACACCACCTTGGCTTTGTGTCTCTTCTGCAATCTGACCCCTGACCCTGCTTAAGCCTCGTGCTCAGCAAAGCAGGGATTGGTACAGAAGCTGCTCTGAAGGGTCCCCAGGGTCCTTCACACCCGCTCTCTTCTCTGGCTGCTGTAGGCTTGAATCCGTTTCTCTGGCTGCACCTCCCGGTCCACGGTCTTCCAGTAGCCATCTTGCAGGGGTAATCGAGTAGGAGGAATTGACGAGATAGACAATGAGAGCTGGGAGGCTGAACAGAGATTACAAGGTAGCCTCCAGACTGGAGCGGTCACAGGGGGAGGAGGTAAAAACAAAGCCCAGAATCTGGGGTCCCCACGACAGAGCTGTGCAGCTGAATGCTGGAGCAACAGAGGAGATGCATCACTGCCAAAGGGCAGCGAGGGAGGAAGGAGCACCGGTTTAGCACAGGCTTACAGGCGGTGGTTGGGCAGTAGGCCTCTGGGTGTCTTCCCGCCCCTAGTTCTGCAGTGTTGGGGCCCCACCCTCATGGACTTCAGCCTCTGATTCGCTTTCCAGAAGTGGCAGGGCTGGAACCCTTCTTCCCATTTGGCTAGTGAATCTGGAGGCATGACCTTAGACTGAACAGTCTGAAGCCCAGGATGAAAGGGCAGGGTGGGTCCTACAGTGGCCTGGCCAGACCCTGTGCTAAACTTGTGCACTCAATTCTCAGTGTCTGTCTGTGAGGACTGACTGCTGAGGACACAGGTGCTACCCTCTCCTGATAATTGTCCTGGGAAGCTTAAATATCCTGCTGAAAACTCAGGTTAAAAAATATATATATATATTTTTTGGTACTGAAGATTGAACCCAGGGAAGGAACATTCTACCTCCAAACTACACCATCATTCCATTATTATTATTATTATTATTATTATTATTATCATTATTATCATTATTATTATTATTATTATTATTTTTAAACAGTCTCAGTAAGTTGCTGAGGGTCTCAATAAGTTACTGAGGCTGGCTTTGAACCTGCGATCCTCCTGTCTCAGCCTCCCAAGTACTAGGTTTATGGGTATATACCAAATACTAGTTTTACAGGTGTATATCAGTGTTGAGACTTGACTGTGGCAGTGGCTGGAGCAGGGGCCCAGTGGTACTGTTAGGTCAGTGGAGCCTCATGAATGAGTTGAATTCTTTCTCCTGGGAATGGGCCCCTTTCTGTCTTTCACGTGCACCCACTTGGCCTTGCGTTTTCCACCACAAGTTAAGCAGAACAAGGCTCTCACTAGATGCAGCTGTCATATCTGGGACTTCCCAGCCTCCAGAACCATGAACCAAACAGACAACCTGCTTTTCAACATAAATCACCCAGACCCAGGTATTCCTGTAATTGCAACAGAAAATGGACAAAGGCACTCCTCTGTCCTTTAGCGTGGCCTCAGGCAGCGATGGGCTGATGGGGGACAAGCCTGGCCACCTGGCCTCCAGTGGGACCCCCCCGTGGGCAATTTCCCGCTTAGCTCCTCCCTCTCTCTTTTCTCCTTCCCTTTCTCTTCCTCCTGAGGGAAGGAGTCCCCCAAATCCCTGCTCCAGGCCCTGCTGCTAGTGAAGCTGACCGAAGGCGTCTGGGTGAGACCTTTGGAATCATCTAGCCCGACTCCCCTTTCATGGAGTCCCACCCACCCAGCTCCCAAGGCAGGATGGGTTAGCATTCCCCACAAAAGCCCTTACTGCGCTATCTTGCAATTGTCTGCGAATGAATCTTCTCTTCTGATCAACAGGACTGAGTTGTAGTCAACTTTGTATCTTTCCGCCCAAGAAAGACCTGTCCTCGTTGAGCATCTGCTGACAAAAATGATGATTATATTAAATACGCCAACACCTTCCAAGTATTTACCATGTGCCCGCATATGTGCATTCACTCTCACCTTGCCCCATCCTCCGCGTAGGGAATATTAGTACCCCATCTTACAGAGGCAGGAGGTCCCGCTCCCTCCTCCATGTTCTCCACCTCATTCCCATGCTGCGGACCCAGAGCAATGTCAGTTCCTACCCTGATCAGATACTGACCGCAGCTGAGGTCCTACAGCCTCCCCATCACTGCATGATTTATGTGGAGACCAGGATGCTGCGTCTTCTGACCGTGTGTGTGTGTGTGTGTGTGTGTGTGTGTGTATGTGTGTGTGTGTTCCTGAGGATGGAACCCAGAGGCATTCTACCTCCAAACTATACCACCAGCCCCTTTTTTTAATCTATATCTTGCTGAAGCTGGCTTTAATTTTGTGATCCTCCTGTCTCAGCCTCCCAAGTACTGGGATTACAGGTGTGTGCCACCACACCTTGCTCAGCTTTGGTGGAGCATTACTGCCGCCTTCTTACACACCCAGAGAGTGAGGTGAGAGTCAGTGTTTGGGAACCTTTTGCTCGCATTCTGGCCTGCCCTTGTGGTAGAGTGAGGCCTCTTCCCTCAGAGAAGGTCAGAGAAGCCTTAGGGAGGAGTCAGGCGTGTGGCCTTCTTAGCCTCAATTCTTCCCTTTCGTGGCCCTGCCCTGGCCTCAGTTTCCTCCTCTGTAAGATGGGGTACTCATAGTCCCTACTCAGGAGGGGTTCTTTAAGGAACTTTAAGAGGTGGGCTTAGCTCAAGGTAATGGGGTCATTGGAGGAGCTGCCCTGGGAAGGCTTGAATGAGGGACCCTGCGAGAGACCCCCTCCATCTCACCTTGCCAGCTTTTTGTATCTCATAGGCTCCTGCTGTGATGCCATCCACCATGTGACACAGCCACAGGGGCCCTCGCCCTTGTGGAACAGACATTCGTACCATGATCTTGAACCTCTGAAATCACCAGCTAAACAAACCTCTTTTCTTTACAAATAATCCAGCCTTGGGTGTTTTGTTACAACAATGATAAGTGAACTAATGGAGTATTTTTGCCTTGTTGGAGACACATCAGCTCCTCAGAGACAATGTCATCTTACTCTTTCCACTCAAGATGTGAGATTCATTCGTAGAGAATTTCAGCACCTCAAGGCCAGTGGGACTTAGCAGCCACCTGCCCACCCCGATTCAGGAGTGACGCAGTAGTAAGATTAGTTAGCACACAGTGAGGGCTCACTGTGTAACAGACACCCTGCTCAGCGCCTCATGTGTTTGGCTCAGCCGTCCCAGGGGGTAAGCATTACCCATACCTCCAGTTTTCTGGAGCTGCAGTGAGGTTTAGGAAATGAAGTAACTTGCTGAAAATCATACAGAGAGTTAGTAAGTATATTCTCTAACTTAGATCTATAACAAGGAAGCCCTCAAATGCTAGGGTGTCAACGTAGTAGCAATTCGCTGCAGACTCCCTGTCATTCCAGGGTAGGTGTCTCTGGTAACTGGGTCCAGTCCTCTCCATGGGGCTTTGGGGACCAGACTTTCCGTCTGAGGCTCTGCTATCCCCTAGGGCTCTGTCAGACACACCCAACCCATGAAAGGGCAGCACAGAGGGCAGACACGCCTACTTCTTAGAATATTGGCCCAGGTGGGCCCAGGCTGCTGCTTCTCAAGGACACCATTGTACCATAGAATGAAAGGAAAGAACGCAGGTGACAATTAGCCACCTGTGCCTCTGCAAACCCCTGATGAAGGGGGGAGGGTGGGCCTCATACCCTCATCTGCCCCTTTTAACCGAGAATACAGAATCCCTCCCAAACCTTCTTCAGCCAACTTACACTTGGGCCTCATGGCCGGAACAAGATCACAGGCCATGTTTGGGTCAACTTTTCTGTAGCTGGAACTAAAACACTTGACAAGCACAACCTAGAACAAGAAAGATTTATTGGGTTCACGGTTTCAGTCCATGGTTGGCCGGCACCAGTGGCAGAGTGCTTGGTAAAGGACACCACCCTCCCATCATGTGGGAAGCAGAGAGATAGTAGTCAGCCAGGGTCACATACCATCCTCAAGGCCACACCCCCTCCTGCACTGGGGACCACGCTTTCAATACATGCACTTTTCAGGGGACAATCTAAACCCAAACCCTAACAGGGCCAGCCCCGACTGCAGGGGAAGGTGGGAACACAGAGCTGGAGTTTCAGGATGAGATAGGACCTCCGTGTTCACATTGCCCTCTAGAACTGAGACAGAATTCAACTTGTAGGGAGAACGGCAAGCAGGTGGCAAGATAGATGAACCGCTGCTCGTCTATCACGATCATTGACTGCCTTCTTGATCCTCCAGTGTGGACTGGCACCTGCTTACCGTGGGTGTCTTTCCTATTTCCTGGGGGCCATTCTTACTCCTCCCTCTGCCTACACATGTTTGCAGGCAGCCTCAGAGCGACCCTCCAGGGAGCTTCCTGGATTCCCAGGCCCGTGGCCACAATAGCTATTGACAATCAAGGTCACCTCTCATCTGTGAGGGAGCCGAAAACAAATCCCAGCGGGCCAGGGCCAACAGGACCAGATGTGGAGACACTCTCCCCAGCACCTCCAACTTCAGAGGAGACAGTGAAGGGCTGGGAGTTCTACCCATGAGCCGCCTCTCTGCGGCTCCCCGGAGGGGACAGGGAGGGCCTTTCCATCACTTCTGATGATTAAACCAAGTTCATGTTCAGAATGTATATAAAGTTATTTGGGCCAAATTTCCATGTTAACTGTTCAGATCAGAAATGCTCAATGTCAGTTAAATTTGGTTGGATTATAAGACAGCACAGCCAAGATCAAGAACATGTGGGCCGATTTGATTTAACCCAGAGAAGAAATGCCTTTTCCCTCTGCTCAGTTCTAACGTTAAACATATAAAGATACATACGCTCTTGCTCTCTGCCAGAAATGTCAACTGCTTTTGATCTCTCCCTGTAGATATTAAAGTTTCCCCTTCTTGCCCTTCTGCTTGGCGGGCCCGTAAGGGCTTCCAAACCAATAAACAAGCCCGGAGCTGCGGAGAGGGTGGAAGCTGTTTGCCTTTTTAAGCCGGAGCCCTGTGGCCCGAAGGTCGTGTTTAATCAGCCTCAAGGTTTTGGTTAACATTGACTTGGAGTTTAAAATAGCATTTCAGTAAACTCGGCCCCTTGCGCTTCCCCTCATCAGCCACAGGAGACGGGGGCCCATGGGTCTGGGGGTTTGCCTGTTTGTTGTTAAGGTTCTGAAGCAAATGAGCTGTGCTTGGCTGGTGGCCACGACAGAGTACTCCCCTCCTGGCTTGAGAGAGGAACCCGGCCCGAATGCCAGGCCCAGGTCCCGGGCGCCCCCTGGAAACTGGGCTTCAGCAGCAGCACACCAGCTGCAGATTGAGCATTTTCTTCTCTTCTGCTCAGATTCTAATGACACATGATGCTCTTGGCTGAGGGTAGGGGCCAGCCATGCGCCCTTTCTGTTCTGGCCACCATGGGGGGCGGGAAGGGAAAGTAGAGGTCTCTCAGTATCACCTGCAAGCTGATGGCGTACTCACCCAAGACTGAAGAGGCTCCGAAGCCCTCGCCACTGTCCCTGCCCTTGGAGGGGCCTTTGGGGCCACATACAGCCTGAGGGGAAGAGCATTTGGTGGCCTCTTTTCCTCCTTGCTGGATGGTTCCCAGACCCTGTGGCCAACCCAGCCTCTCACACTTTTCTTCTTGCATGTAGTTAACAGAATAGCTGTAGAATGTGGCGGAACATCCTGGAATATGGAGGAGCTGCCTGGGGCAGCATGGGCTTTGTTCTTGTCCTCCCTGGGCAATGCAACATCTCCAGTTGGGGAGAAACTTATCCAGGCAATTGGGCTGGGTTCTTCTCTCCCCTGGAAGCAGGATGTCTTTCAAAGCTTTGCACAAGTCATGCTGCCCTTGAGGTGTAGAACCAGGGTCCTGCCTTTTAGGGTCCCTCAGCTGTGGTCCAAGAGGGGTGTACACCAGTGAGACCCCATCCGCTCTGGGCAGCTTACTTGAGCCTGGGGGATCAGCTCGGAATGGACCCAGGTTTCTACATTCTCAGTCACTATGTGTAAATAATCAGTCTGCTTCATGACACATGCATGAGTACGAGTGTGCACGCGTATGTGTTCTAGCTCCTCAGCTAATTAGTGGAACCACAGCCCAGGATGTGACCGGCAGAAAAGTCCAGACTCCTATTCCTGGTGGATGGCGTAGCGGTAATCCACAAGTGAACCAACCTCCCCTCAGTGTCCTGATCCTCCCCGGGTAGCCTCATTTCCAGCTCCATTCTTGGGGCCTGGTAGTGGGCAAGCTCCATTGCAGACAAACTTGGCTTTTTTTAATAGATCCTGCCAATTAAAACATCCTTTCAATATATAATAATATTTTTAAAAGACTCTCTTTGTTGTGCTAACTAGTGAGTGGATGATGGGCTAATCGCCAGTTCGGTGTCAATGATTCAGCCACTCTGTATTAGTTAGCACAGGATAGGCCAGGTTGCAGTAACAAAATAACCGTGTCTCCAGCTGATAGGAGTTCCACGGCCACCAGTGAAAAGTCCTGTGCCAACAAAGCAGCTCTCCAGGCCACCTGTCTCCAGGCGGTGACTCGGTGTTCAGACAGCTTCCTGCATCTCGGCACATGGCTCCCATTGTCACTGATGAGACAACCCCAGTTGGGTAGATGTCAGCTTTTAAATGCTTTGGCCTAGAAGTGATATTCACCACTTCTGCTCACAGCCCGCTGGCCAGAGCTACTCACGTGGGCTCGCTTACTGCAAGAGATCTGGAAGACATGAGGGAACATATGGGGAGAGGGAGAGCAGGAAATTCCTGGGCCCACCCCACCTCTATCTTAGAACCCTTGTAATCTCTAAGAGGACCCATTCAGGGGCTCTTCTTTTCTGCTCCTCATCTGGGGAGACGTCACCGTTGAATCTATTGTCAGAGCTGGACTGGGATAAGCCAGAGCCCCCCCGCAGCAGAGATGAAAGGGACATTCCTAGAATAGTAATTCCAGCTAATATTCACTTAGCATTTTCTGTCAGGCATGTGCTTAGTCTTTGCACGCATCCTCTCTCTTAACCCTCTCTGTGGCCCTACGAGGAAGTGACTGATGAATTCCTAGTATGTTGCCAAGTAGGCTGAAGCGCAGAGAATTTAAACGACTGGCCCTGAATCCTTGGTCAACCCTGGCAGAGCCCCAGGGCACACAGCAGAGGACAGATGAGGCCGCCGCTGGGTCAGCTGAGACCATTTTCAGTTGCTCCTGCTGTTGCTGAAGGTGGCCAACCCCAGCAATCGCCAGAACAAGGTCCCCTGGAGACCCTGCCCCTCAGGAGACCCGTAGCATCACCCCCTCCCCGGGGATTCAGCAGGTCCAGTGTTGTGTTCTGACCCCACCCAGTTGCCCAGCCAACTGGCTGTGGATCTTATCGGCACCATGGACCCCAGGCAAGCAGCCCCGGTGTTCAGGAAATAAAGGAAGCAAATGCCAGGGCCTGTCCCCACGCAAAGGAGAGACACAGGAGCCACATCGCAGGGGTTTGCCCCACCAAGGCCTTCCCTGTGCACCCACAGGAACTGGTGTTGTTCTCCAATGGCCCATAGAGCGGAGGCCTGTGGGACTCTGACCCATAGGGCCGCCAATCTCCTGAAGGAGGTAGACAGAGCAAATCATCCCAAGATGGGGGATCCTCTATAGCAGAAGGAGGTGCAGAATATGATAAGGCCCAGAGGTGGCAGTTGCTGCCACTGGGTAGGGTAGGTTTCAGCCAATACTGATTCTGAAGGGCTTGGCCTCATTGGGACCAAGGGTGCAGGCAGAGAGCAGCATGTGCAAAGGTCCTGGGATATGGAAATGCACGATGTGTCCTGGCAGTGCTAGTATGTCCAACATGGTGACCATACTGGGCACTGTTGGCAAAAGATGGTGATGATTGGAGATTTCTGCTTGGGGCTGGGCTCTGGGGGAATTCCCACACCATAGACCAGAGGCCCCTAAAAGAGGAAGATGTGGACAGGGGAGTTTATCATGGGCGGAGGCCCCAGACCAGGAAGGGCAGGGCCTGTGTGAAGAAAAGAGGGGCCTGGGAAGAAAGGCTGGTTTCCTTTTGATATGTAACAAGCGATCACCAACACAGCAGATTAAGACGCCCATTCATTAGCCCCCAGGTCTGCAGCTTGGAAGTCTCCACCTGGCGTGATGAAGTTCTCCCTTCAGGGTCTCACTGCTCCAGTCCCAGCATGCCCAGGGTTCCCCTCCAGACTCTGCTTGTTGGTAGAACTCCCTTCCCTATGGCTCTAGGATCGAGGTCTTTGAGGTCTTCAACTTCCTGCTAGCTGTGGGCTGGTGTCACGCGGAGAAGCAGAGGTCCCTCTCTGTCTGCAGTTCACAGCATGGGGGTGCCTTTTCTCCACAGCAGAGGGTCCATCCTAAGCTGAGGGACCCGAGAAGGAGCAGCTGGGAGATGTTCTCTGCCCTGGCAGGGCAGGCGCAGGTTCAGAGCCAGGACCGGAGCTTAGGAGAAGCAAGATGCTAGAGGAGGCTGCCTTGGCTTTTACAGATGGAGACAAGCCAGGCGTGCAGCAGCGCTGAGCCCCAAAGGCAGGGCAAGGCCCGACCCAGAGAATGATCCACAAAGCTCCCAGATTGGCCCGAAGCAAAGAGGACAGGAAAGAACTTCAGAGTACCAGGCCCCAGCCCTTCCCCATGCCCCGAAATTACAGCTCATACCTCTGAACCCCTTCACCCCGACTGAGGCTCTACTTTGTTCTCTTTGTCCCTGGAACCTACTGTCTTTGTCCACCTCAGCCCTTGGCTCTGAAATATTGCCTGGAAATACTTGAGTGACAGCATGTGAGACACAGAGGATCTGTATCTGTTGTCAGTCTCCTGAATTTTCATGATGCTTGAAGTCAACTTGAAGCTTTCCAAGGTAGAGGGGTCAAAAGGGACCCTTTAAAAAGCACCCCATGGGCACAGCCTGGGAAGGGGCTCCCCAAGCCCTGCCCTCAGCCACTGACGGAGCCCCATGGGAGAGCAGGCAGGCTCGAGCTTTGGCGCCAGGTGGAAGGGAGTTGGTGACGCTCCCCACGCACGCACGGAAGCAGATGCCTGGCAAAGCCCGAGGATTACTTTCTGGCTTGTGCGACGGGCTAATTAAGTTTCACTATTTACCTCTGGAAAGAGAAGGAGCTTCCTGGGCTCTGCAGAGGGCCTGATTCTCCCCTCTCTCTTTCTCCAACACCCCCAGACAGGCATTGAAGCTTCCCTGGCTCCACAGAAAGGGTGTGACAATCTTTGGCGTTTTCAGGAGAGGAGAAGTTAGGTGAGGCCCACCCCAGGATGCCCCTGCAGGTCAAGCGCAAGGCCAGCAGTAGGGGTGAGTTCACCCAGAGTGAATTAGCTCCTCCCAGCTAGATGACCTTGATCTCTCTGAAGGTCATTCCCCTCATTCATAAAGTGGAGGAAACCATCACAGTTCGCTGTTAGGACTGTTAGAAGGATGAGCCGGTGTGGCGGGAGAGGATGGATGTCCACCAGTGCCCGTTCGGCTCTTCCTTGTTAACTAAAAGGCTCAAGATTCTTTACTGGGCAGTAAAAGTGTAAAATAAAGGTTGTGGCCTTCCTTGAGGACGACCCTGAGATGTGAATGGAATTTTGGCACTGGTAGCAGTTTCTTAGGAACATTGTAGGGGGCTGCCTCAATGGACAGACATCTTTCCCTCCCTACTTCCACCTTGGACCAGAACAGGAAGCCCATCCGCAGCCTTCACCCACCGAGCGAGCCCCACCAGAGACCCAGCAGGCCACGGCTTTGGCACAGACTCCGTGACTGATGGCTGGAGCTCCAGGAGCCATTTTGGAGCATGAAGCAACCTGGAGAGGAAGATGGAGGAACTAGAAAGATGGAGCGATTTCAATGCCCTGGGCTATCTGTTTCTGGATTTCTTTTAAGGAATAGAAAATGAACCTCTCTCTTTTTAAGCCATTCTTTCTCAAACTTTAGCATGCATTTAAATCACTTGGGAAGCCTGATAAACTACAAATGATTGGAGCTCCTTTCCGGGTTTACTAATTCAGCAGGCCTGCGATGTGGACCTGAGAATTTAAATTCCTACATGCTCTCAGGTGATACTGTTGCTTTAGGTCTGGGTACCAAACTCTGAGAACCACTGGTTCAAGCCGCCATCGATCAGATTTCTATTTCACAAAGCACGATTCTAATTTACAGAGCAGGGTAAGGACTTTGCACTCGATAAATGTGATTCATATTTTGTACAGGGGTGAAGTGATAGAGAGGGGTCCACCTGCTTGCCTTCATGAGTCCCAGCCATGGGAATGAATCAGGGCTGCATAGTGGCAGAAATGACGTGACAACTGCACTGCCCAGCACCCCCTGGAGGTCAGGCCAGGCCCCGGGGACCCCACCCAACCCCAGGTTGTCCCAAGGCCCATCATAGCTGCTGTCCATGTGCTCTTGGACTTTACAAGTCTACTACTAAGAAAGACAGTTTAACAGCAGGGACCCTTTGGGAAATGCCTCTGGAAGAGCCCTCTGCACGGATTATCTCATTTAATCCTCACCACCCATTTCATGGACGAGGAAACAGGCTAATGTCTAACTCCCTTGCCCATAGTCACAGAACACTAGCAAGTGATGAGGCTCAGATCAGAGCTCAGATCTGACTGTCGTCACCTCTGCTCTACCACTGGGCTGCACTCCCAAGGGCAGGAACGCAAGAGGGCCTTGGGGCAGCATGGGGAGAGAGCTGGACCCACCTAAGCTCCAACCCTGGGTCCAGGGACCCTCATTTAGTGCCGAGCATCGAGCCCTGCAGAAGTGGAGCAGAAGCCACCACTCCTCCAGGCAGCTGGGCAGTGGCGACACATTGGAAGCTGTGCTTCTCCTGAGGGGAGGGGACAGGGGCCCAGCATCACCGTCTCTTCCAATAAAATATGAAGTTGGGAAACTCTGGGCAACCTCTGTCTGCACTGAGCGATGGCCTCATAATGGGCTCCCCAGCTCACTTGATTTATCAACTCCAGCCTCGGCAGCCCCAAAGGGACAAATGAGCTCCCGGGGCTGCAGATGAGAGCAGGGTCCCCGGGAGCAGCAAGGCCATGGATGTGGGGTCGTGTGTTACCACCAAGCCCTGCTTGATTGTGGGAAGATGGAGCAAGGAGGGATGAGACTGTGCTGAATAAATTGTCAGCTTCTGTGGTCCAGCCCTGGCCTGATTGGACCCTGAGGATGCTCTTATCTGGAGGGATACCCAGGACAAGGCCACCACCTCATGCAGAAGCAGCTGGGGATGCAGGCCTCCAAGAGGGCCCTGTCCAGAGGGACTGGGGAGGTAAGTGGAGTTCCAGCCTTGGTGAAGCCTGCCACACTCTACAGAGTGTCCTGCGTTCAAATCCCGGTTCTGCACTCTGCAACCCTGAGTAGCGGGCAAGTCCATGACTCCTCTCTGCTGACCCTTGTGGTTGAAAGCACCCGCTCCGCTTTTGAATCTCGCTGTCCCTTACCAGATGTGTGCTTTGCAGCAAGGCATTCCTCCCTGTTAAATGTCCTTATCTGTTAAATGGGGTGGATAATGGCACCTAAATTACAGGGCCATGTTACTTTCCTAGGCCTGGTGTAACTATTTCTTCACAGCTCCAGGGACCAGGAATGTTTTTTTTAATTTTTTATTGAACATAAATGGTATACATTTAAACTATACTTGATGCCCTCTCCCCCCTCCCGCCCCTGTTTTTCCTTCCCCGCTCCCAACAATGATTGTCCCGGGTAACCATGCCATATTCATAATTTTACACATATTCGGATGTGGACCCTCATTAATCAAGTTCAGCCTTCTTCCTCCTCTATCTTTCCATTCTAGCTTTGCTGGCATTTCCCCTCCATCATCTGAAGTACCACTGGTATAAAGCACAATTCGTAATAGCCAAAATATGGAACCAACCCAGGTCCCCATCAACAGATGAATGCATTGCAAAACTCTGGGAAATACACACAATGGAATTCTACTCAGCCATAAAGAAGAACAAAATCATACCATTTGCAAGAAGATGGAAAGTCCTGGAGAGCATTATGTTAAGTGAGACCAGCCAAGCACAGAAGGAGAAGGTACATATGTTTCCTCTAATATCCCCAAACTAGGGACCAGGAATTTGAAGTCAAGGTGTCTGCAGGGCCTGGGTTCCTCTGGAGGCTCCCGGGGAGAAGCTCTCAGGGCCTCTTGGAGCTTCTAGTGGTCCCAAGAGTTCCTTGGCACGTGGCCACACCATCCCAGCCTCTGTTTTCCCTCCCAGCACTGTCTCTCCCCCTCTGTTCCCGTTTGCCTCTTCTGCTTCTTACAGGGACACTCGGCTTTGGATTCAAGGCCTGCTGGGCACCAGGATGATCTCATCTCAAGATCTCAGAGTTATTTACATTGGCCAACATCCTTTTTCCAAACAGGCTCACATGCACAGATTCTGGGGCTCAGAACCTGCTGTAAAGGTTACTGTGAGAATTAAAGAATTAGTGCTTGTAAACTTCTTAGAAGAGGGCTCGGCACACAGTAATTATCTAATGCGTGTATTTACTTGTTGATATATACTAAATGTCTTATTACAAGTTAATGTATATCCTATTAATGTATGCACTTAGACTTATAGTACATTAACACATGATATAACTAATCTATGTGGATGTGTGCACAGAACACGGCCTGGTCCTGAGGCAAGACAGTAGCATCAGGCTCAGGGATGATGCGGGGCACAGAGTGGTCCCCTCATCACTGTGTCCAGGGCACAGTAGGTGCTCAGAAAATGGTCGTTTTTGTTTTTATGACATGGTGCCAGACCCAGGGATGGGGGTGATTGGGCCTCCGAGCATCCCATATTCAGCATCTATGATGTGCAAGGTGCCATGTTAGATAGTAAAGATACACAAAGGGATAATAAGCTACAGTTCTCTACCCTTGTGGAACTGACCTTGTAGTGGAGAACAGACAGATAAATAAATGTACACTGTAGCGTCAGCTGGTGATAGAGGAGGAAGGAGGGCTGTGATGTAACTGTAATGTAAAGTCAGTGGTGGCCAGAGAGAGAGTAGACCTAGCGGGGAGACAGATCTGGAACTGATAGTCCCAGACCACTGTCTCAGCTATTGTTGTTGGGAAAAGAGGGGCTGGGGCTCTGAGGGGTGCCAGGGAGGTTTTGAGGTGCACAGGCAGCACTTGAATTATGAGGAGGGGCCACCGCCGTGATATGTTGATGTAACGCAGTACAAAATGCATATTCGGCCTTTGTCCACAGTCCTGACACAAGAGCCTCTAAGACCCTGGGAATCTTCCAAGTGAAGAGGGTCTTTTCGTGTCACTGAGATGACAGCCCAGTGGCTGGAGGCCTCGGGGTAGCTCAGGGAGGGCCTGGCTGCCAAAGGAGCCCGCCATGGGATCAGATGGTGGGAGCTTTCAGCTCCACCCTGGACCTCTGGGGATGGGAGAGGGGCTGGATTTCGAGTCTGCCCACCAGTGGCCAGTGATGGAGTTAATTATACTAACATAATGGAGGCTCCACATAAACTCCAAACAGCAGTGTTTAGAGAGCTCCTGGGTTGGTGAAGGCACCCACATACCAGGGGTGGTGCCCCCCAAACATCACAGGGACAGAAGCTCCTCTCCCCAGGATCCTTCAAAGTCTTACTCCACGGATCCTACACGTGGCTGCTTGTTTGTATAAAGTTCTTTAATAACCTGGTAAACTAACCCTAAGTCAAATGTTTCCCTGAGTCCTATGGGCCATTGTGGCAAGGGATCTGAAGAGAGGGTTGGGGACTCTTGGGTTGTGGCAGGGCTGGTCTTGAGACTGGAATATAGAGTGAAGGTGGTCTGTGGGACTGAGCCCTTACCCTGTGGGGTCTAATGCCAACTCTAGGGAGTGAATTACAGAACTGAATTGAACTGAATTGCTAGATTCAGTTGTTCAGACAACCCAGTTGTTGTCTGCAGGAAACTGAAAAAAAAAAAAAAAAGGCTCTGGGGAACCCACACATTTGGTGTCAGAAATGAGAGGGACAGAAGTAGGTTTTCCTTCAATCAGCCAGAGGTGGGTGGAAGGAGGAAGGAAGCCTCTGGCAGGTGGGACGGAGGACAGATGTGCTGGCCCAGGGGAGTGGAGAGGGGCTGGGAGCTGGAGGTGTGGGTGCCCCCCCCACCGCAGGAAGGGAGTTCGGGGACTCGCAAGGGCTCTGAGCTGCATCTGGCTATGGGCAAGGTGCTGAGCAGCGGGGCTCTGACTAGAACAGCCACAGAGCTTTGTACCTTGCTTGAAACTGGATGTCTGAGTTCATGGGGGCAGAGAGATTGGGGGAGCAGGGGCCAGCAGGTGAAGTCTAGCATGAGAATGAAATAAAAACACCTAATGTTTCCTTCCACATGAACTTAGCAATACTCTCAGAAACCCAGCAAGACCCTGCTTCAAAACAAACATGAAAAGGGCCGGGGTGTAGTTCAGAGGCAGAATGCCCCTGGGTTCAATCCCCAGTACCACCCACCACCACAGAGAGAGAAAGAGAGAGAGAGGAGAGAGGAGAGAGGAGAGAAGAGAGAGAGAGAGATCAAAATAATCCTCACCTCTGGAATAAACTAGGCTCAGAGACACTTACCTGAAGTCACACAGCCAGTCAGTTTTTCCTGCTGTGACCTGCTGTGATCTGGCCCAAGCCCAGTTCCCTCTCCCCCTCTGTTCCAGTCACACCTCCCCAGGGGCTCCCAGCTCTCCCTGTTCCCCACCTTTGCACTTTCTCTTCCCTCTTCCCCTGCTCTGCCAGGACTGGTTAGCCCTCATCCCGTGTGCTTCTAGGAGGCTCCCAAGCTGGTCTCTAAGGGGCTATTAGCTGTTCTATGAGATCTGCGCCCTGTCCCTCCATGTCACCTGGGACTGTGGTTGCAGGCTGGGAAGTTGCAGTCCTGGGGGAAGCCATTCACTTCCCCCAGTGCCACCTCGCCCCTGACTGTCCTGTCTCCAGGCTCCTCTATATCCTGGCTTCTTGCCCAGCCTTGTGAAGGAAGGTTGGGGGCTGGAGCCCAGTTCCAGGGGCTTCTCCCCTTCCCCATTCAACCAGCAAGGAACGAGCTGGAACTGCTAGATAAATACCACAGCCTATGGCATCCAGAAGGGCAACTTGAGACCTGTTCACTTCAGAGGGTCCCCAAGAGGGTTGGGTCCCAGGGGTGCACAAGGGCAACTGCATAACCAACACCCCTTTTCTCCCATCCCATCTCTCTCATCCTGCTTCCTCACTGTTTCTTGAGATCGCACTAGCCAGTCCACCTGCACCCCAGCTGGGTTTCAGGAATAAGCTGCGCCCCTGTCCGCATGCTCTGTATTCGAACATGGTGCTATTTATTTTCCTCACATTACTTACCATAATCTGAAGTTAATTTGCTCGACTGTTATGGCAGCCGGCTTCCAAGACGTTCCTGCTGCGTCTCACCTCCTACTATTCACACCCTGATGTAGCCCTCCTCCCCTGCACTGGATCAGAGTGGCTTGCTGTGACCAAGAGACTCCCCTGGCATAACGGCCTGTGACCCCTGAGGCTGTGTCATGAAAGCACTGGCCTTCCATTGAATCCCTTGGATTCTCGACGGCCCCATAGAGAGGTCCATGCGGTGATGAACCCAGGGCTCCCGCCGGCAACAGGCTTCACCTGGCCATCCCTGAGGGTCAGCCGTATTGGAAGATGAGGCTCCGGCCCTATTCAAGCCTTCAGAAGACCACAGCCCAGGCAGGCAGCTGACCTTGAGCCCATACACCAGTGAGCCTCTCCTATAAGAGACCCACGAGACAGTGTGAAATAATATATGCTGTGGCTGTTCCAAGCCACTGTGTTTGGGTTGATTTGCTACTCAGCAATCCATAACTAATACATTTGTTCAATTGCATTTATCTCACAAATATTTATTGCATACTTGCAGCATGTCGAAGGCTGATGTTACCATGTGACCAAGATGGACACATGTAAATACTTACATGATTACAGCTGTGTTAAGTGATGTGAAGAGGAGGGACCCACAGCCCCAGAGCATGCAGTGGGGACAATGGCCCCATCTGAAAGGACAAGGAGGGCTTCCCTAAGGAAGTCACAGCGAACTTAGAGCTGAGGTTGGGGTGGGATTGATGAGCTGAAGCAGCAGGGTTTCCAAGCCAGGGGACAGCTGTGTGTCCTTGGCAGCACTTGCGCTCCAGCTGGGTTTTCTACCTGTGATTTGTTCTACTTATCATTGTTTCAGATCTACTTCATATTGTTCCAGGCATTCCCTAGTTTCAACTCACCTGCACCTTCTCCATGAGAACCTTCCCAGTTCTCACGGTGCAATGACCCCCTCGCCTGCCGCATGCAGGTCCCTGTTCTTTCTATATACCCATATTCTGCTTGATATTTTACTTTTCCTCATAACACCTGACATATGATGTGTTTGACTTTTTGTCTCTCTGCCTTGCTTCCCACTGCGCCAGGTGTGCCTATGGGTTCATGTAGCGCTTTATCAGCACCTCTCCCTGCACTTGCCTTCACTCTCCCTCTGTGCCCTGCTTAGCAGAATGGGCTCTAAGATCGGGTTGCATAAACTCAATCCTCCACTCAACACTTACCTGTTATTCAACTTCCTTGGGCTCATACATAAACTGGGGATAAAAGGAGTAACCACTCCATAAGGGTTTTGCAAAGATTGAATGGTTAACATATGTACCAGTCAGGTATGCCACCATGTTATATAATAAAACACCCCCAGAGCTCAGTGTCTTAAACACCAAAATGCCTTTGTGCTTGTGCGTCAGGAGTGGGCTGGAGCTGGCTGATCTTGGCTGGGCTGCGCAGAGCGCGACACCAAGCTGCAGAGCAGGTTGAGTGTCCCCTTCAGCTTTGGCTCCTTCTGAGTACCTGTGAGCAACCATTGGGACAGGTGGGGAAGTGTTAAGAACTGGAGCCAGTAATTCTATCCACCCGAAAATGCGTAAGATATCCAGAACAAGCGGGGCTCGCCAGGGGTGCTCAAGCAACTATTATCTAATTATTTTCATATGTGTTTTCTGTGTCCACCTCAAACTGGGCTTTGAATTTCCCGGAACAGAGAAGAGAGTAGCGAGAATTGAACACCCCCTTTGTGCCAAGCATCATGCTTTATCTCTACTTTGCAACTGGGTAATGAGGAGGATTTTCGTTCGGTCTGTTGTGCAGAGGAAGAAACAGGTTCAGAGAGGTTAAGTAACTTGCTCACGGACGCATAACTAATAATACTGTAGCTAGCCATATGGCTGATTTCCTTACTGTATTCAAGTCTCTCTCAAGAGGGCTGACTGCTATATCTAAAATAGCACCCCTGTTCTTTCTATATACCCATATTCTGCTTGATATTTTACTTTTCCTCATAACACCTGACATATGATGTATTTGACTTTTTGTCTCTCTGCCTTGCTTCCCACTGAGATCAGGGACCTTGCTGTCTCATTTGCTGCCAGAATGCTAGGATCCAGAGTCCGGCACATGGTAAGAGCTTGTTAAATAAATGCATTGAATAAGAATTTTGTCATGAACTATAATCTTTCGGGCAATCCAGTGAAATAGTAAGATATACATACATTTATTTGAGGATGAAGCTGAAGTTCAGAAAGGTAAAGTGGCCTATTCAGTGTTGCACAGACAGTAAGAACTACAAGTTGGGGTTTGAGAAAACAGTGTGTCCTTGCATGACCCCAGAGACTTTGGCATTCCCTTAACACCATCCGATCTCCCCAGACACCCAAGTGTGGTTATAACCCTGGACCACAAGCATCTTTGCACCCAACTCAGTCTTCATCCCAGACTGACACAGGTCCCTGGAGCATGACTTTCGGTCCACACTTCCCTCTTTTCCTGAAATAACGCAGTGCTTAGAAAAAGACCTGCCATGGTCCCAGAGGGCTGGTCCTTACCCAGCATCCCCTTGAGTTGAGCTGTGTAACCTCAGGCAATCCAAAGAGAGAGTCAGGAGCCCCCACTGCAGTGGAGGAGGGCTAGCGGGCGGGGCTCTGAGCCCCCAAATGACTCCCAGATTCGACCAGGGCGAATCTGCCTACCTGCTATATGGACTGGGGCTTCTGGACACATACCACCTGATACATACTTAATAAGAATGGCAGGAAAAAAATGCCAATGCCCACTGCTAGGGAAGATATAGAATAAACAGAATTGTCGTTCAATGTTACTGAATGTAAAATGGTGCAACCACTTTGTTTTTGAAAAATTATTTTATGAGTGTATTGCTATTACACATCACAGTAAGGTTCAATATAACAAAAACATACATGCACACAGTTCTTAGTGTATTTTCTTGCCTGTTCCCCCCACTCACTCACCCTCCCCACAAGAGTTAGTAAAATTGGTAGTGATACCTTCATATATTGCTATAGTAATATTATTATTTATTTTTAGAATAAATAGAAAAATAATAAAATGGCATCTTCACTTTTTATATGGCACTGGGGATGGAACCCAGGGACATTCTACCTCTGAGCTACCCCCCAGCCCTATTTTTTTATTCTTTATTTTGAAACAGGGTCTCACTAAGTTGTGGAGGGCCTCACTAAGTAACTGGGGCTGGCCGTGAACCGTGATCCTCCTGTCTCAGCCTCCAAACTACTGGGATTACAAGCGTGCGCCACCATGCCCAGCTGCCATAGTATTATTTTAACCGTTTCCTTCCTCAATCCTCCCTCTTCCCTTCCTAACTCCTATTTTGATAAATAATTTGGTGGTCTTTTAAAAAGTTGAACATGTATTTACCATATGGTCCAGATCCCACTGATAAAAATTTACCAAAAAGAATATACATATGTGTGTGTGTTTCCACAAAACTCCTGTATACAAGTGTTCATAGAAGCTTTCATTGCCAAAAGAAGAAAGAAGGAAAGAAAGAAAGAAAGAAAGAAAGAAAGAAAGAAAGAAAGAAAGAAAGAAAGAAAATTGAAAGAACCTAAATGCCCCTCATGTGGGGAGTGAATATGTGATCTGTGCACCATCCATACAATGACATATCACTCAGCAATAAGAAGCAATGGATCACTGGCAGGCCACGTAGACGTCTCTTAAGCACGTTGTGTTAAATGAAAGGGCTACATTATGCTCGATTTCACTTACAGAACATTCTGAAAAAGATAAAACTCCTGGCGGGGGGGGGGGGGGGGACAGACCAGTGGCTGCTGGGGTGGGAGGAGGAGTGGGCCCTAAAGAGACGCGGGGGTCAGTGAGGGACGCTGGAACTCGTCTACACCTTCACTGTGGTGGTGGTAGTAACGCAAGTTCACACGTTGGTTCGCATTACAGAGTTGCACGCTGATAAGGCTGAATTTTACTGGATGCAAATTATATCTTAAACTTTAGAAAGAAAGAATCAGAGGAAATAGTCTGTTCCTATAAAACAGAAACTGGAACCCCCCAAGCTGGAGCCAACTATAGGTCTTCCCCGAGGCTGCGTGGTTCCTGGGGAGGGCTGAGCTGCCTGGCCTGCCCCGACTGACTGACGCTGGGGCTGGGTTTTCTGCTCTGGTTCTGTGTCTGAGAGGCCCGGCCCTGCCTGCCGGGTGTGGCCCTGCCATGCTGGCCCCATGTGGCCTCCGCTGAGCAAACACTGACCCCTGCTGTCTCCATGTTTTCTTCTTCCTTCCAGCTTGTCCACCCCAAGGTCCTGGGAATCCTCCTTGGTCATAGTGGGGAGCAGGGTGGGGTTTGCCGTGGCCAGGACTGAGCTTCAGGGTCCTAGATCCTTCCTCTCCCTCCAAGCCTGGGGCTGGGGTAGAGCAGCCAGGTGGGAAGCCCCGGGGCTCCTAGGATACCTTGCCATGGTGAGGCAGGGGCCCAGCACGCCCAAGTGGGACAGCCCTGAGGTGGGGAACTGAGGCAGATGGGTATGGCTAGGTGTGGTTTGCACTCCCTGAGCTAGGTGTGGCTTGCACTCCGGAGTACTGGAGTTAGCCTCCTAATTCCAGTACTTGAGAAAGGAGGATCACAGGTCAGAGGACAGTCTCAGCAGGTAGTGAGATTCTCATCAACCTCCTGAGACCTTGTTTCTAAATAAAAATAAAGAATAGGGCTGGAGGTGTACTTCAGAGTTAGAATGCCCTTAGGTTTTTTTGGTTTTGGGGTTTTTTTTTGTTTGTTTTTTTAGTGGTACTGGGGTTCCTGGAAGCCCTTCTACCTCCGGGCTGCACTCCCAGACCTATTTTATATCTTTATCTGGAAACAGGGTCTCTTAAGCCAGAGCAGCTGGCTTCGAACCTGCATGATCCTCCTGTCTCAGCCTCCCAAGTGCAGGGATTACAAGCGTGCACCACCACGCCTAGCTGAATGCCCTTAGGTTTAATTCCCAGTGCCATTAAAAATAAATGGGGCCAGGCGTGGTGGCGCATGCTTGTAATCCCCGTGCTTGGGAGGCGGAGACAGGAGGATTGCACAGGCCTCGCTGGCTTAGGAGACCCTGTTTCTAAATAAAAAAATATAAAAAATAGGTCTGGGAGTGTAGCCCGGAGGTAGAAGGGTTTCCAGGAACCCCAGTATCACCAAAATAAATTAAATAAATAAATAAATAAATAAATAAATAAGGATGCCAATTCCTGATCTTCTATTTCATTCATTCATTCATTCATTCATTCATTCATTCATGTGCAGAGCATCAGCCATCATAGTGGTCAGAAAGAAAGGAGGAGCCTCACAGCCAGGACCCCAGTCCTTGGGTCCCACAGCCCCATGGTAACTGTGGGCCACTAGGCTGTGGATAGACCTAGGCCCAGTCTCTGGGGGCTTAAAATCTGTCATTTGTTCCTCCTGAGGACAAGCAGGAGTGCCACGGAGAACACAGATACGTCTCAGGAAGCAGAGGGGAGGTGCTGAGCAGGATAGACCTCCTGACCTTGCATTCCAGTGCACCCTTCAACCTGACCCCTGACCTTGAGTGCCACTGGGCAGAGGCCACACCACCCCAGCCCTGACCCACCCCGTCCAGGTAACGCACCCTGAGAGGCCAGGGGCAATGGGCCAGCACTATCCACTCCTGTGCGTGAGCCACATCTGTGGTGTGTGTGTGTGTGTGTGTGTGTGTGCATGAGCATGAGCATGGTTGCGTGTACAATGGACCCTGATGTGTGTGCTTGCACATGTTTGTGGCCCTGCAGGTGCATACAGTGTGTCTGTGTGTTTGTGTGTGCATGATGGACAGAGCTACCAGGATCCACGTTCCCTCTGCCTGAGAGCCCAGGCAGATGCCCCGCTGGGCTGCCTTCACCCCTGGTGGAGCAAGAGCAGCCCCAGGTAGTGGCAGCTGCCTGGCAGAGCTGCCAGCAAGTGGGCGGAGCAGCGACAGCTCTCTTCATGTGGCGACTGGGGCCTATTTCTGTCTTGTTCGGCTCATCCCGGCCGGGTGTTCCCATCCAATAATGCCCTGCTTCTCCACCCGGCTATTTCGGCTGAGGAATGTGATGTTTGTGTCTCGGGCAGAAAACCCAAAGCCCCCATTATGGTTAGCTGTCCTGCGGCTTCAAGCTGCTACTCACTTATTTAGGTTTCTCCTGGTCTATATTTGTCACGATGACAAGATGAACTTGGAAGGCGGGGGACCAGGGCCTCTTTGGGGAGGCTGGAGCAGCATCTCAGGCCTCCCTTCTCCTCCAGGGGGGGTTGCCCTTCCTACGGTCCACAGCCCCAGGCAGGCAGCCCATCCCCTCAGTGTGCTGGAGGCGGGCCAGCCTCTCCTCTCCCTAAGGGCCTCAGCGCCTCTGCAAACCCTCCCCTGTGTATTCTTTTTGAGCCTGGTCCACACGCCCAGAGTGGCAGTGTGGAGACAGTTGAGGAACAGGCTCGAGAACAAAACTGTCTTTTCAAATCTTGGCTCTGCCACTCCCTGGCTCCGCTGGTGAGTGCCTGGTCTCCCCATGTGAAATGGAGCACTAGTCTCTCTCTCCTGGCTTGTAAGAGACACATCCCACTCACTGATATTGGTCTTGCAAACAGCAGTGTGGCATTGTTTAATTGGCTGCCCTTTTATTTTATTATTATTATTTTTTATTATTATTATTATTATTATTATTATTATTATTATTATTAGTGGCACTGTGGTTCCTGGAAACCCTTCTACCTCCTGGCTACACACCCAGACCTATTTTATATTTTTTATTTGGAAACAGGGTCTCTTAAGCCAGCGAGGCTGGCTTCGAACCAGCGCGATCCTCCTGTCTCAGCCTCCCAAGTGCGGGGATTACAAGCCTGCGCCACTATGCCCGGCATCTGGCCGCCTTTTTAAATCGGTAGTGCTGAACATTCTGTGAAAAACATCAGGAGTCCTATAATCAATATACATCCAAATTAAGATGATTAGAGGAGGTTTTCATAAAGACTCATGAAGAGTGATGACCCCAGGCCTCCAGAAAGTGGTGGCAGGAGAGGTTACAGGGACCTTGAGGGAGCGTGGACAGAGACATCCAGCTCAGCTCAAGAGCAATGGCCTTCAGTGAGAGGACACCACCACCAGAGACTGGTCCCTGGCCCCGACATCTGCTAGCTGTGTGGCCTTGGGCAGGCCACTTCTCAGTTTCCTCACCTGCAAAATAGGGATGATGATGGCTCCTGCCTCACCCAGGTTCTTGTCAAGGCTTATGACAGTAAAGACACAGTCAGAATGGGGAGCGCCCCAGAAGAGATGGCCTGTTGTCAACGCCCAGTCATGGCACCTGGGAAGTTCTTTCTGCCTGGTGTTCTAAGCATCAGGATTCTCATCCTGACTCTGAGGCCCCTCTGCATGCCCTGTGAACCATCTTTGCAATAAATCAATAAATCCCTTCCTGTTTGGGCTAGCCCAACTTGGTTTCCATTGTTCCTACAAGAAAACCCTAACCCTGTGGTGATGTAGTACTGACTCTGGATCAGGTCCTCTCCCAGCAGTTACCAGTGATGACACGGTCACAACAGAATGCCAGCCCCACCCAGTCTTACTCAACCCAGCCCCAGGAGCCTAGAATACTGATAGGAAGCTACCACGGGGGTCTCTTATCCACGTGGGAGAGGAAGATCAAGATTCCTACTCCTTCCTTGTCCCCTCTCAGTCCTGGATCTTTGAATCCACTGGTTTCCTGACTGTTATGTCCTGGGACCACCTGGGACTAAACCAAAGCCCATTGGCCATCCGTCTCATCCTACCCACTGCCAGAGGGAAGACAAGGCTGTGAGGACATTGAAGAGCCCCGTGGGGACACTCAAGGGCCCTCCACGTCCACCTCTGCGGTAGAAATAGGCACAGATGATTCACAGCCAGACGGCAGCACCTTCATGTTTCAGACTCTAGTAGTTATTGGAAAATGATATGCCCCACACTCTGCTGGTTCAAATATGCACCCCAACATGTTGTAGGGTTAACCACCCACCCACCGCAAGCTGAGCTGATGACGAGGAACCAAACCAGCAGTGATTTATAATTAAGATGGAAGAACAAGAGCAAAGGAAAACCAGGCCCAGCCTGGGTGCCCTGGTCTCCAAGGATCCTGCCCCAACACCTCACCTGCGCCTGCGCCTGCGGGAAGGAGTGCCGTGCTTTGCTCCGTTGCCTGGAGTGGCATGGCCTCCTGACTCCGTAGCCAGATGCTGAATCAAGTTTTCAGAGAGCTCTCTGAACGTGCTAATTTTCGTTTATAAATACCGAAGCTTAGTAGCCCTCAGTGACTCAGCCAGTTTATTAGTGAGTGGCTATTTGTCTCTGGAACTGTGTATCATTTGCTAAAGAGAGGATCTTCATTTGGAAAATCACTGTTTCCAGAACCTAGTGTTTTAGGGAAAATAGTCATAAGGTAGGAGACAGAAGACCTGGGCTGGAGACCTGGTAAAACACAGCGTGTGCTGTGCCTCCGAGGCTCAGGCTGCCAAGCCTAATCCACCGTCACGAACTGCCAGGACAGAGAACTAACACAAGAGGGTCTCCAGAACTGTACGTCGCACCACAGTAGGGACTTGCTGACAGGGCAGCAGGGCAGTCCTTTCAACAGCTCAGTGAGGGTTTCTAGTTCCTGGTTCTCCCACTCTCTTTATTTTGACTTTCTTGGCATGATTTCTCCTTGGTGTGTTAGTCTGAGAAGCAAACACGAGTGTCCTTATTAGGGAGATGGCTTGGATGTGGAGGGCGGGGCACCCCCGGAGTCAGGGACACAGGGAGGGAGGGGTCTCCACGTGAGCATCTCAGGGTGCCGAGCAATTCGCTGCAGGTTCAACAGGGTGTCAGCCAAAGCTGCCACCTTTGGATATGACCAGTGACTCCCTCCCTGGAACCAGACTGCCACCCTCGCACCCGGGCGTTCCTGGTGGCTTTGCTGGGGTCAGCCCACTGGGCCCCTCGTGGACCTAAATCCTCTGGCGGGCCTTCCATCCTCCCATAAAATAACCATTTCAGCCTGCTCTCTCCCCAACCTCCTCCTCCTCTGGCATTGCTGCTCAGTCAAGAGTGTCTTGTTTTAGCCTAGGCTCCTAACAGGTACCCAGTTAAGGCCCTTGCTAGGGTCTTAAATACTCTTGCTCCAAGAAAGCCTAAGGAATAATGAATTGTTACCAATCTAGTTTTCTACTCCAGCCTCCTTGAACGAGAATTCTGGAAGCCTGGAAGCCCAGGTTCCAGGCTGCTAATTCCTGCACTGTCCTGGCTGCTCTATCAGGCTCAGAGGCAAAGCAGAAGCCCGCAGAGGAGGTGGAAAGCACCTGTCCCCTCCTCCGGAACAGGCTTCTGCAGCATCTCCTAGCACAGAGGAGGTAGGTACCAGCTCTCCTTAGGAAAGAGACTCATCCCTGCAGGTCAAAGGCTCTGTAAACTCACATTCTCAGAGTTGTCTGAGCAGATTTCCCTTCCATATCTCAGAATCCTGTTTCCCAGCTGGGCCTTGGCCATTCCATACCGGCCCAAAGCCTCTGGACTGTGCAGCTCCAGTGGCGGAGGCTCTGCCGCTCTCCCTGCTGGTCGGCCTCTCCTCTCCTGGGCAGGTGACAAGGGGCTCATTGTGAGTGCTCACCAAGGCGCTCTGGTCCTTGCCTGTGCTACTAACCACCTGTGACCAGCCCTCTGTCTCTTACTCTCCATGTGCAGGGCTGAGAGGTCCCACCTAAGCACTGACCAGCCACTCCTTGACTTCCAGGCACAGTGCACCTACAATTTTCCCTCCTGGGGTCCCAGCCTTCCCCTCCACCAGGACTTCTCAGACCACTGAGCCACTGCTCTGTGCCAGGGGCCATCTGTGTTGCACCTCCCAACCAGGATGCTGTCCTTTCCTGCCATGTGGTAGATGAGCCGGGCCGATTCCTTAACTTCCTACCTGCTTCCACAGACTGCTCCTGGTACCACTGGAGTTTATTCTCGAAAAGAGGTCAGGGAAAAGGAAGAAAAAGAAAAGCCCAGCAGAATGTCCTGACTGCCATACAGCATGAGGCTGGACACAGCCCTCACACCATCCTAGGGATGGGCTGACGTGGCACCTCTGCCTCGTGCTGGCTGGGGGAAGGGGAAACGTGACTTAGCACAAATGCAACGGTGGGTTTCAGAGTAGCCAGGACCCTCTTTACTTGGAGGTGTGAGATTCATCCTTACCGCCGCCACACTAAGGCTGCTTCCCCCATCTAAAGATGCCGACGGTACTGGTGAAAGCTCAATGCATCCTTATATCTACCTTTCCTAAAATATAAACTGAAATTTTCCTCCTCCTCCTCCTCCTCCTCCTCCTCCTCCTCCTCCTCCTCCTCTTCTTCCTCCTTCTCCTCCCAGGGACATTCTACTTCTTAGCTATACGCCCAGCCCTTTTTTATTTTGAAACAAGATTTCACTAAGTTGCTAAGGGTCTCACTATATTGCTGAAGCTAGCCTCACACCTGTGTTCCTCCCATATCAGCTCCCAAGTACTAGGATTTCAGACATGTGCTAAGCCCAGCTAAGAGTACCTCTTGTTACACAGGGGCCTGGCAGAGGTCTAGAGCAGAGATAGGGACAGATGCAGCTGGGGCTTTGCTGTGAATGGGGGCAGAGGCGGGCCTGGGACTCATGTCAAATCCTCCCAGAGTGCAGCCTTGCAGCGCCCACGGCTGATCCAGGGCTCACCCCTCCCTGAGCTGGTCTGTCAGGATTCCTCCCTTCTCAGGGTTCTCAGCTTTGTCTGTCACTTTGGTTTCCAAGTCCTCCCTGGGGACTGGCCACATCTCCCTAGAACAGCGGGTCAGCCCTGAGGGTTTTCCCATAGGCAACCCCAGTGAGGTATTTTTAGAGCAATTAAATGCAGCAATAACTCCTCGCTTTCTCTTAAGGCTCATTTCCTAGTTCTCTAGTAAAACGCCTAAAAATCCATCTTGGAAGGCTGCCCAGCACCTTCTCTGGGGAAGGAGATGGGACCTGACACCAGGCAGCACTGGCCAAGTTCAGATGAAGAGAGTGCGGCTCTTGCATGCCGAACACCGAGTCTCAGCCGGCCTCCAGCGATGAGGCCTGAGGTCCGGCCTCTGTGGCCAGGCAGCACATGGTGTGGAGGGTCCCCCTTCCTGATGTGGCTCGGGAGCCAGCACCATCGTTATCTCAGGCACCCCCTTTGCCCATCACACTTTACCACCACCTGTCTGGTCTGCATACCTTCAGGGAACCGGCCCAGGGCCCTTAGTGCAGGGCCTCTTGTTGAGCGAGCAGCGGGCTCATTCTACTCCTGGACGGTGGTTCTGGTGGGTTTTCTGCCGGCTGCCCCCATTAAAGAGAGTGTTCTAGGAAGGATGGTTCCATGAGCTGCCTCTTCCCTTATCACCACAGCTTGGTAGGCAGAGTATCAAGCTCAGGTTTGCAGACCTGGGTTTCAATCCCACACCTGCCATTTTATAAGCTTCGTGATTTTTCTTTAATTAAAAATTTTTTATTTGAAAACAACTTTACTCTTATGGAAAGTTTCAAAAGTCATACAAAGAACAGGGACATATTCTCTACCACTACTTGCTCATGTAATAAATAAGTCTTATTGTATATATTTAAGGTATACAGTATGATAGAAGATACACATGGGTAATAAAATGGTACCTATGGTGAAGCAAACATTTCACATGGTCACCCATTTTAATTTTTTGTAGCAAGACTGGTTACAATGAACTCATTTAGCATACAACTAGAATGCAAAAAGCTATTTTAACCTATACTGCCTACCTTGTGCATTAGATCACTGGACTTGTCCATTCTATATCTGCTGCTTTGTATCCTTTGACCAACATGTCCCATTTCATCTCCCCTAGCCCACGCCTGGTGACCACTGTTTTATTTTCTGTCTCTGTATATTTGACTTTTTTTTTTAAGTCCCACATAAAAGTGAGATCATGTAATATTCCGTCTGAGTCTGGATTATTTCACTTAGCGTAATTCCTTCTATGCTCACTCATATTGTGGCAAATGGCAGAATATCCTTCTTTATTAAGCCAATAATATTCTTTCACACACACGCGCATGCACACACACACACACTACAGTTTTCTTTCTTCCTTTCTTCCTTCCTTCCTTTCTTTCTTTCTTTCTTTCTTTCTTTCTTTCTTTCTTTCTTTTTTTTTTTTTTTGTGGTACTGGGATTCGTGGAAACCCTTCTACCTCCGGGCTACACTCCCAAATGTATTTTTATAGTTTTATTTGGAAACAGGGTCTCTTAAGCCAGCCCGGCTGGCTTCGAACCGGCGTGATCCTCCTGTCTCTGCCTCCCAAGTGTGGGGATTACATGCATGCGCCACCACGCCCGGCTACAGTTTCTTTATCCAGCTATTAATGGATACTTCTTCCTCTTGGCTACTTCAATAATGCCACAGTGAACATGGGCATACGGAGTCCTTTGAGAGATATTGACTTCCTTTGGATATGTTTCCGGAAGAGGAACTCCTCAGTCATGTGGTTGTTCTATTTCAATTTCCGTAGAAACCTACATATTGTTTTCTGTAGTGACTTTGCCAATCTACACTTTCACCAGCAAATTTCCCTTTTCTCTACACCTTCACCAATATTCATTATTACTCATCCTAACTATGAAACCTGAAATTCTGAAACTTCTAGAAGAAAACACAGAGGGAGATCTCCTTGAAATTGGCCTTGGCAATGAATTTTTTTTAAATATTGCACCAGACACTCGGGCTACAAAAGCAAAAAATAAGTAATGAGGCAATGGTGAACTAAAAAGCTTGGCACAGCCAAAGAAGCCATCAGTAAAATGGGAAAGTCACTTACAGATTGGGGAAAAACTTTTTACAAATCATATATCTAATAAGTGAATGTCCAAAATTTATAAAGAACTGCTACAATTCAACAGTAAGATAATATATAAGCCAATTTAAAAAATGCGCAGAGGGCCTGCCTGTATAGACATTTTCCAAAGAGATCATGAAAGTGGCTAAGAGGCACAGGAGGTAGCGCTTTGTATCACAAGTCATCAGGCAAATGCAAATCAAAACTACCCTGAGACATCATGGCTCACCCTTTAGGACAGCTATCATTAAAGAGATAAAATTACTTACCTGAGAAATCCTGAATCACTGGCTCTTTCTGGGCCTCAGCTCCCTTACATAGCAGATGAAAACCCTGGATTTGTAAGACTTTCCTTCCTGGGATTGTGAATATCAGGTTAATGGTTTTTAAAAATGCTTTGAAGCTGTGTGTGTGACACACGCCTATAATTCCTATACTTGGGAGGCTGACACGGGAGGATCACAAGTTCGAGGACAGCCTTAGCAAGTAGTAGAAACTTAGCAACCTAGCAAGATCCTGCTCCAAAACAAAAAATAAAAAGAGCTGGGGATGTAGCTAAGAGATAGAAAATCCCTGGGTCAATCCTCTGTAGCCCCCTCCCACCACACACACACACACACACACACACACACACACACACACATCACACATGCTTTGGAAGATGTGAAATTGTATTAATCAGATTAGGTCAGGCTGTGCTGATGTGACAAACAAGCCTGAAATCTCAGTGGCTTAGCACATGATTCTTTCTCTCTCGTGCCATGCTCTCTGGTTCCATCTTTTGGCTTCGCCATCTCAATCCCCGGCTTCGAAAGTCACTGTGGCAGGAGTGTAAGACCTGGTGAGTCCTGTCAACCTTTAATGCTGCGGCTCTGACTCGTCACTCAGCACTCCGGCTCACAGCTGAAATGAATACCTGGCTCTGCATGACTGCCAAGGGGTGGAGAAACATAAGGAAGCCCGTGAACCTTTGCTGTGCTTTTAGGTGTCTCCGCCACCTCAGAGCTCTACAGTCAAAAAGGCGTTACTGTTCGTAATGTTTGGGATGATGATAGGAACAGGAGCAACTTTATCTGATCCATTTTGGGGGGAAGCAGGGATAGAAGTTGTGGGTCAGGGAAATCAGGTGGGACAGGTAAGGGTGCTGAATGTTTAAAGTAGAAGAGTCCACGATGAACTTGTTGAGTGAGAAAATATGTGAGAGCAGGTGGCGTCCCACATGTATGCTCTCTTGGGCTTCATCTGGCCCTGGCCCTGCCATGTCTCGCCCTCCTTCCCGCCACTCTGCTCTGCGTCCCCTGCGTTCTGCCCAGGGACTCAGCAGCACCCCATGCTCCCACCCACCAGAGACAGCCCAGGCTCCATGGTTCTCAAACTGTGGCCAGAGAACAGTTTCAGTTTGTTAGTTAATCTTCAGCCCGTCAAAGACTTTTGAAAAACTCGATAAAAAAAAAAGAATCACCAGGGATATTGCAAACTCTAGACATTAACCCAGAGGGCAACAGCCATCAGAGTCTAGATGAAACATCCTAGAAAACAATGAACTGAATATTAGACTATTTTGAAGACATTCTAGAAAACAATTAACTGTAAATGAAATACTTAGAAGATAATTGAGAGACTAAAATAAATACAGCACTTGCAAACATTTGCAAACTGCGATTTACAAACACTGACAATAGCACTAAGAAAATGAATGGAGCAGAATTAAACTTGTTCAAATCCCATCCAGTGAGATGTAACCGCCGACCAAGCACGTGGGGGTGTAGCGATGTTTCATCTCCACGGAAGGTTGACACTGCTCTCCGTGCCTGTCCATCCCTCATGGTTGCAAAGGTTGATGGCCTGGCACTGGTGAGGGGCCCCATTCCATATATGAGCTCTTGGTGAAAAACCCTCAGTTTCCCTAATGGAAGATGCCTGGGGGTATACCAACCCTCAAGGTGGGGAGATAAAGACCCTCGAGAAGCCTGGCTGATACAGAAAGGAGAGCTCTGGCCCTGGCTGTGGAGTGCACAAAGCACAAAGGAAAACATATCCAAGCCGGGAATGAAATGTTCACTCCCAAGTCCCAGCAGGATGTATTTTGGGTTTTCTTCTTTCTGGGTTCCGGAGATCTTTCTTCGCTTCCCCCACACCCACACTCCCCAGCCACTCACTCACATTGATGGCTTTTGCCTACCCGAGTCTATATTAATTAAAGAGCAGGCTTGGGATAGGAGAGCCAAGTGTCTTATTTCATAGAGTAGATAATGTTAGAGATTTTAATTTACAAGCAGAGTGGAGACCAGGGCCTGTCTGCAGCAGAAAGAGCCACAGAAAGCTTCTTAGTTTCTGCATCTGATAGCTCGAGCCTCTCTGAGTTGCCATAAATTCTGATAAAATGTCTTCCCAGCGGCAAAAGATAATTTTTATAAGCTTTTGGAAGGGACTAATAAAGCTGTAATCTACCGTCTTCCATTATTTAAAGACCTGGCTCGAGGGATGTGATTTGTAAGGGTTTTATATATAAATATATAGACGTATATTAATTCTGCATCTCAATCCATCACCCTCTCTGGAAAGGAAGAGTGGCGGGACTTTGGTTGCCCCAGGACTGGCCTCTGGCTGTGGCTGCAACTGGAAAGGTCTGTCTGAGAGCCTCAGCCCCGCAGAGCTCCGCATCCCCAGGAGCAGCGATCAAAGGTGTTGGCGCAAACACCCCATCTCTCCCCTGGCCCTGTGTGATAACCTTAGGGTTGCAATCTGTGTCTGACAAATGCAATTCCGCTGTGACAAGGCCTGGTGCTGATGAGGGCGGCTCAGTCATCCTCTGACAATGGACACATGTTGGGGATGCCCAAGTGTTATAGCTCTGGGGTTGTTGTGCAGATGCCAGCTCAGGCATCCAAAGATGAGCTCACGGGCCAAGCCAGAGGAGGCAGCCTTTGCATCTTGCTCCAAGACCCCGAGACCCCGGCTGCTGAGGCAGAGCAGACTTTAGGGGCTGTGGAATTATGTAGCTTCCTCTTCAACAGCACAAAGCATTCGTGATGCCACTGAAGAAGCGTGTTGTCCAAGTCCCTGCCTGTCTGACTCCTGCCTCAGTTAAGGCAAGAGGCCTTGGGGTGATGGCAGAGCAGGGGAGCTGCTTCGTAAGAGGCAGAAACTACTGTCCCTGTGCGTTTGTCTCCTACGCCAGTGTCTGCTCACACTCTGGACCTGTCCCTGGGACTCAGCACTGGGAGGATGGCAATGAGGGCTTGCGTCCACAAGCTCCTCCCTCTGCCCCCGGCTTTGTGACCCCCAGTGTAGCGCTGCACTGAGGAACTGAAGAACGTGAAGCTTGAATTAGTGGGGCCCAAAGTACGCAGCTTTGAAGTCAGATTCCAGTCCATGCCTGGCTAATCCTGATGCCTTCTGTGGTTTCTAGAACAAATATAGCCTTCTAGGAAGAAAGAAAGAAGGAAAGAAGGAAGGAAGGAAGGAAGGAAGGAAGGAAGGAAGGAGAGAGAAGGAAAGAAGGGAAGGAATAAAGGAAGAGAAGGAAGGAAGGAGAAAGAAAGAAAGCAAGGAAGGAAGGAAGGAAGGAAGGAAAGAAAGAAAGAAAGGAAGAAAGAAAGAGTCGGGCATGGTGGTACATGCCTGTAATCCCATTACTTGGGAGGCTGAGGCAGGAGGGTTACAGATTCAAAGCCACCCTCAGAAACTTAGCAAGGCCCTCTGCAATTTAGTAAGATCCCCAAGAATTTAGCAAAATCCTATTTCAAAATAAATGTAAATAAATAGATACAGAAATAAATTAATTAAATAAGGCTGATGAGTATAGCTCAGAGGTAGGGTGCCCCTGGGTTTAATCCCCAGTAACACACACACACACACACACACACACACACACACACACACACGGATAAAGGAAGGGACGAGGGGAGAGGACGGGCAGCATTTGAAGTAGCTTCCTGGATCCGTGGTGGATTGCTGTGTTAGAAAGTGTATGGAAGGAAAGCCCTTGTGTGGAACAGTCCACGGACGCACAGGTGGGAGCATAAGACCCCCAGAGGCTCTGCAGGGACCCCAAGAGAGACCCCACATGGCAGCTGGTGGGACAGCCCAGGGCTGGAACCTGGAAGGCCAAACATGAGTCCAAACCAAGAGGCCCCCTCAGTATCGTAGGAGAGAACCGCCCTCCAGGGCCACCCACTGACTTCATCCACAGCAAGTCTGGACAAGACCCTGGGATTGGCAGCCAGGCTGGACATGGCGTCTGCATGACCTTGGATGCCAGCACTCGCTGTCTTCAGCCACTGCATGAAGATGCATTTGGAAAGACTCGAGGGACATCATGATCCTCTGGGTAAGAGCAGAGAGGGGAGAAAGGAAGTTCCAGTCATGAACCAGCCGGCTTCCTGGAATGCCCAGAAGCCAGCCGCTTCCTCAAAGTTCCTGGACATCCAGATGTCCTGAAAGTCCTCAGCAGCCTTTTGACCCTTGCCTCCATCACCTCCACTGCCCCCATCACCTTTCGCCAATTTCACCATTTCCCAGTTGCCTGAATTAACACCCTTCCTACTCAGAGGACCCAGAAAAGCTCCCATCCAGGCCCATCATTGAGTGAGATTGTGGGCAAAGCCCAAACTACTCCAGGGTAAGTTTCTGCCATCCAAAAGAATGGAAACTGTATTAGCTTTTCCATCATGGTGATCAAAATATCTGACAAGAATAATTCAGAGGAGGAAAGGTTTATTTGGCTCATGGTTTCAGAAGTTCGGTTCATGGTTGACTGGCTCCAAGGCAGAAACATCATGGTGGCAGGATGTGATGGAGGAAAGTGACCCAGAACATCTGAAACAAAGAGACCGAAGGGAGCCGGGGACAGATATAGTCCCCAAGCCCACACTCCCAGTGGCCCACCTCCCGAGCCACACCCCACCCGCCTATAGTTACCACCCAGTAAGTTCATTCAAATGATCAGTCCATCAGTGGATTACCTATCAATGACTGATTGGATTATTTCACCTCTCAACATTTCTGCATTGCCGACACACGAGCTTTTGCTGGGGACAGTGCATGTGCAAACCATAATGGAAAATTCATTTCATTTTATAGAAACAAGAGGACTCCGCCACACACACACACACACACACACACACACACACACCAAGTACATAGACTGAAAGCTGTGCCTGCCGCGTGTCTATAAGGCCATTCTCAGGGGTGTCCAGCCTCCTACTGATCATGGGCTCCCCTACTTGGACTTTCCCGGCCACTGCACATCCTACCTGTGAGCCCTGGGAAGTGGATATGCTCCGTGTGTAGCAGTGCGGCTCTGGGACAAGAGCAGCTGGAACCCTGTGCTTGCACCCCATCCGAGTCAGCTAGGGCTGCTGGAATGGAACACACAGGCTTCTACAACACACATTTATTTTCTTAGAATGGAGGAGGCTAAAACGCCAGGTCAGATTCAGGCAGAATGGGTCTGGTGAGGGGTCTCCTCCAGCCGTGGACAGACCTGCACACTGTGTCCTCGCCTGGCTTGTCCTCAGCACTTGCTGTGAGAGGAGAGGTGTCCAGTGTCCCTCCTTAGAAGGATGCTGATCCTGGAGGTCAGGGCCCACCACCAGGCTCTCAACAACCTTACTTACTTCATCAGAAGCCACATCTGGGAGCACAGACACACTGGAAGGTTAGGGCTGCAGTACATGACTTGGGGAAGGGAGGCACAAACCTTTGGCCTAGAACTGTTTCTACCTCACTCTGAAACCTTATGCAGCGCAGAGCCGCATCTGTGAGGGAGAAGAGGGAAGCCAAACAGGTCAAGGTTGAAGACTTTGGTCTAATTTCTGCCTAAGTCAAAAAGTCATAGCCAGGCATGGTGCCCCACATTTGTAATCCCAGTATATTTGGGAAGCTAAGACAGGAGGATCGCGGTTCGAGGATAACCTCAGCTACTTAGGCCCTTTGCAACTCAGTGAGACCCTGTTTCAAAATAAAGAATAAAAAATACGGCTGGAGGTGTAGCTCGGAGGTAGAATGCCCCTGGGTTCCATCTCCAGTACGGCAAAAAAAAAAAAAAAAAAAAAAAAAAAAGTCGTACCACTTTCCCAAGCCTCTAGCCAGACACCCTCCTGACAGATGGAATCTACCGAGGTCACACCCCGGCGACCCATGGAGGCTTTTGCTTGGCCTTGTACAGTATCTCTCGAAAATCAGAAATTGTTGTCAATATTTAAAAAATTAGAAGAGCCAGGCATGATGGCGCACGCTTGTAATACCAGCATTCGGGAGGCTGAAATGGAAGGATTGCAGTTTGCAGACAGCCTCAGCTACTTAGTGATGCCCTTTGCAACTCAGTGAGACCCTGTTTCAAAATAAAGAATAAAATATAGCGCAGGGGGTGTAGCTCGGAGGTCAAATGCCCCTGGGTTCCATCTCCAGACCCACAAAAAATAAAATAAAATAAAAGATTAGAAGACTTCTCATAGAAACCTGTGTTTCTTATGAAAAGTCAGGTCTTGACTCATGGAGGCTGCACATCCATAAAGCAACCAGCCACCCTAATTCAGGAGTGGCCCCTTCCTGGGACACCTTATTTCTCCCAAGCTCTCCCCGTTTCTCTCCTGGCCACCCTGGACACTCGTTGGCCCCGTGGGTTGGAGGAGCCTGGGTGCCTGGGAGCAGCACAGCCCCCGCGTGTGTCTAGGCAGAGGCGGCAGCGCGGCATGGGTCCCCTTTGATTCCCGAGCCACCCGTCCAACATTCAGCTGCTCCCTTGCTCCATGACAATATTGTATAATTCACATGAAAGCAGATTGATATGCAGTCAGGAAATCCAGACATTCGATATGACTTCTGAGGCCCTCTTTATTTGTGTGAAATAAGGGATCATCCACTTCTCCACCCCTCTGGGGCTTGAGGATGGTCCCCCAAGACCCCATCCCATCACCCATTTGGAAAATGACCAGAGGATCCTGTAGGCCGAGGGCAGGCGGCTTCCTGGGCACCCCATGCTGGCTGCAGCCCCCTAAAGGCTTCCACGTGAAGGCCTGATCCTGGCGTTTATTTATTATTAAACACTCAGACTCCAGCTCTGAACCTTCCTCTGTCTTCTGGCTCCCGCCTGAAGCCTCTCCCACAGTCCAGCTCCTCTGATCATTTGTGTTGGGAAGTTTCCTCTCGTGGCCCGGGAGGAAATGGGCCTGGTTACCCCGCAGTGCTGCTCAGCCTGGAAAAAAACGTGAGCTGAAGGAACACTAATGGATTCTGCTTCCACTCCCTGGGCTCCCTGCCCTCGGCTGTGGGACCCCGGCAAGGTGCTCTGCCTCTCTGGGTGTTTGATTGCTCTGCTGTCCAATGGGGTTTGCCATAAAATGTACGGTGATCATAAATGGGGAAAATATTTGGAAAATATAAAACAGCATGCAGAATTAATTGATCAGGGTGAATCGGTCAGGGCCCAAAAGACATTTGATATAACTTGGGTCAGCACTCCCAAATGTGCTTTTGGGGAGTGAGGGCGATACAGGGACTATCTACAAAGGTACAGACAGGTTGAGAGCCCTGACGAGGTTGAGGTACACAGGGCTGTATCTGTGGAAGTATTACAGAAACACAGAGAGTGGCTGTATGGAGGGGGCTGCCTGAGAGGAGCGGCAGCCTCAGACCTCTGAATTGTGAGCCCCAAATAGAACTTTCTTCCTCTAAGTTGTGCTTGTCAGGTGTTTTGGTCATGACGATGAAAAAGCTGACTGAGATAACAACAGGCATGGGAGATGGAGGAACGATGCTGAAGGAGCAGAGCACATTGCTCAGAGGCTATTGAGCTATGGATTAACATGGCGGACTCAAGGTGGTAGAACCTGAATACAGAAAAGTTCCAGGTTCCTGAGCACTGTGTGGGTCATTATCCATCTACCAGGGGCTCCTGCCTCAGTCTAATAACGCAACTGTTATGGTCTCGATTTCAGATGTTCTCCCAAAGGCCTAGTCACCAGCCCGTGGTGCTCTGTGAGGCAGCAGAACCTTTATGAGGTGGGTCTCCTAGGAGGAAGCTAGGTCAGTGGGAGTGATCTTGATGAATATTGGGATCCCTGCCACATCCTGTCTCTCTGCTTCCAAGGCCATGAGTGAGCAGCTTCCTTTGTCACCAGCTCCCCTGTGATGGTCTGTCTCACCACAGGCCCAAAAGCAGTAGGGCCAATTCACCATGCACTGAAACCTCTGAAGCTGTGAGCTAGCATGAACCTCTCTTCCTTTTAAGTTGATTATCTCGGGTATTCTGTCACGTGGTGAAAAGCTAACTGGGTGAGTTAGAAGATTGGCTTTGGTTGTATCAAGCCACTGCCATCTTGGGGCTTGTTTGTTATAGCAGCTAGAATTAACTCACCCATACTCAGAGGTTTTTAGGGTATGGATCAGATTCTCTGTTTAAAGAGGCTGTGCAAGATGGGAAGCTCAGCCCTTCTCCAGGAAGAATCCCCAGCCTTTGGAGAGCAGGTCCTCCAAGAAAGATAGAACTGCATATTTCTCCAAGGAGCCTGGGCTGTAGTAGAGTCAGAGGGCCCGGGATGGGGACACACAGGTAATGGGCTTCTCTGTGCACTTTGGACCCTAGTCTCCAGAGACCCAGAAGTGGCCAATCCTTGGGTGTCTGATAGTTTGGGCTGGCTCTAACATAGACTTCAGGAGGCAGGGTCTATAGACTCAACTGGCAGAAAATGTAGGTCCAGTGCCTTTAATTTCTTATTGTGTATTAGTTGAAATAGTTCTTATATAGCTAAAAGTCTCCAATGATGGCTTTTCCTCCCCCCAGAAGGGAGCCACTTTTCATTAAGCAACTGAGATTCTCCCTTCATACTGTCCCACAACCGCTCTCCCAGGCAGAACCTGGGAGGCTGCAGGGCTTCCCAAGCTATGGCCTAATTCAGTGCGATTTGATATTCCTGCAAAGTGTTTGTTTGGAGAAAACATTTCCATTCCCTTTATACTGTGAGCCTGCGACCAAATAAAATGCACATCTTTTCTGCAAAGCTGGAGTTAGCAGCAGTGCAAAGAGAGGTAGCTTGAAGCTATGAAGTCCTCACTCCTCCATTTTTCTATCCATGAAATGGACATGCTGGTACATTTCCTGGCCACCTCAGACTGAGGTCAAGAAATAGTGCAGAACATGTCTTTGTCAGTTAGAAATGCCTCTACCTTCAAAGAACAGAAAAGAAAAAATGATCCAAGTCTATAGGTCTAAGCCTTTGGGCCAAAAGAAACCCAGGAGCAGTGATTCTCCCACAGGGTCATTCCCAAAGCCAACACCCACTGGAGGCAGGAGGTAGGGAGGAGACAGCATAGCCTCCACCACAATCTCTGCATACAATGAGGTCTGCTGGGAGAACAGAACATGGATGGGAAGCTACAGAAGTACTGAACAACAGGAAGAACAGGGGAACGGGCAGGAGAGAGGAAAGGAGGAGGTCTGAACTCAGCAAGGTAAATTAAGGTCCACGGTTCCTGAGGGACTGAACGCACAGGGCCGAGAACGTCCCGGGGACGGGGTACCGCGAAGGGTGTTAACTAGGCTAGTAAGGCTAGTCTAAATCAACAAGAATTCATTTTTTTATATTAAGCTATCTAGAGATGGCCCTGTGCACTGGTTCAGCTACTCAAACATATGCTCAAGATCTAAGATCTGTTTTATTTTTCATTCCCCCCTCCTTCCATCCTTAGCACTTTGACTTTGGGCTGCAGGTTTTCATCTCTCCCGGATCCAACATGGCTGCTGATTCTAGACCCTCACAGCTGCATCCAAGGCAAAAGCTTCATCTTTGAGTTTAGTGAGCCATCCCTAGCAGATTGCCCCTTACCTCTCAGTGGCTGGCAGTGGATTAGCGGGGGAAACGCGAACAATGGCCTGAGCGGGGCCGTGGAGAGCGTTAGCCACAGAACCATAGACTATGAGGCCAGGTGGACTGCATTCTAGCCCTGGCTCTTCAATGAAGGTAACTGTGTCTTTAGGTTCTGGCCTTAACTTCTCGGAGCCTCAGTTTACCTTTTGTACCAGGCAGGAATTAAGCACAGTGATCTTCAGGGACGCTGCCTTGAAGTCTGTGTCTCTGAGGTCCCCACCCAATGTGGGGACTCAGCTGTGGTGTCTTCAGCCGAGGGGTCCTCAGGTCTCAGTGGAGAGGCTGGGCCCACCTTCCTGCTACCCTGCAACAGAAGGTCCACCTGCCCCGGGCTCCCTTCAGGGTCCAGTTCACCTGGCCACAGCTAGGGCCAGGGCCAGGTGAGGAGACATGGGATGTTGAGCCACGAAGCTGCTGACCCCCGCCGGGCCCAGAGTCTCCACCCAGCTGTGGTTCCCACCCAGGCCTGGTGAGGTTCCACTGCATTCTGCCTGCTTCCTCAGCACTGCCTTGGTTTTCAAAAGCACAGGCAAGCCCAGCCCAGAGGGAGGCAGAAAAACACACGCAAGGGAGACTGGAGGTTACACACGCTAAGGCACCAAGTGCTCCCACAATCCCGAGCTTCAGGCTGTAGAGCTGGGCTGCTCTGCTCACCTGAAGATCTCTGAGTCTGGTCCACTTGTCTGCTAGCCCCCTGGGTGCAGTGAGCCGGCCAGGGCATGTGCCCATAGCACTGGCCAGTGAGAGAGCTGGGGGATATTCTTATAAGCAACGAAAATGAAAACATGAGACTTGAAGATCTGAGCTTACAACCAACAGAGTCACTGAAGGAAGCCATGTACTTAACCCAGAAGTCAAGGATGGTGAAACACACTCCCCTTCTTTACTCAGAGGTACTGTAAAGTCACCCGACAAAGGGTGATGACTCAGGGCCAGTATCCAGTCTGCTTTCGACTCCTTCTTTGGAATTCGGGCTTAGCCGCTTGCTAGCTGGGTGACCCTGAGCAAGTTACGAACTTCTCTGAGCCTCCAAGTTCTTGCTTATAAAAGAAAGATAGTAATGGCAACTTCCTCTTCTATTGATTTTTGAGAATCCAATTAATGCAGGAATGTAGAGGTAAGTAGTAGCTCCGTAAGGTTAGTTATCTTAGCGCCAGGAAGTCCTGCAGTCACGGGGGAAATATCCTTGGGTGAAGCCAACTCTGGGGTAGAAGAGAGCTACAAAGAAAAATATCCAATCCTTAAGGAAATCACTGAACTGCCCCTTTGAGAGACTGGCAGTCCCAAACTCTGAACCTCTGTGCCTCATCAGTTCCCTGACTCTTTAAGCCCACGTGGGCAGCCTTTCCATCAGCCAAAAGCTCCCCTTCCCTTGCAGATCCAGACTCTGACGTTTTCAGTCTTTGTTTTTTTCTCTAACCCCCTATTCTTTTAGGAAGAAAATATTCTTCAGCCTTTTTGGTTTCACAACTGTTTCTTTTTCTTCCACTAAACTTAAGCTAAACATGACCAATGTATTTTATTTTAAAAAATAGAGATGGGCCGAGCATGGTGGCTCACACTTGTAATCCCAGCATCAGGGAGGCTGAGGCAGAAGGATCGAGGTTTGTGGACAGCCTCAGCTCCTTAGTGAGGCCCTTTGCAACTCAGTGAGACCCTGTTCCAAAATGAATTAAAAAAAATAGGGCTGGGGGTGTAGCTCGGTAGTAGAATGCCCCTGGGTTCCATCCCCAGCACTGCAAAAAAGAGAAAGAAAAAAAGAAAGAAAGAAAGAAAGAAAGAAAGAAAGAAAGAAAGAAAGAAGGAAGGAAGGAAGGAAGGAAGGAAGGAAAGAAAGAAAGAAAGAAAGAAAGAAAGAAAGAAAGAAAGAAAGAAAAATGCTCGAAACCCATTTGTATAACTCTTTTCTGCTCTGGACCATGTATCTGTCTTTCTGTCAACCTCCGATCCTTCCAGTGTGAACAATCAGCGAAGGGCAGCAGCTTAAGTACCAGTGCCAATGTGTACAATGGTTAAGGAGAATGATTTGGGGTTTTACTTTCACTTTTTACACTTTTAAATTTCTTGTATTTTTTAAGTTAGCACGTCACTTTTTGTTCTACCAAAAACTAACGTATTGAGCCAGGTGTGGTGGTGCATGCTTGTAATCCCAGCATTTGGGAGACTGAGACAGGAGGATGGTGGTTCAAGGATACCCTCAGCTACTACTCAGTGAGGCCCTTGCAACTCAGTGAGACCCTGTTTCAAAGTAAAGAAACGCACACACACACACACACACACACACACACACACACACACACCTCATGGCTGTACTCTAGAGCACTTCCTCTTCCTTTCCTCCCTTTGGACTAAGTTCATCTCCTCCAAAGTCTCCATCTCTTTGTCTTAGGGCCTCAGGACACTCCTATGAGATACCAGGTCAGGTATAAGTGCTGGTCCTACTTGGTCGAGGCTACACTGAATCCATGAAGTGGTTTAGCCAAAGACCCCAGCAAGAACTCAGGCTCCAGGCTTCTAGCAGGAGCCTCTGAGGTTAGAACTAGAAAGTATGAGAATCCGGAAATTCCATTTCCTCAGCCAGGACCTAGTGCCTTGATTCTTATCTTCTACTACAATCCCATTTGAGATTTCCCCAATCCCTAAGACTGTCAAAATGAGACCCCCGTTCTAAAGCTGAGGTAGTGAAAGAGGGAGAGAAGGAGAGAGGGAGAGGGAGAGGGAGAGGGAGAGAGAGAGGGAGAGGGAGAGGGAGAGGGAGAGGGAGAGAGAAAGGAGGAGGAGGAGGAGGAGGAGGAGGAGGAGGAGGAGGAGGAGGAGGAGGAGGAGGAAAGCTTTTATGAATAGCAATCAGCTTTGGGGACATTTTTTTAAAGTTGCTAATATTAATTTTACAGAAATAAAATCTAATTGAATTCCTCCTGGCTTTCCCCCATTAACTTAATGTTATGGACTTTTAACGGATGTTTTAATTAGACATTCCTATTAATGGGAATATGGCTCAATTTTCAAATGAGGGCCTAAGCTGCCAATATTCCCATTTGGACTTTTAATTAAGGTGAGAAAATATTAACCAGTTACACAGGGTTATTGCCTGGGCTTTGGGGGGGACGCTGAGGGCGCAGTAGACCAGGCACGCACGGGCCTGGGGAGAAAACAAGGACAGAGTTGGGACCTGGGACCTCACGGCCAGGCAAACCAGGCCTCCAGGGACCCAGGCCCAGAGTCAGCGAATCTCCACATGGAGACGCACAGCTGGCAGCTGGTTCCAAGTATTTGCCTCCACTTCGACTTCTCTGGGTTTGTGGAATACTCAGTTGGCCAGTATATGATTTGATTTGCTGTATAACAAAGCATCCCAAAACACAGTGGATTTTCAAACAATCTTTTATTGTTCCATAGTCCTACAGGACTGCACTTAGTTGGGCCTCTCTGCTGGTCTAGGCCAGGCTGGCTCATCTCGGCCGGACCAGGTGGAAGGTGATAATCTCATGGGATATCTAGGGTTACTGTGGCTTTTCTCAGTGTGGTCACGTACCCACCTGCAGTCCAGCCCAGCTACAGGGTCTCAAGCCCCAGGGCTTGAGGACTCTGCAAGTCTTTGCCTGGGTTGTCAGTATGCCATTGAGGGGCACTACCAGAGGATGAGGATCCGCGGGGCTTGAGCAAAGTGGGCTGTTCCTGTCATTACCCCACTGCAGCAGGTTTGGGTGAAAAGCAGGTGGGTGTAGACACAAGGGTGGCTGACCCAGCTCTAAACTCTAAGCCAGAGGCCCCCAGCACATGTGCCTGGAGGCATGCACAGGGCCCAGTGAAGCAGGCCTGGCTGCAGGCCCTGTGGGGACCTATTGGCTCACCTTTCACCACAGCCTCCATGACTCAGCCCAACCTGGTCGTTGCCTGAAAGAAAACTAGCCTAGGAGGGCCAGAGTCGACTTCCTCTGTCAAGACCAGGGACCTATCTATATTTTAGTATAGAGTCTCTCAGTGTTTAAATGTCATAAACAAGTTAAAAAATTTAAAGTCCTTTACAATAGGGAGAGGAACAGGAAATTTGTAAAAGCCCTTCACAAAACTGAGAAACTCAAGTGGCTGATGACTAGGCATCCTGGTTGGTGATAGGCCCTATCAGTCATCACAGTGATGCAAATCAGACTGAAAGGAGGGAGAGCGGGAGTGGAAGGTGAGGGAAAGACATTGTCTAGAAGACTGGACAGCTTATAGATTGGACCCAGAAATCCCAGTTCCTGGCCCATACTAAGAAGTGTGAGCCCATATTCACCGGGACACATAGTCAAGAATGAACGTGGCTCAGCAAAACAACGTCCAGAAGAAAGGAAAACATCATGAAGATGCCTGGGTGCTTATCTCTGGGGACACAGGAGGGGGAGATACCGGGGCACTTTAGGGGCTCAGGGCTGCTGGCAACATTCTCTTGACTGGGTGTTGGTTAGGGGAGACAGGAATTCAAGTGGGCGCTGCTCGGCAATTCTTCTACTCCAAGTGGTGCTGATGGGGTGGTTTGGTGGTTTTCAGCTGGTGATGGGCTGGGATGGGTGATCTAAGGGACTGCCTCTCACATTCTGGGGCCTTGGCAGGAACAGTTGGAATACCCCCAAGGAAAGGCTCCTGTGGGCCCCTGCTGCTCTGTGTGGTCCCTGCAGCAGGACAGCCGGGTTCCTTATGCAGCTCAGCGTGGCTCAGAGCTCTAAGACTGACAGCAAGTGGCGGCTGCTGGTCTCCTAGCAGCGGAGCCTCAAACCAGGACAATGGGCTTCTACTCCGTTCTCGTCATCAGAGCACCACGATGCACCCAGGTCCAAGAAGGGGGCACAGAAGCCACCTTCCAGGGAAGGTCATCAAAGATTCTGAGGCTGTCATTAGTCTGTCATACTAGTGCCATCATTGCTGCTACTCTTATTTGTTTTGTTTTGGGCACTGGGGATCAAACCCGGGGACATTCTTCCTCTGAGTTACGCCATCTTTATTTTATTATTGATTTTGAAACAGGGTCTTGCTAATTTGCTAAGGATCCTGCTAAATTTCTGAGGCCGTCCCGGAACCTGTGATCCTCCCGTCTCAGCCTGCCAAGTACTGGCGTTGCAGGTGTGCACCATCACACCTGACTAATTTATTTTTTATTATCTAATAATATTTATTATCTAACTAATTTATTATTTATTTTAATATTATTTTTATTATATATCTTATTAATAATTTTTTGTTTTTTATTATCTAATTTAATTTTTATTAAATTAGAAATTTGAGAAGGCAGCACAGGAACCGAGATCCTCCTGCCTCCCCTGCTGAAGGGCAGGTCCTAGCATTCAGCATCTTTCTTAGACAGGGGTGGGGTCCTGGCTCCTCCCTCTACCCCCAACTGTTCAGGTGGCAGGTGATGAGCAGGAGTTTGGCAGACTTTGACTCCAGGGGCATTGTGCCTGTCTTCTCCCGCGTCCTCCAAGCGCCCACAGCTGCAGAACCACCCCTCTCTGCCCGGCCCCATGCACATCCCCATCCCCACAGCGACTCCGGTGAGTCTGATGGGCAGGCGGTGCGGGAGGCTTTCCAGCTGCGGTGCTCTCTCTGTGACCCATCTGCACATCTGTTCCCTGTCCCGCCCGTGGATATGCCTTTTAATTTCTTATTCTGTTTGTCAAGTAATGTTTCATGGGGAGCAGATTAGTATGGAGGGACAAGCCTGCACTGTAGAGATCAGTTATCAGGGTTCCGTTATTTTGTCCTGCTATCTATAGACTGCATGGCCTTCACCAAGCCATGTAATTGGACAGTGCCTTGTTCTCCTTATCTATAAAATGGGAATAACATTGGATAGGCTCCAGGAGGGCTGTCCCGCGGAGCGAACGGGATCAGGCAAATCACCAAGAACAGGACGTCCTCAAGTCAGGGCTCTGGGAGTGCCTGCCTTTCTTTTTATTATTGTAAAGCAGCAATGCACCTGGTGGCAATTACACAGAAGAGCACACCGTGCAAAGCCAGCTTGCCTGCCTCTGGGCCCCCTCCTCCCCAGCGGCAGCCTCTGCCTCCAATGTTCATCTAAGCGTGTGTGCGTGCGTGTGTGTGTGTGTGTGTGTGTGTGTGTGTGTGGTACATGTGTGATCTTAAAAATTATATATATGTATATCTTAAAATACATATATAATTTTAAATGTACATGCATATATGCACAGTAGAGTACTGAATACTTGGGGCCGTTGGAGCTATGTATAATAGAATAGAGCTCTGGTGGTAGAAGTTCAGGACCCTCGACTCTTAGGAAAGAGATCCATGGAGGAAAATACCCTTCAGAAAGTGCTCCTCACACCTGGCCATGCCAGGTGTTTCTGACTCCGCTTATAGCTTTCAAAAGTTTTGCCCTGAATTTCCTGTATAACTTTAGAAAGTCCCTTCTCTCTAGCCTCAGCTTACCTGTCTATGGAATAAGTGCTGGATAAGTCTAGCCCCGAGTCCTTTGGAAGCCCGGCACCTAGGGCTTCCGGATACGAGGTGGGGTTACAGGTGTGCATCACCACACCCGACTATTTTATGTTTTTATTATCCCATAGTTAGAAATTTGAGGAGGCAGCACTGGATCCTCTTGCCTCCCTGGCTGAAGGGGCAGGCCTTGGCATCCAGCACCTTCCTGAGAAGAAGGTGGGATCCTGGTCCCATACTCTAGAGATTCCAGGGTACCAGCCAGCTCCAGCCTTGCTGGAGACCAGAGACATCAGGGTCCCAGGCTCCCTTCCCAGGCTCCAAGCCACCCAGGCCCATTTCACACGCTCAGAATAGACCAGGGATGCATGTCACTGAGTCATGGAGAGTCGGGTAACGGGCCGAAGCGGGAACGAGGCGAATGTCCTGGGACCGCCTGAGCAGAACCCGGGGCATTCAGAGACGCCAGGCGGACGGCCTCGGTTTGTGTTGGACGCCTCACAGCCCGCCCGTGGTAACCGAACTGGCTTTTGTTTGTTTGTCCAAATAGGAAGACGGAGGCTCAGGCTGCCTGTGATGGCTCCACAAACAGCGCCGCGGCCAGAGTAGGTGGCTGGGGGCCCGGCAGGGCAGCCACAGGCCGCGGAGACTGGGAAGGGGGCGACTGGAGGCCAGATCAACCCAGCCTGTGAGGGAATTGGCAAGGACGGCAGGCAGGGCTGGAGAACATGGGTCAGTCGTGTTCAGCCCCTCGGCAAAAGTAGGAGGCAGGAAGGAAGGGGCTGCCTGGTTGGAGCAGGCCTGGCTCCTCCCCCCTGGCTCTGCCCATGGCGGCCTCCCACTGCATGCATCCCAGGGGAAGCGGCCTGGGGCATCCACTGCCTGCCTGGAGCCTCACAGCAGCTCAAGGCCAAGCGGGCCATTGATCTCTCCCTTCTGATGTGGCTGGTGAATAGGCCCTTCCCTGGTCAGCAGAGGGAGTAGAGGGCAGCTGGTGTCTCCGAGGCCTGGATGTTGTGGATGGACGCTGGGAGGCTCCTTAGGGGCCGCAGTCCTCAACACCTCGCTTCCTCCCTGTCTCAGGCATCCCAGGGAAGATGGGAGGGGGTGCTGCCCACCAGATCTGAATGAGAGGAAGCTTTGTTCAAATAGTAGACATAGGTACAGATGCAGATATAGATAGATAAGGATCTGGATGAGGATGTGAACACAGACGTAGATGTAGATATGAATATGGGTATAAGTATCTAGTTGACCTATTTGAAAAACCTATTCTTTATAGGTCAAAAATGGTCTCATACATTGGGTGTGACAGCATACTCCTGTAATCCCAATACTTGGGAGGCTGACACAGGAAGATCATAGGCTAAAGGCCAGCCTCAGCACTTGGTGAAACCCTGTTTCAGAATAATAAAATAGCTGGGCATGGTGGCGCATGCTTGTAATCCTCGCGCTTGGGAGGTGGAGACAGGAGGACCACGCAGGTTCGAAGCCAGCCCCTCTGGCTTAAGAGACCCTGTTTCCAAATAAAAATATAAAAATAGGTCTGGGAGTGTAGCCCGGAGGTAGAAGGGTTTCCCGGAACCCCAGTACCACAAAATAAATAAATAAATAAATAAATAAATAAATAATAAAATAATAATAAAATAGTGTCAGGGGGTATCTTGAAGGTAAAATGCCCCTGGGCTCAATCCCTAGTGCCTCTCAAATGGTCTTGTACTGTCAATTTCATGTGGTTCAACCCAGATTTGTAATTATAAAGATATAAATGTAATGAAAATAGAGACATAGATTTACACACATACCCAGACATCTAAATATGTATTTCCTTTTTGAATGATTCAATAGTCACCAGATTATTTGTTTTTCTGAAGTGGCTTGGGCAAATCTCATTGGCCTTCCCTCTGTCCTTCCTGCCTCCCATCCCAGCCCCACGCACCAAGGCCCTGATCAGTCAGAGGGCCGCTGTGGCCTGTGAACTCTCCTCCACAGAGACCAGCCCTCCAAGGTTGCGGGCTAGGACTGGACCTCGCTGGCCTGCACAGGGCCAGAGGGTGAAATGAGAGCTTGGGCCTTGGGAACTGGATTCCCTGCCTCACCGCCTCTGGCTGGTGTGACCTCAGTTAAGACGGCATCACATGGACCTCTGGTTCCCAGACTGTGAGCGGGGCCACCACAGGTCCTCCCTGGTGCCTTTGTGGAGATGAAATGAGACAGATGTGCCAGGATTGCCTCACTGACAAAGGCTGCAACAGGTTATTGGTTCCCTTCCCTTCCCTTCCCTTCCCTTCCCTTCCCTTCCCTTCCCTTCCCTTCCTTGCCCTTTCTGGGTTGCTGGGAGGGAAGAGTTGCTTTGGCCACTGTACCCAGAGGAGGCAGATTTTTATTACATTATAGAAGTAACCCAAGTTCACTTTATAAAATGCAGGGAAGTAAAATAAAGGAAGAAAGTAAAAGCTCCCAGATCCTACAGTCCGAGACTACCAGTGTTAACTGTTCTATGTTCTAAAAATTCATTTACAATTTACAAGTAGAGAAAATCTGACTCGATCAAATTTAAGACAAAAGGGCGTTATGAGGTTGTATGGCTATAATGTCCACCATGCGGGGCTCCCAGCATCTCTCCAGCTGCTTTCCTCCACGCAGCTTCATCCTTTGTCAGGAACAGTGGCCATCCATGAGCCCTTCTACATCGTTCCTGCAAAATCTCAGAATCCCATATAATCGGCCAGGACTGGGCCAGGCACCCATTCCTGAACCAGTCACCCGGTTAATGCTGCTTGACCAGGCCTGCATCACATGAGGCTTGGGTTTGGAGTTGTCCCACATAAACACTTGACCTGCAAGTGAAGGAAGGAAGTTCCCCAGAGGAAACTGGGGTGTTCTTTCCAACAGAAGGGTGCATGGAGGCCAGACAGGCAAAACACCTCCTGTCTACCACATGCTCGAAATTCAATCATATGTGAATACATTTTCCCAAAGATAATATGGGCAAAAGTGTTGGGGAGCTTGGAGAGGCATAGATGCTAACCACCTCCCCAAATGCCAGTAGTATGGCTGTCCCCCAAGCTACCCCTGGGACAGTCCCACAGATGCCTTCTGCCCTCCTCATATCCCCACCAGCCCCACTGCATGGGTCAGCTCTGAAAATTAAATTTCTCAATAGATATGGTTCTTCTAGGGAGAATCAAAGTGACTTCAGACCATGACCAGGCAGAAGCATCAGAAAAGAGACTCTGGGCCTCAAAGTTCTTGAAAAAGAAAGTGCCTCCAGGCCATTTTTTTTTTTTTTACAGGTGCTGAACACCTGTAATCCCCGAATTTGGGAGTCTGAGACGGGAGGAGCATAGGTGAGAGGCCAGCCTCAGCAACTTGGTGAGAACTTCAGCTACTCAGTGAGATCCTGTTTTAAAAAAAAAAAAAATGGCTGGGGATGTGGCTTGGAGGTAGAATGTCCCTGGGTTCAATCCCCAGCATCAAACACACACAAAGAGTGAGATTAAGCAGTCACAAAAGAAAGAAGAAATCAGATGCTTTCCCTAATAGGCAAAAGCTAAGGAGAAATGGGTCATAGGAGGAACTCTAGATGAAAAAGAAAATCCTATAGAGGAGCAAACAAGACAACCTAACTGAGCGGTTGGCGGGGTAGGGGAGGAAACTCTCTAAAACACACAATGTACTTAAACATATCGAAGTCAACCACTAAGCCAAGCATGGGAAGGAGGGATGGGGAGGGAATGGCGTGGGGATTGGGTAGGGGTTAAATGGGTGATGTGTACATGTATGTCCACACAAGTTTTTTACCCCATTATGATGTATGAGTATAATGCACCAATAAAAATTAAAAAAAGAAAATATCATACAATTCCACATGCCACTACAACTGCCAGGACATCAGGGTCCAGCTGTGTCTCTTCCTTGACTCCCCGCTCTGGTCCCCCAGAGGACCCGACCTATGCAGGAAGAGCTCTGATCTTAGCTACAGATCTTTATCAGGTCCCAACAGCTATTCTTTCTGAATCAGAACCTGGTTTTCTTATGGAGAGGTACCTCTCCCTCAAAGGAGTTGTTTTGATGGAATGACAAATTGCAGAGATTACCATGCTACATGGGAGTCAGCAGGCCAAGACCAGTCCTCTCCCTCCACTCGCAGCCAGGGACAGACTGTGACCCTCATGCGGCCTTCATGGAGATTTGGTTCATGAGACCAACAGTGCAAGGATGAAGATGTGGGTGGGTTTCCTCACCCCGACTGTGGGCTGCTATTCCTCCTCTGACACCATGGCTGTCCCTTAGGCTTTTGGAAGATCCTCGCCATATCCAAGCCTGCAATTCGATTCCCACCTTGCCAGTGAATTTCCTAATGCTAGTCAATCTGTTTCCATTGCCTACAACTGCAGGACCTAAAGCAATCAGCTCACTAGGGGTCCTTTCCACTCTAGAGTTGTCTGAGGGGAAACCAAGGCAGAGGCTCTTCCTGGTCCCTGTGCTCACAGTGCCCTTCCTCCCTGGGCATCCCACTAGACTGGCATCCAACCCAAGATCATCTCATCCCCACGACCTGCCTCCACTTTAGACCACATGAGGACACAATGGAATTCCATTGTCTTAAGCCACAGAGCTATAGCAAGAAGTTTACTTGTTATAGCAGCTGGCATCGTATGCCCTAACTCATACAGCAATTCTCCTGGGAAGGGTCCTATGCCTTCAGAGTGGCACAGAAGACACTCACGAAAGCCAAGAAGTGACTCCAGGATGCTGCTTTCCCTTGTCAGCCAGAGGGATGGACTCCCCGGGCCACGGGTGCGTCTCCAGTAACGCTGAGGAGGTTTGATTAGCACAGAGCCTCAGCCTGAGGCAGGCCGCACGGGGGCTGCTCCGTTATTGCTCCTTCAAGTAGAACCTCCAATTACATTAACAGTGAAGCTGCATCAGGGACCCGGGGATTTTGAAGTGACTTTTGGATGTTCTGGAATCTTCCCTGCAGAGCTCACTGGGCTGGGCTCCTTCTCCCAGAGCACTTTGGGAAGATCCTTCCCTAAGTAGAGGAGCAGATGTTGATTTGCATATATGCATGTTTCTGGCCTCTGATGAGATTAGGAGGTGCATTTTTAATCAAAGCCTCCAGCGAGGCCGGGCCCTGGGAGGCAGGCTAGAGGTGGGAAGAGGAAATGTCACAGCAAAGAGGATGCTGCGGGCCTGGGAGGAAGAAACTCTCTGAGATCAGCCTTGTTTATAAAATTAGAGAGGGGCTGGGAGGCCTCTGTGGATGGGAGAGGGTAGAGGGTAGAGAGAGGGTCAGACATCTGCCCAACCTCCTGCATTTGCCGCCAGCAACTCCTTGAACCAGTCCTGTCTCTCGCTGAGACTCAGTTTCCCTGATAAAATGGAGGTTTGGGGTGATATTTCTGGACCTGCTGACTTTTCCAGATTATTGTGATATATATATATATATATATATATATATATATATATATATATATATATATACATATATAATCTCACAGACATGAAGTGCTTTGCAAAAACCTGCTCTAATTTTGCAGGTGGAAAGAATTATCTCCTGGTGGCTCTAAGTAGGATGGTTTCCCTCCCTCCACCCCTTCTGAGCTGCTCTTCCTGAAAAAAGAGCTACAGATCCAAATTCAAGAGGTCAAAGGGTCTGTCTTAAATGGAACTACCCTTTTCCCACCAAGATGCATAGTTGGGAGGCAGGTGTGGTGTGGAAATTCTCCAGCAACCCTCCTGGTAAATAGAAGATACATTTCTTTTATTGGAAGATGATGTTAAGAATTTATTCCAGGGTGAATTCATATGTTCCTTGAGGTATGTAATTTACAGAGTTGAATGGCTGGAAGCCTTTTAGAAGGACGCATTGTGTCTTGCAAGTATTCGTTGAGCACATCAAGCTCTTTGCTACCACAGGGCCTTTGCACTGGAAGTTCCCACTGCCTGTAATGCTCTTCCTTTGCCATTAAACTCCACTTCCATTTGTGTCTCTGCTGAAAGTTTGCCTCTTTGGGATGACCTTCCCTGACCTTCTGGGTTGCAATTGATCCTCCTGGTCTCTTTTTCCTCTTACCCAGGGCATCTCAGCCCCACCCAGGCCTGCTGAAATCTGGCACCAGGTGTTTCTTCATTGTGATAGCCATCCTTGCACTGCAGGGGCTTCAGCGGCACCCCTGGCCTCCACTCACTAGGTGCCAGCAGCACTTTCCTCCCCCAGGTAACGCATTCAAGAGTTTCCAGGCTTCGCCAATGCACTACGGGGTAGGGAGGGGCTTCTCAGTTGGGAACCCTGGTCCAGTCTGTTTTACTTTTCTGCACAGGACTTAGAAGCACCTGAAATACATCCTACATATTTTCTCCCATTTGTTTACAGCTACGCTGGAATGCGAGGTACACCTGGGCAGGGACCCGGCCTGTTGCTCACCAGGCTGCCCACTGGCCCAGAGAAGCATCTAGCATGTCTAGGAGCCCGGCAAATGCTCATTGCATAAATAAGCGAGTGAGAAAATAAAGCCGCAGCTCCAGCAAACGTGTGTCACACGATCCCATTACGGTCGGTGTGCACGCGGGTGTAAAAGATGCAGAGGCGAGTATTCTTGTGGCAGCTGGTGCAAAAAGCTTCTCAGGGAGAAGTCGGTCTCTGCGGAAGAGCATCATTCACGGGCCGCTTTGGGCAGGGCCTCCCGTGGCCTAGCAAGGTCAGCTCTTCACGGGGCTTCTAACCAGCTCTACAACACTCCGCAAGAGACAAAATTACAGAACCTTCTCCCGGTCCCCACCACACTCTAAATAAAAGCTAATGTGTGTGTGCTGTGGAATAGAGAGAGCTTACACTACCTATACCTGCATGTCTCTGACCATCACCTCTTTTACTCTGCTTTCTTTAAGCTAGGCTCAGACCACGCCTAATTTTTTTGTGAACACTCAAAGCACATCCTCCCCCTGGGCCTTTGCACTTGCTGTTCCCTTATATTAGTTATTTTCATGGCTTGCACCCTCCTCATCTCCTCCAGGTGTCTCCTCAAAAGTCAGCTTCAGAGACACCTTTGCTGACCACCCTATTCACGTAGTGTTTGTGGTGTCTGTCTGCCCCAAGAGAGTGCCGGCTCCCTGAGGACAGTGGCTTCCAACGGTTGTGTTCTCTGCTGCATCCTTGGCAGCTAGAATATTGCTTTGTGCATTCTTTGTGATGTGTGTCCACGTGTGCATGGCTACATGCGTGTGACTCATTTAACACTGCAGGGCCAGGGCCCGAAACAATCCATGGCGCACAGTGGGTGTTTAGAGTTTATGCTCCCCGGGGTCACTGCGGAGACCTGCAGTTGGGGAAAGTGGCTTATCTGTGAGTATTTTTAGGAACGACCCACGGAGGTTGTATCCATGGGACAGGGAAGGGAAAGAGGCCAGGAAAGAATGCTCATCACACACAGCCCTGCAGATGCCACCTTGGGCTGGGGACGGCTGGCTAGACAGCAGAGCTGTCCACTGGGGAGCTGGGCAGGGACTTCCTCTCCCCCCCACCCTTGGGCTGCTGTAGAGGCCCTTCCGGCTGTCTGTGCATCAGGTGTGAAGCGAGGCCAGCTCAGGGGCAGCAGGACGCGGTGACGGCTACAGGTGATGGATCCAGAGCTGGGATCTGCCGGCAGCGAGATGGGAAGGGAGGCCGGGGCCTGCGTGTGGGGCTCTGCCGTGCACAGTAGGCACGCGCCATATTTGTTCAATAAATCTCCAGCCTGGCTCTGCTGCAATTGGTTCGGTATTGTAGCTAAAGCGGCCTCAGTCCCCGCTACCACAATCTACCCGCCTATCATACTTCTCTCTAGAACAAGATGCTGAAACCTGCCATCAGGGTCAGCGAGGGTTGGATGAGTCCACATCTGCCATGCTCCCATCCCTCCTCTCTGCAGGAGCCCCTGCTTCATCTTCATGGCTCCTGCCAAAATGCTGTCCCCGGGCGGGCCTCTGGGGCGGGCACCCTGTGGTCTCTGCCAGTGCTGCGGCTCAAGGCAGTCCCAGCCCTGCGCTCTCACCCCTCGGCCTTTGCAGAGGCCAGGCCCTCCACCTGGCATGCCCTGTTTGCCCTTCCCAGCCTTGAATTCCCTCCTTCCTCCTTCCTGGCCCAGCTCACACATGGCTGCAAGTGTCGCGTCTCCAGTGAGTGCCAGTGCCCCGCCACTGCCTTCTTCTGAGCTCTTCCAGCAAACACCCCCCACCCCAACCCGGCCTCGTCATGTGGGACTGCTCTTGAAGTCTCTGCAGCTGTCTCTGGGACTCCAGATCCTGCTGGGTATCTGGCTCCTTGTACATGTGCGGCTGATACTTAATAAGTGACCCCGCCCACCAACCAATCCCTAGGGGAAAGAAGGGAGAGAGAGATTCCAGTTAAGCTCGAATCCTTCTCTCTGGCCCCTTCTCCTACCCCCAAGGACTGGGGCTGAGCCGACTTGGGCTGCCATGACCTTGCGGTTGGCCAGGCCCTTCCTACTGGGTCCCTCTTCCTCCTAGTAGTCTGTCCAGATCCTTCCTGGCCTCTAGGGCCAGTGGCTACTCTCCACCTCCTTTCTTGCCCCAGAAACTTCTGAAACCAGGTCAGACACTGGTGCCCCAAGGGTTAACCGCCTGTGCCTTGGTTCAAACTGCCTGCTGTCAAATGGATTTCTTGGGCCAGTCAGTGCGGGCGCCTGGGCCAACTAGGGGAGGTTTATTTTTCTGCTGACTGCCGTCTCCCAGACGAGCAGCTTTCCCAGGACAAATCTCCGGCCCCGGTTTCCCTGGCTCTCTCTCTCTCTCTCACTCTCTCTCTGTATAAAAACAACTTTATCTCTAAAGAGCAAATAACACCCAGCGCTCATAACAGATGCCAAGAACTGTTTCTGTTTTGATTTTTGAAAATAAAAATTCAACTGTGTTCAATAAAATTCGGAAGCCGCTTCCCTCTGTGGAAATTAAAGGAATCCAAGACGCCAGAGAAGCCACCGACCTTCCTAATTAAAGCGGCAGCAACGGCAGGAATCCGCTTCCTACAACCAGGCTGCTCTTGCTGAGCCGAGAACAAAGCCGGCCCTCATCAATATTTCATTCTCTCTTTTCTTCCGCGATAACAATGCCGTGTGTTCTGAGCGAGCCCCCCAAAAAAGACATGCAGAGCTATGTTAATTAGGGCTTAAATAATTGACACCCCAGATCTCACTGTGTTTCCAGAAGTGTGTAGAGCAGAGTGTTGGTTCAGCCTGTAATTGCATCTGCTCATGGCCAAAGCCCTCTTTCTGTCTGTCTGTCCAGTTTGGCAAACATATGCTCAGGGAAAGACTAGTCCCGGTTTCCTCAATTGCTCCCATACTGAGGATTTAGGTGTTTTTTCTTTCTTCTTTTTCTTTTCTTTTTTGTTTGTTTGTTTTAGTTGCAGTCTGATATCTGCTAAGATGTATTCACCTGGGACCTGATCACAGGCAATGCTCTGGGCCAGGGGCCTGGCCACCCCTGGCCTTGGACTTCTGGACACACTGTAAGATGGCTGATGTGCAGGAAAGGAACAGCAAATCATTTTGAATGGAAAGAAGAAAAGAAAAAGGGAGAAAGGAGGAAGGGCAGGTGGACAAATGGATGGATGGATGGATGGATGGATGGATGGATGGATGGATGGATGGATTTGTCCCTGTGGCCCATGGTGACTGGTTTCTTCCTAAGTAGGACAAGGAAAACAGCAAACCTAGTACATCTAGAGGTCCTGTGCACTTTGGTACCTTGTTCCATAACAGCCAAGAAAGGGGCTGTTGGGCTATGGTTAAGATCATGAACTCTGGGTCAGACTACCCAGGTCTGAATCCTGGCTCTGCTACTTCCTAGCCTGCCCATGAATAAGGCCCTGGGTCCCTCTGCCCCAGGGCCTGGTCTGTTAAATAGGGTAACAATAGGACCTCCCTCGGAGGGTTGTTGCAAACTTGGTTGTTGTGAGCATTAGACGTTTATATCAAGACTAAGCCGCTGTTGCTGTTGTTCACAGTCACTGGTGCAGAGGGTAGAGAGTAATTACTAACCCCACTCATCTGAACAGGACCTACTGCAACATCCAGCTAGGCCCCCTGCTGGCAGATGACGCAGGTGTGGGGGTCCTAGCACCCGACATTCCAGTTCTTCGGGTCCATCGCCCACCAAGAAGCTGCCCTGGTACTGGGCTCACCAGCATGTCTTTGTGCACCCCACTGCCCTGATCACAGGTGGTTTTAAATCTTGAAGCTGGGTTTCTGGCCTCCCAGCCTCCCAACCCACCTGCCATGCAAGCACTCTGTTCCTACAGCCCTGCGATTACCACTTGTATCCAGAATCTGGGCAGCTGAAACCCTGCTGAGGGGTCTGCTCTGAGATCAGATGGCCTGATCCCACCTCTGCCACAGGAAAGCCGGCTCCTTTGCAGTCAATGAACCAATAAAGTCGCCCCTTCCCACAGAAGACCAGGGAGGGGATGACCCTGCATTTCCATCCCCTCTTCTGCTCTCACCCCACCCCATCCCCACAGAAGCCATTCCTCAGCTCCGACTCAGAGATCATGCTCAGAGCCCGGGGCCAGCCTTGCCTCCATGCCCCCCACCACTCGGCAGCCCTGCTATCCTCCTTCGCCCTCCTAGCTCATCCCTCCACTAGCAATGCCCCTCCTCTTCTGTCCTGGCAAACCTTCCAGATTGAGCAACACCATGATGTCCTATCATGAAGTCATCATGATGTCATCATACAATGATGTCTATCATGATGTCATCATACAATGTCCCTTGGGATTCCCAAGTGCTGGTAGCAGAATCACGTGGTCAGTGGTGTCCACAGCTAGAGAAAACATCAAGGTTGGGGTTAGGCATAGAATCCCGCTACAGATGGATGGATGGGTGGATGGGTGGATGAGTGGATGGATGGATGGGTGGATGGGTGGATGGATGGATGGATGGATGGATGCACAGCGTACATGGCTAGGTGTTAAGCAGGTAGTGCTTGGTGGATGTGTAGGTGGATCAGTGGATAGACAGGAAAGGGCATCCATGGACAATGGCTGGATAAATGGAAGAAGGCTGGATAACCTGCCAGTGCCCTGTTTGTCCTCTCTGCCTCCAGAGTCCTCTCCTCTGACCTCTGGCCCTGACCTGTCACCTCTGAGTTATGAACACAATCCCTGTTGCAGATCTGGAGCAGAGCTGGACCAATTGGTGACATCTAGATAGACATCGCAGGTAAGATGTTTCTGAGAACTGAAGAACCTCTAGGCCTGGAGCCCCTGAGAGCATCTCCCTCCAATGGGGACATGAGATTGGGAGGAAGGTCTCTCTACTCTTGACAGTCATTTGTGGAATTGGGGGTACTGAGTATCGAGTCCTTATGCCCTGGTGCACCTGAGGCTCTGAGAGTCTTCAGCCCCTCTGCTGCACTGCCTGGAAGGGAGTTCTTGGTAATAAGGCCCTTTCTGTTCCAGGAAGCCTCGGCTGGAGAGTTCCTGCCTCTGGGAGGGAGTCCCTGTACCTTGGTATAGTCAGATATAAAAGTCTCCAAGAAAGGCACAGACAGGTCAGTCTCTGGTGTGAAGAGAGGACAGCCTTAAGGCACAGACCATGGGATGGCCAAATGGTGGCCAAAGGGTGGAGAGCCGCCTAAGGCTGCCAGGAGCTGGGCTGGAGCCACATTAGCAAAGCTCTCTTGGACCTTGGATGCCGGGAGGATTTGGCTTCAGTCTACCATATGGATGGCCTTTCTCTGGAGGGCTCTGCACCCATCCCCTCTTCTGGGAATTTCATTCTCATTTTCTTTTGAAAACATACCCCACCTTATCCCACCTCAGTATGGTTTTTTGCTGGATTAACATATTTAAAGCCAGACCACAGGACCCTGATGACAACTTTCTTCAAGGGCAAAATGCTCTCTCTGCTGAGTTCTGACCCTCTTGGCAGCCAGCATGGTGGCCAGTGGGGAGAGGCTTCCAGAGAGCTGGGCAAGCACAGGGTGAGCCAGCTGGGTGACAGTGAGAGCCTCCACTCATGGTCCCCAACCCCGAGGCCCATATCTGCCTCCCTTGCCACTGAACAGCCTGGGAGGATGAGGCAAGAGCAGTCCTCAGGCCTGCCTGAGCCCCCGGCTTCACCCAGCCGCCTCTGCGGGGTCTGCCCCCCAGGCCACCTCCCACCAGCTCCCTCCCAGGGACCTCACAGGGCCTTCTCCCACTGCCCAGACCCTTTGCCACCACTGTCCAGAAGCCAGGCTGGAGTCCTGCCTAGCCTGACCCCTCGCAAGCCCCATTCAGCAAAAGCTCATCTTCTGGGCCCAGAAATGGGGCATGTACACGGGGCTTGGGCCGAGGCATGGGGCGGGTGGGGGCACCTAGCTGGGATGACAGGCCTTTGTGGGCGCCCTTCCAGGGGATTCAAACCAGCCAGGGACATGTCAGTCCTCTGTGATGCCCCCTATGGAGTTCACCCTGCTCCTACCCACCCTGACGCCTTCCTGGGGCACTTTACTGGGCTGCCTTGAGGCTGTCTATGTTGTCTGTGTGTCTGTCTGTCTTCACTGTGGACCTAGGAGGATGGGGAGGCAAGGACCTTTCTCTTCGTGCCAGTTCTCATCTGGTATGACCTCCCAGCACTTGACCTGTCCATCACAGGCCCTCCCCACTCAGGACACTGCCTGTCCCTGGCTCAGTCTCGTCCATGGTCTCCAAGGCCTCTCCTTCTCAGCCCGCACCCTAGATGCCCAGGTTCCTTGGGCTCAGTCCCTCCTGGCTCCATCCCGCCCCACTCTCCTCTCATAACCCACTCTTCCTGGACGCCTACAGGTTCCCTGGATGCACCTGCCACATATAAGCATTCGTACCAGCCCAGACTCCTCACCTGAGCCTCCAGGCAGCCATCCTCCTGCCCTCTGGGATGCCCCACGACCACTCCAGGATCAATGCCCTACAGGGTGAGGTGACTCAAAGCCCACTCTCATGCAGACTGCCTGGGCTTGCTCCTGAAAGGTCAGCTGTGCAGTCCTGGGCTGGGTACTTAACCCCTCCGGGTCTTAACTTCCCATCTGTAAAGTGGGAATCCTGAGGGCACCAATGCCCTGGAGCTGTGGGAAGGATTTGGAGAGCTCCCATAGCTCAGGACCCAGAGAGTCCTGCCATGTATGGCTGCTCTGTGGAGCTTTTCTGTGGTTATTACTACACTCTGCCCCAAGCCTTGCCGCCACCCAGGCCGCCTCCTTTGCTCTGCTGAGTACTGTCCAAGAGTCACCTCTCACCCTGCTGGCCTCCTAGGCCTGTGGTGGCCCCACCTGGCGCCACAACCTCGGCCCACCATCTAAGGGAAAAGCAGGCAGTTAGGCCCATCTGGAGCATGACCCCGGGCTCCCCTGCTAGCCGACTCCGCCTTGGAGGACACTCTCAGGGGCCACTTTTTTTTTTGGCTCAGACAAGGCAGGAAAAGAGAATTAACACAGCACTCTGTGGGTCTCAGAGTCCAGTGTGGGTGGACAGCTCCAGCCCAGTGGTGGGGCAGCCATGGCGTACAGGGGGGGACCTGCAAAGGAGCAGGGCTTGGTGGGGAGTGAAGAAGGCTTCGCAGGTGGAGGAGGAGAAGGGGCAGAATTCCTATGGATTAGAAAACAGGACTGGAGGTCAGAGCTTAGTGGTGCAACCAATGAGCAGGTAGGCCAGGAAAGAGCCGAGGAGGAGACAGGGCTGAGCCAGGCCCGAGGCTCCTGGACCCCACGGGCCTTGGCCTTCATCCTGGGCAGCGAGGGCAGTGGCCTGCTCAGCCTCAGCCTTAGGAAGCTCGTCCTCCCCTCAGGATGGCTGGCTGAGGTTGCGGGGCCAGATGGGGACACCACAGGCCCCCCTGAGTGAGAAGTTACGTCCCCTCCCAAGGACTCAGCTTGGGCTTCCTCTGCCCTTGCCTTGGCAGACGGTGTCCCGCTGGAGAACATGAAGGGTCCCAGGAGACACCTTGACTCTGGGCGGGAATCAGGGGTAGATGTCGTGTGCAGTGAGCTGTGAAGAGTCCCTCACCGAGGACCACCGCATCCTTTATTTATCCGCATTGAAATATTTATCTGGATGTGAAGCATCTATAATAGATATGACAGCAGCCAGTGCAGGCCTGCAGGGCCGAGAGATCTGGGTGGCCTCCCTCTTAGGCCTCGCTGTGTTTGCTCAGTGAATAGCTCACCTGGAAAGCATTCCCTGGGCGTCCACGGCAGGCCAGGCCCTCCCTGTTCTTTTCAATCAGAACTGGCCACTGTCTTTGGGGAGCAATGGAGAGTACGAAAAGACCAAGGGAGAAACTAGGGTCTATCAAATGCCTACTGTATGCGGGACATTTTATTTACATATTGCATCATTGAATTCTCAGATCCGCTCTGTGGTGTAGGTGGCACCGTCATGCATCCTGTGATGAACAGTGAGGTTCAGAGAGGTAAAACAATTTGTCACAGGTCACACTGCGTCTTCATCCAAGGTCTTCAACCATGTCATGTTTCCTGAGATGTGGATTGAGAAATCTGTACAAATTTTAACAGGGAAGTAAGCGTGGGTGCTCAAGGCCCAGCAGCCAGCCCAGCTGGGTGGAAGACAGGAAGGAGACGGGAAGGACTAAGCCTACCAGAGGCTGCTGCTGTAGAGACCACTGCCTCCTCGCTCAGCGGGCCCTTCCTCTGTGGCCGGCCCTATTCAAACCCACTCCACGCCCCAGCCAACCCCACAGGGTAGCCGAAGGAGGGGGACACTTGCCATTCCCCAGGTGCAAAGCGGCTGAGCTGGGCTTTGAACCCAAGCCTCTTGGTTCTCAGTAATAGCAGATGTTTCTGGGATCCCGACTCTGATGGGGCAGCTGCTCAGAGGGTTCCTGTCCATTGTATCCTCACAAGCATGCCGGCGCGTGCTGTAGCCTCAGTGGCTGGTTTTATGGAGAAAGAGATTCACCCACAGAGAGGAGGAGTCAGGGCGGAGCTGATGTGGACGCATAGGAGCTGGCGCGGGGCACAGAGCCAACACGTGTGCACTTTGTGACACTACCTTCCTGCTAGGCGCCCGGGGTCCAGCATGTGCTTGATTTTATTTTTTTAAATTAAGAGATTAAAGTGTCAAAATAATAAATGTATGTGGTTGCAAAGATTGGATTATTTTATAAGGTTTAAGAAGAACAAAGCTGGGCATGGTGGTACTCACCTGTAATCCCAGTATTTGGAGGCTGAGATAAGAGGATCACAGATTCAAGGCCAGCCTCAGAAACTTAGTGAGACCTTTTCTCAAAATAAAAAACTAAAATAGGGCTGGAAGTGTAGCTCAGAGGTAGAAAGCCCCTGGGCTCAATCCCCAGTACTGCAAAAAGGAGGGGGAGGAGGAGGAGAAGGAGAAGGAAGAGGAGAAGGAAGAGGAAGAAGAGGAGGAGGAGGAGAAGAAGGAGGAGGAGGAGGAGGAAGAGGAGGAGGAGAAGGAGGAGGAGGAGAAGGAGGAGGAAGAGGAGGAGGAGGAAAAGGAGGAGGAGGAAGAGGAGGAGGAGTGCTCCTCTGCCTCACCTCATCCCTCCTCATCTGCAACACCCACTCCCTTTCAAGTCTTAAAGCTCTTTCTTTTACTATTTACCGTATTTCTATGTAATATTCATTATTAATTTAAATTTAGTGGCATTATGAAGAAATAGTTGATATATGATGAACTGTGCATATTTAAAGTATATATGTGATACACTTTTCTACGTGCACATAGCCTTGAACCGTGACCACAGCCAAGGTAACGGACTTGGCCACCAAACCTCTGCCTTTTCCTGCTGTTCCTCCATAATCCCGCCCTCTCATCCCTCCTTTGCTGCTAATCCCACCAGCCCCCAGTCTCCAATGATCTCCTCTCTGTCACTGCCAATTTATTTGCATTTTCTAAAACCGCACACAAATACATTTTTATTTGGCCTGTTTCGTAATCATTTTGAGATGATGCATCTTGCTTCCTTCACAAGCTTTTGTGTTTTATTGCCGACCCGCTTAACATTGTCCGGACATACCGTCGTTTGTTTATTCATTAAAACTATTGGACATTTCCATAGCCTCTCTTTACAGCTATTACAAATAAAGCTGCTATGAGCATTCGTGTCCACACGTCTTTGGGTGGATCTATGTTCCCACTGCTCTTGGGTAAATGCACAGAAGTGCAATAACTCAATCATATGAGGGGTGCATGCATAACACTTTTAAGAAACTTCCAAACTTTTCTTCTGAGTGCTCGTAGCATTTTGCATTCCCACCAATGCACTGCGAAGAAGTTCAGGTTCTTCCCCACCTCACCAGCACTTGATGTGCTCAGACTCTTTGCTTTCAACCACATGTATGGGTGTCTCGTAATACCTCACGGTGGTTTGAATTTGCGTTTACCTCGTGATGCTGAACCTGTCCTCACACATACCTGCCATCTGTACATCTTCTATAGTCTGTTCAAACCCTTGGCCCAGTTTTTTCACTGGTTGTTTGTTTTCTTCTCATTAAACTTTGAGAATTTTTAAATACGTTCTGGATACAAGTCCTTTTCAGATTTGTGCCCTGTAAACATTTCTTCATAGCCTGTAGCTTGCCTTTTCATTCTCTACAGTGTCTTTCAAAGTCCACAAGTCCTTAATTTGGGTGCTATTCAATTGATCTATTTTTATCTTTTATGGAATATGCTTTTGATGCTTCTTCTAAGAAATCTATAGCTAACCCAAGGTTACAAAGACTTTTTTGTCTCTTTGTTTTCTTCTAGAATTTTATAGTTTTAGTTTTTCGTTTTATGATCCATTTTGAGGTCTACCGTCAAATATTCTTCACAGAGAAAGGTCCAGCTCAGGCTTTTTGGCATTTGAACATCTAATTATTCTGCCATTACTGCTCCAGAAAACCGTCCTTTCTCAATGGAATCCTCTTTGTACCTTTGTTGAAAAATAGGTGAGTCTGTTTACACTCTCTCTGGTCTGTTTCATTTATCTGTCTATCTTAACACCAGGACCACATTGTATTGATCACTGTATCAAATATTGCATTGATTAGTGCCATAAGGTGGTGTTAGTCTTCGAAATTTATCTTCATTTTCAAAAGTGTTTTGAGTCGGGCATGGTGGCTCACATTTGTAATCCCAGTACTTGGAAGGCTGGACAGGAGGAACGCCAGTTCTTTGCAAGCCTCCACTACTTAGTGAGGCCCTCTGCAATTTAGTGAGACCCTGTTTCAAAAAAAATTTTTTTTTAAATAGGGCTGGGAGTATAACTCAGAGGTAGAGTGCTCCTAGGTTCCATCCACAGCAAAACACACACACACACACACACACACACACACACACACACACATGTATTTGGTATTTGACTCATCCAACTCCTTGGCATTTCCATGAGTTTTGAATAAGTTTGCCAATTTCTACAAAGAAATCTTCTCTTTGATTGATTGGGGCTTGCACTAAATGAATAAATAGATCAGTCTGGAGATAATTCATATCATAACAGTCTTGAAATTTCTGATTCATAGACATGATATAGCTCTCTAGTTTTATTGATACCTTTTGTCAATGTTTCATGTTTTCAGTGTACAGAAATTTGTTAGATCTTAAAAATCTATTTTTTTTAGATTTATCCTTAAGTATTTTGTATTTTTATGTGTGGTATACTTTTTTTTCAGTTTTTAGTTATTCACTGACAGTGTGTAGAAATGCAATTGATTCTGATATATTGATCTCAAATGCTGCCACCCTGTTAATCACACTTATTAATTCTGGTCACTTTTTGTAGATGCCACTGGACTTTGTACACAGGCAATCATAGAATCTATGAATAAAAGGTTTTGCTTTATATTTCCAATCTAGATTTTTGGGGCTGTTTTTCTAGCCTTATCACACTGGCTAGATCTTTTAGAACAATGTAAAATACAAATGTAGATAGCAGACATATTTCTTTTCTGATCTTAGGAGAAATATAACCAGTATTTAACAATTGAGTGTTAGCTATAGATTTTTATGCAAGACCTTATCAATTTTATTTTTATTTATTTATTTATTTATTTATTTATTTATTGGTGGTACTGGGGGTGGAACCCAGAGGCTTTCTACCTCCGGGCTATACTCCCAGACCCATTTTCTGTTTTATTTGGAGACAGGGTCTTACTAAGTTGCTGAGAGCCTCACTAAGTAGCTGAGGCTGGCTTTGAACCTGTGCGATCATCCTGTCTCAGCCTCCCAAGCACGGGGATTACAAGTGTGTGCCACCACACCTGGCCTAAGACCTTATCAATTTTAGAAAGTTTTCTTCTTTTCATAATTTCTATGCATTCTGTGTGTGAGTGTGTGTGTGTGTACATGTATTTTAAATCAAGAATAAATGTATAATTTTTAACATTTCTTGCATATGTCTATTGAAATACTCATTTTTTTTCATCTTGCTAATATTGTGAATTGTGTTGATTGATTCATCAGTGTTAAACCAACCTTGCATTCCTGGGATAAGCCTAATTTGTTCACAGTTTCTAGGTGCTAGCTTTTTCTCCATTATTTTTCTGTTTTCCAGTTTCACATTTCTCTTTACTGTTCTATTCTTTCCTGCTTAGTTTAGGTTTAATGTGTTCTTTTAGGTTTTTTTTTTTTTTTCCTAGATGCTTCAGATAGACTCTGATGTCATTATTGGGACCATTATTCTTTTTACTATAAAGTTCACAATGTACTCTCTGATAAGCATCAAACACCATGTGTGTGTGTGTGTGTGTGTGTGTGTGTGTGTGTGTGTGTGTGTGTGTTTTACTGGGGATTGAACCCAGACAAATTCTACTTCCAAGCCACACCCCCCAGCCCAATTTTATTTTTTATTTGGAAACAGGGTCTTACTAGGTTGCTTAGAGTCTCACTATTGTGAGGCTGTCCTCAAATCTGCCATCCTCCTGTCTCAACTCCCATGTACAGGGATTACAAGCATGTGTCACTATGCCTGGCTATTACATTTTTATATTTTGTATTTTCATGTATGTTTACTTTAAAAATTTTAATTTTCTTTTGATTTCTTTTTTGATTCATGGTTGATTTAGCGGTGTGTTTTGTGGAGTGTTTCCAAGATACTTTTTTCATTATTGACTTCTGCTGTAATTCTATGTGGTCAGAGAATATATTTTGTGTTTTTTGAGTGCACATAAGATTTTTTTTTTGATGACCCAGAAGATAGTCTTCCCTCAAAGACGTTCCATGTGCACTTGTGAAGAGAGTGTGTTCCACTGTTGTTGGATGGAGTGGACTGTAAATATCCATCTGGTCAACTTGCTTGTCAAGGATGCTCAAATCTTCTATAGCATTACTGTTTTCCTCTCTACTTATATCAATTATAGAAAAGGGGCATTGAAATGTTTAACTATAATTGTGATTTTGTTTCCTTGCAGTTTAATCCGTTTTTCTTTATATATTTTGAAGCTCTGTTACTAAGTACATGCATGTTTAAGATTACTAGATGCTATTAAGGAAATGATCCCATTATGAAATGAAGTTTTTTTTTTTTTTTTTATCTCTGGCAGGACCAGAGCACTATTTAGTCTAGGGCTAATTATTACTGGTATGGAGGCAAGATCCTCTTGAATCATCTATTCCGTGTACTTTGAATGATCCGGGAGATCAGAATACTACTATTCCCAGGCCTAGGTGGGCTCCAGAGCATTTCCTTTGATACTTTGGAGTAGCTCTCCCCACTTTGTGAAGTCTGCACACATACATGTGCTGACCAGCACTCTGCCCCGTGGCTTAGGAGACTTTGTACGGATCGTCGGCGTGCAGGCCTCTCCTCCCGCCTCAGCTGCCCAGTCTCCCTGCACTTTTCTGTCCGTCTCTCCAACTCAGGGAATCCACCAGGCTCTGCCTGGGATCTGGCTCCCTGAGCATTGGCCCAGCAACTCTCTCAAGGCAGTGAGCAAGGTAATTACAGAACTTACCTCATTTGATTACCATCTCCCAGGGATCGATGTCCTTCATTATCTCACGTGCGAATCTTCCAAACCATCACTTCCTCTGTTTTGCCCACTCGGATCATTGTTTCAATTGGAGCACGAATCTAGTTCCTGTGATTCCAGTGTGGGCGGGGAAGGGAGTCTTCAGCTGCCTTTTCAACGTGTTCATTTTTAGGAGTTCACTCGGGCCTCCCGCTCTTCCACCTTCTCTCCCTCCCCCTCCTCTATCCTCCCAATATAGATTTGGTTAAAAGAACATTAAATATTCACATTTTTATGACTTTGAAAATATTACTCACAGCTGAGTCATATGGCATCCTAGGACTGATTTACTCTCTCTTACATCTTTCGGTTGTCAAGAGAGTTAATAATTTGCCTTCTTTAAAAGGTTGGCTTTCTCGTCTAATGGTTGATTCTTTTAATTTAGAGTTTCAGACTCAAATAGCATGAATGTCAACAGTGTCTGGAGGAGGATGGAGACAGTGAGGCCCGGGCTATGTGGGAAGAGGCTGTTTGTGTCCCTAACGTAGCGGATGGGTAGGGCGGGGACTCTGGCTTGGCAGGCGGCCCCAGGCCTTAGCACATGCCTCTGGTGGGTTCTGGGATGGAAAGAAAACATGCAAATTGGGGTGAGAAGAGAAAGTAAGAAGTGTGGATGCAAAACAGAACACTGGTTTCTGGTCCTGCCTGTGTGGCTAATGTTCTGTGTGGCCACAAGTGAGTCCTCGCCACGGGGCGCCTCCAGTTATAGAGACCCTTAGGAGCTTGAGAAATGCCCCAGGTGCTTGCCTGAGCTCAGCCAACCCAGGCAATCCCTCATATCTAACAGGGAGCATCCACAGATCCAATGGATGGGAACCTCAAGGAGCCAGTTTCAGATCCAAAAGATCTTCTGAAAAGCCATAAACCCTCTGTAGGGTTCCCTGTCATTGTCAGTGTGTGAGCAGAGGCTAGACCAAGCCTAGATGAATTCTATACTCCCCAGATGTACTCATCATGCTGTGTCGCCATTGGCTGTTATCTTCACTGGCTCCCTGTCTGGACTGGAAGCCCATGAGGCTGGACCCTGCAGATCAAGCCCAGTGTTTCTTACCTGGGGCAATTTCCTCCCCTGGGGACACTGGGCAATGACTGGAGACATGCTGGGGGAACCAGGACTGAGCAGAGATGCTACTAGCATCTGGCAGGCAGAGGCCAAAGATGCTGCCGAGCCTCCCATAAGGGTCAGAAGTGCTGCAGTTGAAAACCTTGTCTCACCTGGGACTGCAACCAGCACCCAACAGGGGCCCAGCACAAGTTGGGAGAATAATGCAGCACTTGGCAGGGATTCTGACTACCCCATAGGAACCAGCAGCCTGGCATGTCTCAAGAGGGATGCCCCACCCCAGGGCATAGCAGGTGGACCCCCAGCCTAGCCAGGCCCTCACCGCCTTCGGGTTGTGGCCCCTCCTGTCCAGACAGGGACTGGGACCTTGACCTTTCCTTGGTCTTTGGCACTAAATGTTACATTGTCTGCTGAATGATCCAAGACCCAGGTGTTGTTCAGGTATCACAGGGCTATAATGTCAGGTCTGCTCATGTTGTGAGTCTATCAGGAGCCAAAGTGGCCGCAGAAGGGGCGGGTCACAGAGGTCCACCTTGCTAGGCTCTCCAGAGAGCAGCCAGTAGCACTGGACAGTGCTGGAGGGAGAAATTCATCCATCAATCTGTTCAGTAAACACTTGTTAAGCGCCTACAGTGTGCAAGGCCCAGATATTGAGAATGCAGAGCTCAACCAGACAGGAAAAAGGCTTGCCCTCATGGAGCTAGTGAGCAAAAGCTGTGGTAGATAAATTATAGGGGTGACATCATTATGATATAAAAGAAAAGATCACCTGATAGAATGGCGCACAATTAATCCCTGCTACTCAGGAGACTGAGGCAGGAGGATTGCAAATTCAAAGCCAGCTTGGGCAACTTAGGAGACCCTGTCTCAAAATAGAAAATAAAAGGGCTGAAGATGTAGCTTAGAGGTAGAGTGCCCCTGAGTTCAATTCCTAGAACTTCAAGGAAGGAAGGGAGGGATGGAGGAAGAAGGGAGATGTCCTATGAGGACAGGGCCCAGGGTCTCCGGAGTGAGTGTGGTAAGAAAGGGATTTTAAGTGGCACTCCGGGAACAGCGGCCAGCCCTAGGTAATAGCTGTGTGAGGTCTTAGGGAGAATCCATGCCTGGGGCATTGAGGACCACAAGGAGGCTGTGTGGCTGGGGCAGAGTGAGCGAGGTGGACAGCCTAGTGGACGCTCTGGCTCTGATGCTGCCGTGAGGAGCCACGGAGGGAGTCTGAGCAGAGCAGGGCATGGCTGCGCTTGGGGCACCGCTTTCCTATTGCCTCGGTATCAACTTGCCACGCGCTTAGTAGTGTAGACCTACACATGTCCTCTTACAATTCTGGAGGCCAGAGACTAAAATTAGCTGGCTCTGCTGGGTTGAAGGCCAGCTGTCACTGGGCTGGGTCGTCCTGAGGCTCCAGGAGAGAACAGCTCTTACCTCCTCTGGCTCCTAGCGACTGCCTGCACCCTTGGCTGGTGGCCCCTCCCTGCATCCCTCTGTCTTCCTCACCCAGCTTCCTTCTCCCATGGCCTCCTTTTTTTCCTGAAATAGTATCTGCCTCCACCTCACTTGTAAGGCCACCTCGACAACACCTTGTACCTGGCTGCTCTCCCGCCTCGGGGCCTGGACCCTATTGCACCTGCAAAGCCCCTTTGGTTCCATTGGGCAACATCCTTACAAGGTCCTGGGTTAGGGTGTGCACATCTTGGGGAGCCACGGCCCAGCCTGTCACAGGGTCAAGCCCAGAACAGACCGCAGTCCTCAGTGCCCCAGAGGCCCAGTGGCCAAGATCAGACACGAAGCCCTGCTCTGGACTCCACTCTGGGGCCACACCTTCCCCAGGGCCCTCTTTGGTATCACAGCCCAGGCCCCTCAGAGCAGCGCACATCGTGGGGAGAGGACATGGGGATGGTTTCGCGATCCCTGCGTGACCTCAGGCTGGCTTCTCTCACCAAGTCTCAGCTTCCTGATCCACCACAGAATGAGGTGAACCCCTGCCCTGCCTGCCAGGTGGTGCTTAAATCAGATACTCTGCCCCAACCTCTTACCCACCCGGTCCCTCTGCCCGCTCTGCCCACGGCCTTGCTCGATGTATCTTAAACGCTCCGAGGGCAGCACTTCCTCGAGGCCTTTGCATCAGCTGTCCTGCCTTGGATATTCTTTTTCAGGAACTGACATGGCTAGCCTCTCCCTTTTTTCTATTTTATGGCTCCAGCATCCTCTTCTCAGAGAAATCATCCCTAGCCCTCTTAGCCAAAGCCACAGCTCCTCGCTCCATCCTCTTCTCTTGCTTGACTTTCCACATCACTGATTTATTTGTTAACACACAATGGCTTGGGTGGGTGGGGGCAGAAGGTGCAACCTGCTGAGATTTTTAAAGAGAATTTAAGATTTGATAGCACTGTGGGCAGGTTGAGGATGGACCAGGAATGCTGAGACACCAAGGACTAGCAGTAGTCTGTTCCCAATCCTAAGACCCAGGAGGCAAGGGAGAGGGTGGAGCCAGAGCCCAGAGGGCAGAGGCGCTCCCTCTCTGCAGGAAAGAGACCTTCATCCCTGCAGGGCCAAGCCAGGAAAGGAGCCAGGGAACACCCTAACCTCCTCTCTTCCCACACCCCATCCCCAGCCAGTGCCTCCCACTGGCCCAGCCCACCAGAAGCCAGAAGGCTGTCCATCCGTGGGACTCGGCCATCCCCACGTTCAGAGCAAGGCAGAGAAGGCAGGGGGACTCCACTGGCAGGAGCCACAGTGCAGCTAACAACAAATCATTTGTGCCAGGCGCCGTGGCACATGCCTGTGATCTCAGTACTTGGGACGCTCAGACAGAAGGATTGCAAGTTCAAGGCCAGCCTCAACAACTTTCTGCAACTTAATGAGACCCTGTTTTAAACTAAAAAATAAAATAGGGCTGGGAATGGAACCCAGGGCTGTACTACCCCTGAGCTGCACTTCCGGCCCATTGCTTATTTATTTATTTATTCATTTATTTTTGTTTATTTGTTTATGTTTGTTTGTTTTGAAACAAGGTGTCGCTAAGTGTTGTAGAGGACCTTGCTAAGTTACTGAGGCTGGCCCTGAATGTGCAATACTCCTGCCTCAGGCTCCCAAGTACTGAGATTAAGATCGCAGGTGGGCACCACCACTTCCAGCTGCTATTTATTTATTTATTTATTTGCAGTACTGAGAATGGAACCCAAGGGCCTTCTACCTCTGAGCTACACGCCCAGCCTTATTTTTTATACTTTATTTTAAATCAAGGTGTCAGTAAGTTGCGGAGAGCCTCACTAAGTAGCTGAGGCTGGCCACGAACCTGTGATCCTCCTGTCTCAGCCTCCCAAGTACTGAGATTACAAGTGTGAGCCACCAAGCCCATCTCCAGCTGCTTAATTTTTTTGATGATTCAATTTTTTGAATGATTTGTTTTTCTATTCAACATGGAATCGCCACAGGTCAAAATTTTGTCTCTTATGATAGTGGCTGTGTCCCCAAGCACACTGACCATTGCCTGGGTGCTGGGAGGAACCTCATAAACACATGTTAGTGAACAGATGAAGCCAAATGACTAATCTGACAGTAGGAGGCAGAATGGGCCAGAGACCAGCACAAACATACAGGAAGAGTCTATGTGATAGTGCAGCTGTATTCCTGCTTTGCAAGTGGCTTCGAACTGCATGAGTGATCCCTGAAATTCATCCTGCCAGGCCCCCTCCCGGCCACAGCACATTCCCCAGCTATACCAGTCCCTGATTTTAGGGCCGGTTTCAGGAGATCTTTCTTTGTCCTGTGTTGAGAAGAGCAGATTTAAGAGAGAGAAGGAAAAGTCCAAACACCATTTCCTGGTCTTGGGCAAGGAGGCAGAGTAGCCTAGTAGGCAGGAATTTCCCAGGAATCAATCTGCAGGAAGCCCTGCTTCATTCTGGGTACTCTACCCAGAATATCTCCTCAGGAAATTACAAGACCTAAGATGCTTGTTTAAGGAAACTCCACACCTGCTCTGAGCAAGGCCCCTACAGAACCTCCCAAATGGGGCATCTCATATTCTTCCCTTGGGGCACCATAAGCTCATTTAGAGTCATTACCCTTGGGCACGAAGAAGTGGCTTCTGGTGAATTCCAGGCCTGGTGGCAGCCCTGGAAGAGGAGGATGTCTGGTTGGGCTTTCCCAATGACAGAGGAACTTCCTTGGGCTAGAACTGGATGCTTGAGCTGAGGACCTGGGATGCCAGGGTAACCTCATCCCTCACCAGAGTTAGGCCCTGATAACCAGAGCAGGTGCCAGGTGCTTCGGGAGGTGGCTAGCAAGTCTTGGGGCCAGTGGGCCTTAGGCACAAATGCAGCAGCCTCCTCTTGCCAGCTCTGGGGCCTGTCTAGTCCATACTGGACAGGATATTGAATCCTACCTCTTCTCTGTGGGACTCCTTTGAGATTAAGTAAACCCAAGACTCCCGACAAGAATCGGGCACCCAGTAGGCCCTCCCAAGATGGCCTCCCCCCCTGCCTTTCCTCTCAGAAGTCCTGGGAGACCCCTTCTTCCCGACAGCAGAGCCGTCTCCAGAAAAGCCAGCCCGGTCCTATCCCCGGATCAGCCTCCGTTGCGTTTGAAAACTTCCAAAGCAGGAAAACTTTGTGCCCGGGCCGGCTCTGTCGCCATGAAAGCCCCTCCACCTTCCCCCACGGGCCTTGGCGTCTTAAGAAGCCCTCAGCTCCTGTGCCGAGCTAGAAAGCAGGGAGCCCGGGGACGCGCTAATGGGGGACGCGGCAGCGCAGCGCAGACACAATGGATGAAAGGCGGAGGCGCCGCGAACACGGGTTCTTGTTCTGGAGAAGAAGGGCCAGGCCTGGCTTTATCGCCGCCGCTTTGAGAGCAGCAGCGCTGGGATTTCATGGCAGAGGTTCCGCGCGGAAATCAATAAGCGGGGCCGCTGTTTGGAGAGGCAGCAAGAAAGGCCTCTAACGAGGCCAGATTGTAACAGTTCTGCGAGCAGCCACAATGCTCACCTTACACGCCGCGGCCGCGCTGCTAAATAATAAATCACAGCGGCCGGCGGGCGGCGGCGGCCGGAGCGAGCGCCGACTGCCAAGCAGCCGGCATCAATTATTCACCGCGCCCACATGAAACGCCCCGCGGCCGCGCCGCAAACAGGTGCCCGCGCGGGAGGCCGCCCGCACCGCCGCGCGCCCGCGCTGCACGCCCGGCCGCGGTCATCAGGGCCGCGCCCGCGCCGCGCCGCAAGAGCGATTTGCCAGACTCAGGGCTGGGAGCAATTACAGCCGGCCCCGCGGGGCTGGGGCGCGCCGGGGGAGGGCGTGTGCGTGTGTGCGTGTGTGTGTGTGCGCGCGCGTGTGTGTGCTTGCAGGCATGCTGGTAAGGCATGCGTGTGTGATACCGACGCCGTGTGTGTGTGTGTGTGTGTGTGTGTGTGTGTGTGTGCACATGCGCCTGCAGGCATGCTGGTAAGGCATGCATAAGTGATACTGACGCCGTGTATGTGTGTGTGTGTGCACCTGCAAGCATGTTGGTAAGGCATGTGTGTGTGATACCGATGCCTTGTGTGTGCATGCATGCAGGCATGCTGGTAAGGCGTGCATGAGTGATACCAGTGCCATGCTTTTGTGTGTAATTGTGCCTGTGCATGCACGGTGCACGTGTGTTATACATGTGTGTGTGGTCCATTTGTGTGTACACGGTATCTGTCGGCATATGTTCCATGGTACGCATGTGGGACAATGTGGCACATGTACATATGCGGATGTGTGAGGGTCTATGGTTATGTGTGAATCAGCTTACAAAGATGAATGTGCATGGTCATACACACATGTGCATTTGGATGTGGGGCATTTTTGCATGTGTGCACAGGATGTGCAGGTATGTGTAAGCTTACACATTCGTGTGACTATATCTATGCAGTACATGTGTGTTTATATGTGATACACACATGTAAAAGCCAATATGTCTACACATCAGCCTATGTAGATATGTACGTGGACATGCGCAGAGGTTGTGTGTGTCCACACCTGCATTTGGTATGTGCGTTTATGCACATGTGTGTATACATGCAATGTATGTGGTGAACATATGCAGTGCAGAATTAATTGTACAAGTATGCGTGTGTGCACATATGAATGTGTGATTTGTGAGTGCATGTACAGTGCCTCATGTGTATTCATGATGTTTATGCATGTGTATACATGCACTGTGGAGTTTGAAGGTTTGTGGTGTACATATACAGTACATGTGTGCACATGAGTATAGTTGTGAGTGGTTATTCATGCCTGTGTGGGAATAAGAGAGGGATTGGAATTCTTCAAACCTGGGATCTTAGAGGGGGAGTCTCCGCCTGGGACTCAGGTGTCTAATTGGATTGTGCAGAGGTCACGGTGGAGGGGCTCCGTATAGCAAGGACCTTTCTGGAACCGAAAGGGGCACTGTGTGTCTGGTGTCTCCAAGGGAGCACAGTGAGACTGTCTCCAAGAGTGGGAAATTTCAGAATTTGAGTTCAGTCGCTGCTTCTGGAGGGAGCAGTGCTGTGGGGGTGCAGATGTGTGGCTGGGCTGCGGCTCCCAGGGACCTCAAGGAGATGAGAAAGAGCAAGCCTTTTCTTCCTCCTCAGCCTCTCTTGGGAACCCTACTGGCAAAGCCTAATAGGGAGCAGAAATGCGGCTCCTCACAGAGTCCCAGCCCCTGAGTCGCTAAGGGAAGGGCAGGTGTGGAGCTGAGTGTCCCGCTCCACAACTGGCACTCAGCCACGCAGGCGCCCGTCACACAGACCTGAAGTTCCCCAAGCTCCAAGGCGATGCTGCATTCCGGCCTAGCTCTGCTTTATTTATAGAGGTTAAACATGTCCCCTCCTGCCCAGAATAGGAGACGCATTCTCAGCTGGTAGTGTACCCATCTCATAGAGAGGGTGACAGGGGCCATTGTGGGGTCAACAGGTCCACATTGACCTCCCTGACCAGAGCCCTTGTGCAGGGGTCAGCAGGTGGCTCAGAAGGGGCGTCCCACCCACTGGAACAGGACATCTACCTCTGTTCCTGAGGACCAAACCCACAGACTCCCAGGGCGGCATGTGGTCCGGGTCCCACAAGTTTTGTCCAGCTCTTTCCCTGCTCCGAGTCACAGGGACTGTGGGCACGGAGATCCCCGAGCAGCGCATCAGCCTGCAAGAGCAGCTGTGGGTGGTGGTATGTGGCTGCAAAGCCACGCCTCCCATCCATTCTGCCTCCACTGATGGCTCCACTCCGACCCAAGGGGTCCGGCTTAGAATGGACAGCGAGTGCCAGGGTCCCAGGGCTGGGAGGCAGCAGTCCCTGCAGGAGGAGGGTGGGACACTGGGTTCTTCCTGGTGGGCCTGAGGGGGCCTCCTGCCTGAGTCCTCAGAGCTGGGCACAGATGCAGCCCAGAGGGCAGAGAAGGTCTCCCCAGGCCAGTTCCTGCCGCAGCCCTGTCTGTGCCCAGCCTCATCTATGACCCCGCATGGTGCGGGAGCAGATCTTCCAAGCTCCCCCACCCCACTGAGACAGTGGCTTGCTTACTCTATGCTTACCCCAAGGACACACTGTATCTGGCTGGCCACTGTGCGGGCCAGGGTGTGGAGGGTGGCCTGTGCTGCTCTGAGCTTCTGAGCCTCAGCCCAGGCCCTCCCGAGCTGCAGGGAGCTGTAGGTGGCTGTGTTGTCTCACCATTTAGGATGTGCTGCCTGGCTCCATCACTTTGATGAGTGGCCTTTAGTATTTTTTTTTTTAATTTTTGCAGGTCTGAGGTTGGAACCCAGAGGCATTTGACCTCTGAGCCACACATCCTACCCTATTTTTATTCTTTATTTTGAAACAGGGTCTCACTAAGTTGCAGAGGGCCTCACTAAGTAGCTGAGGCTGTCCACAAACCACGATCCTCCGGTCTCAGCCTCCTGAATGCTGGGATTACAAGCGTGCACCACCACGCCCGGCCCTTTGGTAGTTTAGATGTGGGAGGCGGTGTCGTTTAGTGATGACCTGGCTTTGAATGGAGGTTCCACCACTAACAAGCTGTGTGACCTTTAGCAAGCGACTTGACCTCTCTTGGCCTGGGTTTTCCAATCTATAAAATGGTAGTAACAAGATCTACCTCACAGGTTATCTTAAGGAGAAAATATGTTATTCCCAGTGAAGTTCCTGGAGCAGTGGCTAGTACAGAGTAAATGCTTAATGCCCGTGAGTTGTTATTATTACTTCACAGTATTTTCACACTATACTTTGTATGATAAAAGGCCATTTATCATAGCACATGGTGACATATCACATTTCCCTCAGTGATGTTGCACGGTGTCTGGACAGTGGTTGCTTTTGGCCCCATGAGATGAGGTCCAGGGAGCGCAGTTACGGAGTTAGGCCTCTCTGTCTCACGGGATGATTAATCATGGCTGTCTGAGCATGGATGGGAGAAGGATTCTGCAGCCATGTCTGAGCTCATGAGAAAAGAGTGACGTGATTGATTAGTGATGTCTGCTGCTGGCATGTGCAAGTCAAGAAAGAGCTGCGCCACTGGGCTGGCCCCCAGAAGGGACTGAGAAGAGATGGCTGTGAGGAATGTAGGGAGGAGGCCTGGGGACCTGCGGAGTGAGAGGGAGGGGAGAGATAGATAGATGATAGATAGATAGATGATAGAGCAAGCGAGCACAGGCAGGATCCAAGAGCAGGACTACACGGTGCAGTAGCACGGGCTCTGCCCCGCACCCACGGCCAGCGTCCTTGCCCTGAGACTTGCTGGGCCATTAGCTCCCTGGCACCTGCAGCCTGTCCTAGTGCAGCCTGAGCGCGTTCCCGTGGCAGAAAAGTGCTCTGGGCCGAGGGAGGCCCCCTAAGCTGGCCGGGCACCTTTGCAGGGCTCTGGGATGTGGCAGGACACCTGGTTCTGGGGCTGTGCATGCTCTGTGTCACTGCCCTACGAGGGGCTGTCACAGGCTTCCCTCTGCAGTCCTGTTATGCCCCTCCCTCCCTCCACCTCCCTCCTCTCCTTCTTTCTTTCATTTTTTTTCTCCTTTCTCCCCCCCCCCTTCTCACCTTCCCTTTGCAAACTCATCCTGTGCATCTCTTATCTTGCCCAGCCTTCTGCTGGGAACCCAGAATAACAAAACAAAAGCTGGGTCCTGCCCTTAGCTGCTCCTTCTGGGGTAGAACCAGCCCAAACCTCCTCTCTGCCCCGAGGGGCAGAGACACCCAAAGCAGCTAATAAATGGTTTCAAGTGGTTCCTTTTCAGGCACTTTCATTTTTAAAAGCAGGGCCCCGAGGTGGAGCAGGGCCTGGCAATTAGAGGCAAGATGCTGCGCTCCAGAGAAGAGGGCGCAGGAGCCCAACACCTTGGCAAAAGTAAACTTATTAAGCGGAGGACGATCTCACGGAGTATGAAATTTACAAAAGCTCCATGCCAAGCAGCGCTAATGACAGGCCACTTTCTTGATGTTTAATTCACATGCAGAAGCGAAGGCGAGCTCTCTTCCCTCGGAGCGGGCAGGAGGCGGGAGCTTTTCTTCCTAATAATTTACTTAAATTGAATTTTATATGAGAAATTAATTCTCCTGGAATAAAACCAAGACTTCGCTCCAGAAGTAAGAAGTCACCTTGGATGGGTCTATCATTGCAGGGACAGCTTCTACTGTCCTTTAGTGCCATAGGACACTGTTTGGGGGGTCTGTGGGGCAGGCGTGGACATAGCACAGCCCGTAACTTAACTTGAGGTCTTTGGAGGCTGTATTAATTTTTGTCTTGCTGCGTACCAAGTGACGCAAACAGAGTCACTTGAAACAACACAAATAGACGACCTCACAATGTCCATGAACCCGGTGTCTGGTCATGGCATGGCAACATCCTCTGCTTAGGTCTCAGGAAACCCTATCAGTGTGTGGAGCAGAGTTGGGTCTCATTTGATTCCCAAGGCCCTTTTCAAAGTTCTTTCAGGTTGTTAACAGTCTCAGTTGCCTGAAGCTGTAGAATTCACAATAGCTTTCCTCTCCCATGGAGCCATTGGGAGAAAATTTTCTGACCTGTATCTTTAACTATTAGGCCAGGCCCATCCAGGATAATCTCCTTTGCTAACTCAAAATCAACTGATTAGCACCTAAAATGAACTGATTAGCAACTTAAAAGTGAAATCTCAGGATTGCCCTAGACTCTAAGGAAAGGGGATGGATGACAGAGGCAGAAATCCTGAGACCATTGACAATTAATTCTGTATAGCCCACCAGGAGCAGAGCAGCTAGATCCACCTAAACCCACACCAGGCATGAGACTGGGAATCTGCTTCGTGCTGCTTGGCCTCTGTGTTCTCATCTGTCAAACAGGTTAGCAATCTAAATTCTGTTTACCTGGGCCTCACGTGGTGGCGCACGCTTGTAATCCCAGCATTCGGGAGGCTGAGACCTGGAGGATCGTGGTTCACGGACAGCCTCAGCTACCTAGCGAGGCCCTCTGCAACTCAGTGAGACCAAATTTCAAAATAAAGAATACAAAATAGGGCAGGGGGTGTAGCTTGGAAGTCAAATGCCCCTGGGTTCCATCCCCAGACCCACAAAAAATAAAAGAAAAAAGAAAAGAAAAAAAGAAAAAAGAAATTCTGTTTTCTGTTTACCTGAAGAGGAAGAGCAGAAACATCTTAAGTAGTTAGGCAGGTAGGAATTCAAATAGTCAAAAATGTGTGAAATCATTAGAAACAATGTATACTTCCTACTATTAATATTTTATTTTAACTTGAGTATGAAAAATGAATGGACATTCACTGATTTTTACACATAGGACCCAGGAATTTCTCTGAGTATGATTCCTCCCACTGGAGAGCTAGGTAATTGTTCTGAATAAAACCCTTAACATACCACCCATAATTTCTAATTCTCTCTCATGTCAGGTGAGGCCTTACCTGCACGTTCAGAGCAAGGTAGCAGTCGTCCGTCCAGGTATTCACAACTTCCACAGCATTCTCTAGTCATTCTGTCTCCCTCTATTTAGGCAACACATTTCCACTCAAAAACTGCTTTAGCCAGGCAGGATGACCCATGCCTGTAATCCCAGTATTTGGGAAGCGGAGACAGAAGGAGCAGAGGTTCAAGGCCAGCCTCATCAACTTAGCAAGACCTAGTTTCAAAATAAAAAAGGCTAAGGGTATAGTTCAGTGGTAGAATGCCCCTGGGTTCACTCTCCAAAGGAACAAAATACAAGTACCTTCTTTGGGGTTTGCACACCTGTTTCATTGGATTAATGGATTTATACAATGATAATAACAATCACAACTGATATACAAGCATGTTTGGGAATCAACTCAAGTTTGCTGGAATGGACTTGTCTGGCTCTTCCTGGAGCACAGTTACCTGAAAATCCACGGGCCAGCAGAGCGCAGGTAGCCGGGCCTGGGCAGTAGCCAGGCCGTCTGAGAAGGCGTGGGTATTGGTGGCTAGCCTGGCAAGCGCAGTGGACGGGGCTGGTCAGGAGAGCTGCAGTGAAGTCTGAGATCAGGACTGATACATGGCGTCCAGCATGGACCTGAAGGACCCACACCCGTCCTGAGCCTGTTGACTTGATTACCTTTGGTGTCAGACCTCCTGCTGAACGTCCTGGGGGTGGGACAAGGCCCCCAGGGAAGGAGAGGCCATCCTGGAGGGTCTCTGTGGGCTTAGCTCAGGCATCTCCATCCAGCACCAGCTCTGCCGTCTAGACTGTTTTAGGGACAGCTGCTTGGGCACAAGTTTGCTATCTGCTTCCCTAATCCAGCAAAAGAACCCTCAGTTATTCAGATCCAAAAGGAGGTGAGGATAGCTGCCATCGCCACCCTCGGCCTTCCCCTAGGCGCTCTTGCTGGCGCCCAGTGAAGCCAAGTTGGAAAGCGGAGAGCGGAGAGTGGAGAGCCTAAGAGAGGTGAGGACACGACAACACAGTAAGCCCACACTATTCATTATTATCTCTCCCTTACGATACCTTACGGCGAGTCACAGCTGAGCCTAAGCATGTGACACTCTCGCTCCTTTAGCCTTATATTACCCTCTAAAGCTCCTGTGGATCCGCTAGGCCACAAAGAAACTAAGGCTCAAAGATGCCAAGTGATTGGCCCAAGTGATAAAACAAAAACATTAAGAACAGTGAAGTTGAGATTCAAACCACAGCCTCTTTGACCCCAAGGCTCTTAGCCCCGCGGAATTGTTTCTTAGAGCCAGGCATGGTGGCGCATGCCTGTAATCCCAGTACTTGAGGGGCTGAGACAAGAAGATAGCAGGTTCTAGGACAGCCTCAGTGAGTAGCGAGATTCTCATCAACCTAGCAAAAGCCTGCTTCAAAAACTAAAAACAAGAGCCGGGCGTGGTGGCGCATACTTATAATCCCAGCATTTGGGAGGCTGAGACAGGAGGATCGCGGTTCATCAGGAGGATCGCGGTTCATGGACAATCTCAGCTACTACTTAGTGAGGCCCTGTTTCAAAATAAAGAATAAAAAATAGGGCTGGGGGTGTAGCTTGGAGGTAGAATGTCCCTGGGTTCCATCCCTGATACTGCATAAATAAATAAACAAATAGATAAATAAATAAATAAATAAATAAATAGAATAAGGCTGGGGGTGTAGCTATGAGGTAGAATGTCCCAGAGTACAACCCCCAGTACCACCAAAAAAAAAAAAAGAAGAAAAAGAAATAATTTTTTTTTTTTTTTTTTTTTTTTTTTTTTTTAGATTTTAATGTACAGTGAGCCCCATTGCAGGGCAAAGCTTGATAACAATGCCCATTTCTTTTTTTTTTTTTTTTTTTTTTTTTGCGGGTCTGGAGATGGAACCCAGGGGCATTCAACCTCCGAGTTACACCCCCTGCCCTATTTTTTATTCTTTATCTTGAAACAGGGTTTCACTGAGTTGCAGAGGGCCTCACTAAGTAGCTGAGGCTGTCCGCGAACCGCGATCCTCTAGTCTCAGCCTCCCGAATGCTAGGATTACAAGCGTGCGCCACCATGCCCGGCTCAACAATGCCCATTTCATAGGGCCCAGACACCACCACTCTGATTTAACAGGGCTTAGGTGGGGTCTGGTGATATGCAGTCTACCTGGTGCCCCAGGGAACGTCTTGGGGTCAGTGGCCTCGTGGTACCAACATGCCCCCCATGGTGCCACTATGTAAGACTTGCCCCACTGGCAGAATCCTGAGTGGCAGGGTACAGCCCAGGGACAACGCCCACCGGCCCCAGGGACACCTCCAAGCAAGCCAGCAAGCTAGCAAGCAGCTGGGGAAGCCCACAGACAGACCCTGCAGGCCCTCTTTCCGCATCTGAGGACTGTTCAGATGCTTTTATTGTACCTGCCTAGATGCACTGTTTTCCCCTAGGGTGACTGAGACCCACTGAGCAAGGAGAAAGGATTCCTCCAGGTAAGGAAGCACTTTTCCCCATTTAAAGCTGTCCAAGGACAGGAAAGTCTGGCCCAGGAAGTAGTGAGCACCCCAGATTTGGGAGCATGAAAATCTGACCAGCCGACTGGGGTTTACCATGGAGGATTCATCTGGGGGGCACTAGCAGGGGATGTGGGATATGGGCAGTAGAATGCTGCAGCTGCCGGCTTGGAGAGCCCAGGCTGTGGTGGGGGTACAGAATGTAATGGGCTGAGGGCTGGGAGTCAAAGGAGCAGGAAGCCAGGCCCAGGCCCAACCACTTTCTCCTTCAAAGGAAGAGCAGCCCATCGGCCCTGGCACCATTCAGCTGACATCACCCCTGACAGCAAGACTTCTAGGTCTGTCCTGGACCCTGAAGGTCAGGATCACAAGTCCTGTTAGGAAAAGCCTGTGGTGCTTGGGATCTAGCTCCCATTTCACACATGAAAAGACTAAGTCTCACACATGCTAAAATATCAACCAAAGCCACAAAGGATTTTAATCCAGTGTTAAAATACTTTCTGCCTTTCTGCCCAGCCAGGCTGCATCTGTTCACCTACACATGCAGGCAATCTGCAGCTGAGCTCCTCGTTCCCTGCACGAGAACATGCTGCAAGGGAACGCAAAGTCTGTCATTTGCTTTGCTCCCCTC